>NC_041384.1:315500660-315622069 GCF_002162155.2 Triticum dicoccoides
CACCCCGCGCCTCTCACCCGCGCCGCCGCCCTTGTGCATCGCCGCCGCGCCCAACGCCGCCCAACCCCGCGCCCTAGTGCCGCCACCGCCACCATACACCGCCACCGCCGCCATGCGTCACCGCGCCGCCGCCGCCCTGCGTCAACACCGCCGTCGCCGCCGTTCGCCGGAGGTACCGCGCCGCGTCTCTTCTTTCACTCGGTTCGGTTTTTCTTATAAACCGTTCCGATTCTTTTCTTCTCTACCGATTCGTTTTCTTTCCGATTTTTCGCTAAACCGTTCCGGTGTTCTAGATCGGTTTTTCGTTCGATCTCTTTTCCGAAAATCCTAGATTGGTTTTCGTTCTTCTTTCGGACCGTTCGTCTCAACGAACGTGATCACCGATTATTTCCCGGTTAACGACGTCTGTTCGTATAACCGTTCTTCTTTTTCTTCTCGTCGGATTTATTCCGCGATCGCGATCTCAGATCCGATCTTCGTTCTAGTTTATCTTCTCGCTCGTTTATCGGAATCAGGTGATTCAAGCGCCTGGAGTTTCATCTCGAAACCGCCGTTTCGTCTAATCAACTTGAACAAGCTTTTGCTACAGTAAAATTTTGACCTAGATTCAACTTGCTAGAACCGAGTTGTTTTCTTCCGCCGTTTGTTTTTCGTCGTTTGTTCGGCTCGTTCTTTCTTTGCAACCGGAGTTCTTAAGTTGAACTTTCTGGTTCGTTCTCTTGTTCGATTTTTTCCCTGTGCATTAGATGAGTACTTATTGTGTGGTTACTATTGTTTGCTTACGATAGATCAACCGGAGTGTGACGAGTAGATCTATCACGAGTTTTGAGTGTGAATCATCTTCATCAACATTGCAGGCAAGTAACACTTGATCATATCTTTCCTACAACCCATGTTTTATTACATTAGATCAAACCCTCAAACACTTGCATTGTTAGGATCTAATTAAATTGTGGGATGGGAAGTAGAAGAGGTAGTACATATTACCTGTTACTTATGAAACCTTGGGAGTTACTTCTACGTTTGCTTATTATGCTATGCTATGCTAGTAGACGTGGATTGGGTGAGTGATATCCATGACAGATGTGAGATTGATAATTTTAATGGTTTATCTAAGGTGGCAACTTAAACACACATCTGGGTGGATTGAGGCACCTGATGTCTATCAGGACTTGCCTGTTTTTATTTTGGACCGCCACCCAGGCTCAAAGGGATCATAAGATTTTTCATGCTAGAAACTTCCGTGTGCAGCCACATGCTACTATGGGCTCTAGCATAGTTGACTAAGTTGTGCGAACTCTTACGGGGTAGACTAGCAGATGTAGGGGATGTAGGTGTACCGGTTTACCCCACATGTAAGGTGCTAGCGCTTCTGAAAGACTATGTCTCGGTCATCCGTCTTCTCAAACACCATGTAGTGCGAGAAACCAAATGGAGGCGATCGAGTCTTGTGGGAAAAGTGCGCAAACCTCTGCAGAGTAACAAACTAATCATGATTAGCCGTGTCCCCGGTTATGGACATTTTGAGTATCTAGTTCTTGGATTATCCTGTTGATCTCAACACGTTACTTATTATAATTTGTTTGGGTTTAATGAGTACTTTTAATTGGGATTGAGGATGCTGTCAACCATTCTCAATGTTTAACAACCACCATGATAGTTAAACAAAATTATTCCTTTGATGTAGGGAAAAATTGGCTTTTCGCAAAAACTGTAATCATAGAGCTTTCCACCAGCCATATATGCATGTAGTATAGCCTATTCTTTCATTACTCTCTATGTGTTACATTGCCAGCATATTCCATGTGCTGACCCGTTTTCGGGCTGCAACTTTTCATGTTGCAGACTTTTCAGACGACGAGTAAGTGGTACGTTAGGGTTACGATTTCCTATACTCAACTTTGCCGTTGGTGTTGATGGGAATCCACAACCTTGTTGCTTCCGCTATATTTTGGATTGAGGTAATAGTTTTTACGTTACTTTATACATGTGATTTACCTCTGTTATAAATCCTTCGAGTACTGTGTGTGTCAGCATACCGATCCAGGGATGACACGAAAGCACAGAGACTTGATCCATTCGGGTCGGGTCGCTACACAAGGTTTGCCTTTAGGATGTTTACATTTGCTTGATGGTTTGTACAGTGCAGGACAGAAACTTTGGCTGTAGTGCGTGATTTTATATTTTTAGCTGGAACGTCAAACGGTTCTGATTCTTTTTGCACTGTCTTCCTATACAATTTTTTTATTTTTCCTAATTTTGGTAGAATTTTTCAAGTATCAGAAGTATGGTGAATGTTCAGATTGTTACAGACTGTTCTGTTTTAGACAGATTCTGTTTTTGATGCATAGTTTGCTTGTTTTGATGAAATTATCGATTTATATCAGTGGATTAAGCCATGGAAAAGTTATATTACAGTAGTCACAATGCAAAAATAAAATATGAATTGGTTTGTAACAGCACTTAGAGTAGTGATTTGCTTTATTATACTAACGGATCTTACCGAGTTTTCTATTGAAGTTTTGTGTGGATAAAGTGTTCGATGATCGAGAAGGTCTCGATGTGAGAAGAAGGAAGAGAGGCAAGAGCTCAAGCTTGGGGATGCCCAAGGCACCCCAAGTAAATATTCAAGGAGACTCAAGCATCTAAGCTTGGGGATGCCCCGGAAGGCATCTCCTCTTTCTTCAACAAGTATCGGTATGTTTTCGGTTTCGTTTCGTTCATGCGATATGTGCAATCTTGAAGCGTCTTTTGCATTTAGTTTTCAGTTTTATTTTATGCACCATGCTGGTATGAGATACTCCTTGGTTGATTTATAGAATGCTCTACGCACTTCACTTATATCTTTTGAGTATGGCTTTATAGAATGCTTCATGTGCTTCACTTATATCATTTAAAGTTTGGATCGCCTGTTTCTCTTCACTTAGACAACCGCCATTTGTAGAATGCTCTTTTGCTTCACTTATATTTGTTAGAGTGTGGGCATATCTTTTGTAGAAAGAACTAAACTCTCTTGCTTCACTTATATCTATTTAGAGAGATGACAGGAATTGGTCATTCACATGGTTAGTCATAAAATCCTACATAAAACTTGTAGATCACTGAATATGATGTGTTTGATTCCTTGCAATAGTTTTGCGATATAAAGATGGTGATATTAGAGTCATGCTAGTGGGTAGTTGTGGATTAGTAGAAATACTTGTGTTGAGGTTTGTGATTCCCGTAGCATGCACGTATGGTGAACTGTTATGTAACGAAGTTGGAGCATGAGGTATTTATTGATTGCCTTCCTTATGAGTGGCGGTCGGGGACGAGCGATGGTCTTTTCCTACCAATCTATCCCCCTAGGGGCATGCATAGTAGAACTTTGCTTCGAGGGCTAATAAACTTTTGCAATAAGTATGTGAGTTCTTTATGACTAATGTTGAGTCCATGGATTATACGCACTCTCACCCTTCCATGATTGCTAGCCTCTCTAGTATCGCGCAACTTTCGTCGGTACCATAAACCTCCTTATACCTTCCTCAAAACAGCCACCATACCTACCTATCATGGCATTTCCATAGCCATTCCGAGATATATTGCCATGCAACTTCCATCATCATCATATACATGACTTGAGCATTCATTCTCATATTGCTTTGCATGATCGTAAGATAGCTAGCATGATGTTTTCATGGCTTGTCCGTTTTTTGATGTCATTGCTACGCTAGATCGTTGCACATCCTGGTACACCACTGGAGGCATTCATATAGAGTCATATCTTTGTTCTAGATTGAGTTGTAAGTAAATAAAAGTGCGATGATCATCATTATTAGAACATTGTCCCATGTGAGGTTATCAAAATAAAAGTGGCCAAAGAAGCCCCCCCCCAAAAAAAAGAGAGAGGCCAAAGAAGCCTACAAAAAATGAGAGAAAAAGAGAGAAGGGGCAATGTTACTATCCTTTTACCACACTTGTGCTTCAAAATAGCACCATGTTCTTCATATAGAGAGTCTCTTGAGTTATCACTTTCATGTACTAGTGGGAATTTTCATTATAAAACTTGGCTTGTATATTCCAACGATGGGCTTCCTCAAATGCCCTAGGTCTTCATGAGCAAGCAAGTTGGATGCACACCCACTTAGTTTCAGTTTGAGCATTCATATACTTATAGGTCTAGTGCATCCGTTACATGGCAATCCCTACTCACTCACATTGATATCTATTGATGGGTATCTCCATAGCCCGTTGATACGCCTAGTTGGTGTGAGACCTTTTTGTATTCTCCACAACCTGTTGGGTAACGTAGCAGAAATTCAAAATTTTCCTACGTGTCACTAAGATCTATCTATGGAGAAACCAACAACGAAGGGAAGGAGAGTGCATCTACATACCCTTGTAGATCGCTATGCGGAAGCGTTCAAGAGAACGGGTTGAAGGAGTCGTACTCGTCGTGATCCAAATCACCGGAGATCCTAGTGCCGAACGGACGGCACCTCCGCGTTCAACACACGTACAACCCGGTGATGTCTCCCAAGCCTTGATCCAGCAAGGAGAGAGGGAGAGGTTGAGGAAGACTCCATCCAGCAGCAGCACAACGGCGTGGTGGTGGTGGAGGAGCGTGGTACTCCAGCAGGGCTTCGCCAAGCACCGCAAGAGACGAGGAGGGAGAAGGGTAGGGCTGCGCCAAGAAGGAGAGGAACTCATGTGTATGGCAGCCCAAAACCTCAAGTATATATAGGGGAAGGGGAGGGGCTGCGCCCCACCTAGGTTTCCACCCCTAGGGGTGGCGGCCAGCCCTAGATCCCATCTAGGGGGGGGGGCAAGGGGGGAGAGAGGAGGGCGCACCACTAGGTGGGCCTTAGGCCCATCTGAGCCTAGGGTTTGCCCCCTTCCACTCTCCCTTGCGCCTTGGGCCTTGGTGGGGGGGCACACCAGCCCACTTGGGGCTGGTCCCCTCCCACACTTGGCCCATGCTGCCCTTCGGGGCTGGTGGCCCCACTTGGTGGACCCCCGGGACCCTCCCGGTGGTCCCGGTACGTTACCGATAAAACCCGAAACCTTTCCAGTGACCAAAACAGGACTTCCCATATATAAATCTTTACCTCCGGATCATTCCGGAACTCCTCGTGACGTTCGGGATCTCATCCGGGACTCCAAACAACATTCGGTAACCACGTATATCTATTCCTTATAACCCTAGTGTCATCGAACCTTAAGTGTGTAGACCCTATGGGTTCGGGAACCATGCATACATGACCGAGACGTTCTCCGGTCAATAACCAACAGCGGGATCTGGATACCCATGTTGGTTCCTACATGTTCCATGATGATCTCATCGGATGAACCACGATGTCGAGGATTCGATCAATCCCGTATACAATTCCCTTTGTCTAGCGGTACGATACTTGCCTGAGATTCGATCGTCGGTATCCCGATACCTTGTTCAATCTCGTTACTGGCAAGTCTCTTTACTCGTTCCATAACACATCATCCCGTGATCAAATCCTTGGTCACATTGTGCACATTATGATGATGTCCTACCGAGTGGGCCCAGAGATACCTCTCCGTTTACACGGAGTGACAAATCCGAGTCTCGATTTGTGCCAACCCAACAGACACTTTCGGAGATACCCGTAGTGCACCTTTATAGCCACCCAGTTACGTTGTGACATTTGGCACACCCAAAGTATTCCTACGGTATCCGGAAGTTGCACAATCTCATGGTCTGAGGAAATGATACTTGACATTAGAAAAGCTTTAGCATGCGAACTACACGATCTTGTGCTATGCTTAGGATTGGGTCTTGTCCATCACATCATTCTCCTAATGATGTGATCCCGTCATCAATGACATCCAATGTCCATGGTCAGGAAACCGTAACCATCTATTGATCAACGAGCTAGTCAACTAGAGGCTTACTAGGGACATGGTGTTGTCTATGTATCCACACATGTATCTGAGTTTCCTATCAATACAATTCTAGCATGGATAATAAACGATTATCATGAACAAGGAAATATAATAATAATCAATTTATTATTGCCTCTAGGGCATATTTCCAACAGTCTCCCACTTGCACTAGAGTCAATAATCTAGTTCACATCGCTATGTGATTAACACTCACAGGTCACATCGCCATGTGACCAACATCTAAAGAGTTTACTAGTGTCACTAAACTAGTTCACATCATCATGTGATTAAGACTCAATGAGTTCTGGGTTTGATCATGTTTTGCTTGTGAGAGAGGTTTTAGTCAACGGGTCTACAACATTCAGATCCGTATGTACTTCGCAAATCTCTAGGTCATATTATAAATGTTGCTTCCACGCTCCACTTGGAGCTATTCCAAATGGTTGCTCCACTATACGTATCTGGTTTGCTACTCAGAGTCATTCGGATAGGTGTTAAAGCTTGCATCGATGTAACCCTTTACGCCGAACTCTTTATCACCTCCATAATCGAGAAACATGTCCTTATTACTCCAAGGACAATTTTGACCACTATCTAGTGATCCACTCCTGGATCACCTTTGTACCCTCTTGCCAGACATGTGTCAAGGCACACATCAGGTGCGGTACTCAGCATGGCATGCCGTATAGAGCTTATGACAAAAGCATAGGGGACGACATTCGTCCTTTCTCTTTCTTCTGCCATGGTCGAGCTTTAAGTCTTAACTTCATACCTTACAACTCAGGCAAGAACTCCTTCTTTGACTGATCCATCTTAAACACCTTCAAGATCATGTCAAGGTATGTGCTCATTTGAAAGTACCATTAAGCGTTTTGATCTATCCTTATAGATCTTGATGCTCAACGTTCAAGTAGCTTAATCCAGGCTTTCCATTGAAAAACACTTTTCAAATAACTCTGCATGCTTTCTAGAAATTCTACATCATTTTCGATCAACAACATGTTAACAACACATACTCATCGGAAATTCTATAGTGCTCCCACTCACTTCTTTGGAAATACAAGTTTCTCATAAACTTTGTATACACCCAAAATCTTTGATCATCTCATCAAAGCATACATTCCAACTCCGAGATGCTTACTCCAATCCTTAGAAGGATTGCTGGAGCTTTGCATACTTATTAGCATCTTTCAGGATTGACAAAACCTTCCGGTTGTATAACATAAAACCTCTCCTCAAGAAAATCGTCGAGGAAACAATGTTTTGACATCCTATCTGCAAGATTTCATAAATAATGCAGTAATCGCTAATATAATTCCAACAGACTCTTAGCATCGCTACGAGTGAGAAAGTCTCATCATAGTCAACTCCTTGAACTTGTCGGAAAAAATCTTAACGACAGGTCGAGCTTTCTTAATGGTGATACTTACCATCATTGTCCGTCTTCCTTTTAAAATCCATCTGTACTCAATAGCCTTACGACCATCGAGCCGTTCTGCCAAAGTCTACACTTTGTTTTCATACATGGATCCTCTCTCGGATTTTATGGCCTCGAGCCATTTATCGGAATCCGGGCCCACCATCGCTTCTCCATAGCTCGTAGGTTCATTGTTGTCTAGCAACATGACTTTCAAGACAGGATTACGTACCACTCCGAAGTAGTACGCATCCTCGTCATCCTACGAGGTTTGGGAGTGACTTGATCCGAAGTCTCATGATCAATATCATAAGCTTCCACTTCAATTGGTGTAGGTGCCACGTGAACAACTCTTTGTGCCCTGCTATACACTAGTTGAAGTGACGGTTCAATAACCTCATCAAGTCTCCACCATCCTCCCACTCAATTCCTTCGAGAGAAACTTTTCCTCGAGAAAGGACCCGATTCTAGAAACAATCCCTTATTGCTTTCGGATCTGAGACAGGAGGTATACCCAACTGTTTTGGGTGTCCTATGAAGATGCATTTATCCGCTTTGGGTTCAAGCTTATCAGCCTGAAACTTTTTTCACATAAGCGTCGCAACCCCAAACTTTTAAGAAATGACAGCTTAGGTTTCTCTAAACCATAGTTCATACGATGTCATCTCATTGGAATTACGTGGTGCCCTATTTAAAGTGAATGTGGTTGTCTCTAATGCCTAACCCATAAACTATTGTGGTAATTCGATAAGAGACATCATGGTATGCATCATATCCAATAGGGTGCAGTTATGATGTTCGGACACACCATCACACTATGGTGTTCCAGGCTGTATTAGTTGTGAAACAATTTCCACAATGTCTTAATTCTGTGCCAAACTCGTAATTCAGATATTCATCTCTATGATCATATCATAGACATTTTATCCTCTTGTCACGACGATCTCTCACCTTCACCCTGAAATTACTTGAACCTTTCAATAATTCAGACTCGTGATTCATCAAGTAAATATACTTAACATCTACTCAAATCATCTGTGAAGTAAGAACATAATGATATCCACTACACGCCTCAGCACTCATTGGACTGCACACATCAAAATGTATTACTTCCAACAAGTTGCTTTCTAGTTCCATTTTACTGAAAACGAGGCTTTCAGTCATCTTGCCCATGTGGTATGATTTGCATGTCTCAAGTGATTCAAAATCAAGTGAGTCCAAACGGTCCATTTGCATGGAGTTTCTTCATGCATATACACCAATAGACATGGTTCGCATGTCTCAAACTTTTCAAAAACGAGTGAGCCCAAAGATCCATCAACATGGAGCTTCTTCATGCGTTTTATACCGATATGACTTACGTGGCAGTGCCACAAGTAGGTGGTACTATCATTACTATCTTATATCTTTTGGCATGAACATGTGTATCACTACGATCGAGATTCAATAAACCATTCATTTTTGGGTGCAAGACCATTGAAGGTATTATTCAAATAAACAGAGTAACCATTATTCTCCTTAAATGAATAACCGTATTGCGATAGACATAATCCAATCATGTCTATGCTCAATGCAAACACCAATCTCGATGGTAGAGGGAGCGTGCGATGCTTGATCACATCAAGCTTGGGAAAAACTTCCAACACATATCGCCAGCTCACCTTTCGCTAGTCTCCGTTTACTCCGTAGCCTTTTATTTCGAGTTTACTAACACTTAGCAACCGAACCGGTATCTAATACCATGGTGCTACTAGGAGTACTAGTAAAGTACACATCAACACAATATATATCCAATATACTTCTATCGACCTTGCCAGCCTTCTTATCTACCAAGTATCTAGGGTAATTCTGCTCCAGTGGCTGTTCCCCTTATTACAGAAGCACTTAGTCTCGGGTTTGGGTTCAACCTTTAGTTTCTTCACTAGAGCAGCAACTGATTTTCCGTTTCATGAAGTATCCCTTCTTGCCCTTGCCCTTCTTGAAACTAGTGGTTTCACCAACCATCAACAATTGATGCTCCTTCTTGATTTCTACTTTTGTGGTGTCAAACATCGTGAATATCTCAAGGATCATCATATATGTCCCCGATACATTATAGTTCATCACGAAGCTCTAGCAGCTTGGTGGTAATGACTTCGGAGAAACATCACTATCTCATCTGGAAGATCAACTCCCACTCGATTCAAATGATTGTTGTACTCAGACAATCTGAGCACAAGCTCAACAATTGAGCTTTTCTCCTTAGTTTACAGGCTAAGAAAATCGTCGGAGGTCTCATACCTCTTGACGTGGGCACGAGCCTGAAATCTCAATTTCAGCCCTCGAAACATCTCATATGTTTCGCGACGTTTCAAAACGTCTTCAGTGCCTCAACTCTAAACCGTTTAACTGAACTATCAGGTAGTTATCAAAATGTGTATGTCAGATGTTCGCAACATCCATAGACGACGTTCAAGGTTCAGCACACTGAGCGGTGCATTAAGGACATAAGCCTTCTATGAAGCAATGAGGACAATCCTCAGTTTACGGACCTAGTCCGCATAATTGCTACTATCAACTTTCAACTAAATTTTCTCTAGAAACATATCTAAACAGTAGAACTGAAGCGCGAGCTACGACATAATTTGTGAAGACCTTTTGACTATGTTTAGGATAATTAAGTTCATCTTATGAACTCCCACTCAGATAGACATCCCTCTAGTCATCTAAGTGATTACATGATCCGGGTCAACTAGGCCGTGTCCGATCATCACGTGAGACGGACTAGTCATCATCGGTGAACATCTTCATGTTGATCGTATCTACCATACGACTCATGCTCGACCTTTCAGTCTCTTGTGTTCCGAGGCCATGTCTGTACATGCTAGGCTCGTCAAGTCAACCTAAGTGTTTCGCATGTGTAAATCTGTCTTACACCCGTTGTATGTGAACGTTAGAATCTATCACACCCGATCATCACGTGGTGCTTCGAAACAACGAACTATCGCAATGGTGCGCAGTTAGGGGGAACACTTTCTTGAAATTATTATGAGGGATCATCTTATTTACTACCGTCGTTCTAAGTAAACAAGATGCAAAAACATGATAAACATCACATGCAATCAAATAATAGTGACATGATATGGCCAATATCATATAGCTCCTTTGATCTCCATCTTGGGGCTCCATGATCATCTTGTCACCGGCATGACACCATGATCTCCATCATCATGATCTCCATCATCGTGTCTCCATGAAGTTGCTCGCCAACTATTACTTCTACTACTATGGCTACCGGTTAGCAATAAAGTAAAGTAATTACATGGCGTTGTTCAATGACACGCAGGTCATACAATAAATAAAGACAACTCCTATGGCTCTTGCCGGTTGTCATACTCATCGACATGCAAGTCGTGATTCCTATTACAAGAACATGATCAATCTCATACATCACATATCATTCATCACATTCTTCTTGGCCATATCACATCACATAGCATACCCTGCAAAATCAAGTTAGACGTCCTCTAATTGTTGTTTGCATGTTTTACGTGGCTGCTATGGGTTTCTAGCAAGAACGTTTCTTACCCACGCAAAAACCACAACGTGATATGCCAATTGCTATTTACCCATCATACAGACCCTTTTCATCGAATCCGATCCGACTAAAGTGGGAGAGACAGACACCCGCTAGCCACCTTATGCAACTAGTGCATGTCAGTTGGTGGAACCAGTCTCACGTAGGAGTACGTGTAAGGTCGGCCCGGGCCGCTTCATCCCACAATGCCGCCGAATCAAGATTGGACTAGTAACGGTAAGCATATTGAACAAAATCAATGCCCACAACTACTTTGTGTTCTACTCGTGCATAGAATCTACGCAATAGACCTAGCTCATGATGCCACTGTTGGGTAATGTAGCAGAAATTCAAAATTTTCCTACGTGTCACCAAGATCTATCTATGGAGAAACCAGCAACGAAGGGAAGGAGAGTGCATCTACATACCCTTGTAGATCGCTATGCGGAAGCGTTCAAGAGAACGGGTTGAAGGAGTCATACTCGTCGTGATCCAAATCACCGGAGATCCTAGTGCCGAACAGACAGCACCTCCGTGTTCAACACACGTACAGCCCGACGACGTCTCCCATGCCTTGATCCAGCAAGGAGAGAGGGAGAGGTTGAGGAAGACTCCATCCAGCAGCAGCACAACGGCGTGGTGGTGGTGGAAGAGCGTGGTACTCCAGCAGGGCTTCGCCAAGCACCGCAAGAGACGAGGAGGGAGAGGGGTAGGGTTGCACCAAGAAGGAGAGGAACTCATGTGTATGGCAGCCCAAAACCTCAAGTATATATAGGGGGAGGGGAGGGGCTGCGCCCCACCTAGGTTTCCACCCCTAGGGGTGGAGGCCAGCCCTAGATCCCATCTAGGGGGGCGGCCAAGGGGGGAGAGAGGGGGGCGCACCACTAGGTGGGCCTTAGGCCCATCTGAGCCTAGGGATTGCCCCCTTCCACTCTCCCTTGCGCCTTGGGCCTTGGTGGGGGGGCGCACCAGCCCACCTGGGGCTGGTCCCCTCCCACACTTGGCCCATGATGCCCTCCGGGGCTGGTGGCCCCACTTGGTGGACCCCCGGGACCCTCCCGGTGGTCCCGGTACGTTACCGATAAAACCCGAAACCTTTCCGGCGACCAAAACAGGACTTCCCATATATAAATCTTTACATTCCGATCATTCCGGAACTCCTCGTGACGTCCGGGATCTCATCCGGGACTCCTAACAACATTCGGTAACCACATATATCTATTCCTTATAACCCTAGCGTCATCGAACCTTAAGTGTGTAGACCCTACGGGTTCGGGAACCATGCAGACATGACCGAGACGTTCTCCGGTCAATAACCAACAGCGGGATCTGGATACCCATGTTGGTTCCTACATGTTCCACGATGATCTCATTGGATGAACCACGATGCCGAGGATTCGATCAATCCCGTATACAATTCCCTTTGTCTAGCGGTACGATACTTGCCCGAGATTCGATCATCGGTATCCCGATACCTTGTTCAATCTCGTTACTGGCAAATCTCTTTACTCGTTCCGTAACACATCATCCCGTGATCAACTCCTTGGTCACATTGTGCACATTATGATGATGTCCTACCGAGTGGGCCCAGAGATACCTCTCCGTTTACATGGAGTGACAAATCCCAGTCTCGATTCGTGCCAACCCAGCAGACACTTTTGGAGATACCCGTAGTGCACCTTTATAGCCACCCAGTTACGTTGTGACGTTTGGCACACCCAAAGTATTCCTACGGTATCCGGGAGTTGCACAATCTCATGGTCTGAGGAAATGATACTTGACATTAGAAAAGCTTTAGCATGCGAACTACACGATCTTGTGCTATGCTTAGGATTGGGTCTTGTCCATCACATCATTCTCCTAATGATGTGATCCCGTCATCAACGAGCTAGTCAACTAGAGGCTTACTAGGGACATGGTGTTGTCTATGTATCCACACATGTATCTGAGTTTCCTATCAATACAATTCTAGCATGGATAATAAACGATTATCATGAACAAGGAAATATAACAATAATCAATTTATTATTGCCTCTAGGGCATATTTCCAACACAACCACCATTGTATTCCACCTATAGTGCTATATCCATGGCTCACGCTCATGTATTGCATGAGGGTTGAAAATGCTAAAGCGCATTAAAAAGTATGAACCAATTGCTCGGCTTGTCATCGGGGTTGTGTATGATGTCAGTATTTTATGTGGTGAAGATGGAGCATAGCCATACTATATGATTTTGTAGGGATAAATTTCTTTGGCCTTGTTATTTTGAAAAGACATGATTGCTTTATTAGTGGGCTTGAAGTATTATTGTTTTTATGCAAATGATAGATTATTGCTTTGAATCACTCGTATCTTAATATTCATGCCATGATTAGATATGTGATCAAGATTATGCTAGGTAGCATTCCACATAAAAAATTATCTTCTTTATCATTTACCTACTCGAGGACGAGCAGGAATTAAGCTTGGGGATGCTGATACGTCTCCGTCGTATCTATAATTTTTGATTGTTCCATGCCAATATTCTACAACTTTCATATACTTTCGGCAACTTTTTATACTATTTTTGGGACTAACATATTGATCCAGTGCACAGTGCCAGTTCCTGTCTGTTGCATGTTTTATGTTTCGCAGAATATCCATATCAAACAGAATCCAAACTGGATAAAAATGGACGGAGCTTATTTTTGGAATATTTGAAAAATTCCGGAAGAAAAATCCACGCGAGACGGTGCCCGAGGTGGCCAAGAGGCAGGGGCGCGCCCCTGACCCTCGTGGGCCACCCGTAAGGCGGTTGATGCCCTTCTTCGGCCGCAAGAAAGCTAATTTTAGGAAAAAATCATGGCGAAGGTTTCAATCCAATCAGAGTTACGGATCTCCATATATACCCGAAACGGTGAAAGGGCAGCAGAACAGAACACAGAAACAGAGAGAGACAGAGAGACAGATCCAATCTCGGAGGGGCTCTTGCCCCTCCCGTGCCATGGAGGCCATGGACCAGAGGGGAAACCCTTCTACCATCTAGGGAGGAGGTCAAGGAAGAAGAAGAAGAAGGAGGGGGGCTCTCTCCCGCTCGCTTCCGGTGGCACCAGAGTGCCACCGGGGGCCATCATCATCACCGCGATCTACACCAACACCTTCGCCATCTTCACCAACATCTCCATCACCTTCCCCCTCTATCTACAGTGGTCCACTCTCCCGCAACCCGCATTACCCTCTACTTGAACATGATGCTTTATGCTTCATATTATTATCCAATGATGTGTTGCCATCCTATGATGTCTGAGTAGATTTTTGTTGTCCTATCGGTGGTTGATGAATTGCTATGATTGATTTAATTTGCTTGTGGTTATGTTGCTGTCCTTTGGTGCCCACCATATGATTGCGCATGTGGATCACACCCTAGGGTTAGTTGTATGTTGATAGGACTATGTATTGGAGGGCAAGAGTGATAGAAGCTTCAACCTAGCATAGAAATTGATGCATACGGGATTGAAGGGGGACCAATATATCTTAATGCTATGGTTGGGGTTTACCTTAATGAACGTTAGTAGTTGTGGATGCTTGCTAATAGTTCCAATCATAAGTGCATAGAATTCCAAGTCAGGGATAACATGCTAGCAGTGGCCTCTCCCACGTAATACTTGCTATCGGTCTAGTAAAGTAGTCAATTGCTTAGGGGCAATTTCACAACTCCTACCACCACTTTTCCACACTCGCTATATTTACTTTATTGTTTCTTAATCTAAACAGCCCCTACTTTTTATTTACATGCTCTTTATTATCTTGCAAACCTATCCAACAACACCTACAAAGTACTTCTAGTTTCATACTTGTTCTAGGTAAAGCGAACATGAAGCGTGCGTAGAGTTGTATCGGTGGTCGATAGAACTTGAGGGAATATTTGTTCTACCTTTAGCTCCTCGTTGGGTTCGACACTCTTACTTATCAAAAACTGTTGCGATCCCCTATACTTGTGGGTTATCATCCATCCCTTGCATGTTATAGTTCATCATGAAGCTTTTGTAGCTTGGTGGCAGTGATTAAAGAATTCTGTCAATGACGCTATCATCCGGAAGATTAACTCCCAGTTGAATCAAGTGATTGCAGTACCCAGACATCTTGAGTATCTGCTGCAGCTGTAGAACTTATTGAAGACTTCATATCTCTCAATCCGGGCATTTTTTTCAAATATTAACTTCAATTCCTGGAACATCTCATATGCTCCATGATGTTCAAAACATTGTTGAAGTCCCGGTTCTAAGCCGTAAAAAATGGCACACCGAACTATCGAGTACTCATCAACACGTGACTGCCAGGCATTCACAATGTCTGCAGTTGCTGGCGCAGGTGGTATACCTAGCGGTGCTTCCAGGACGTAACTTTTCTGTGCAGCAATGAGGATAATCCTCAAGTTACGGACCCAGTCTGTGTAATTGCTACCATCATCTTTCAACTTTGCTTTCTCAAGGAACGCATTAAAATTCAATGGAACAACATCACGAGCCATCTATCTATAGTTAACATAGACAAGCAAGATACTATCAAGTACTAAGTTCATGATAAATTTAAGTTCAATTAATCATATTACTTAAGAACTCCCACTTGGATAGACATCCCTAGAATCCTCTAAGTGATCACGTGATCCAAATCAACTAAACCATAACCGATCATCACATGAAATGGAGTAGCTTTCAATGGTGAACATCACTATGTTGATCATATCTACTATGTGATTCACGCTCGACCTTTCTGTCTCAGTGTTCCGAGGCCATATCTGCATATGCTAGGCTCATCAAGTTTAACCTGAGTATTCTGCGTGTGCAAAACTGGCTTGCACCCGTTGTAGATGGACGTAGAGCTTATCACACCCAATCATCATGTGGTGTCTGGGCACGACGAACTTGGGCAACGGTGCATACTCAGGGAGAACACTTTTATCTTGAAATTTAGTGAGAGATCATCTTATAATGCTACCGTCAATCAAAGCAAGATAAGATGCATAAAAGATAAATATCACATGCAATCAATATAAGTGATATGATATGGTCATCATCATCTCGTGCTTGTGATCTCCATCTCCGAAGCACCATCATGATCACCATCGTCACCGGCGCGACACCTTGATCTCCATTGTAGCATCGTTGTCGTCTTGCCAATCTTATGCTTCTACGACTATCGCTACCGCTTAGTGATAAAGTAAAGCATTACAGGGCGATTGCATTGCATACAATAAAGCGACAACCATATGGCTCCTGCCAGTTGCCGATAACTCGGTTACAAAACATGATCATCTCATACAATAAAATTTAGCATCATGTCTTAACCATATCACATCACAACATGCCCTGCAAAAACAAGCTAGACGTCCTCTACTTTGTTGTTGCAAGTTTTTACGTGGCTGCTACTGGGCTTAGCAAGAACTGTTCTTACCTATGCATCAAAACCACAACGATAGTTCGTCAAGTTAGTGCTGTTTTAACCTTCTCAAGGACCGGGCGTAGCGACACTCGGCTCAACTAAAGTTGGAGAAACTGACACCCGCCAGCCACCTGTGTGCAAAGCACGTCGGTAGAACCAGTCTCGCGTAAGCGTACGCGTAATGTCAGTCCGGTCCGCTTCATCCAACAATACCGCCGAACCAAAGTATGACATGCTGGTAAGCAGTATGACTTGTATGGCCCACAACTCACTTGTGTTCTACTCGTGCATATGACATCTACGCATAAAACCTGGCTCGGATGCCACTGTTGGGGAACATAGTAATTTCAAAAAAATTCCTACGCATACGCGGATCATGGTGATGCATAGCAACTAGAGGGGAGAGTGTTGTCTACGTACCCTCGTAGACCGTTCGCGGAAGCATTATATCAACACAGTTGATGTAGTCATACGTCTTCACGATCCGACCGATCCAAGTACCGAAAGCACGACACCTCCGAGTTCTGCACACGTTCGGCTCGGTGACGTCCTCGCCTTCTCGATCCAGCAAGAGGGCGAAGTAGTAGATGATTTCCGGCAGCAAGACGGCGTGGTAATGGTGTTGGTGAAGAAAAATCTCCGTAGGGCTTCACCTAAGCACTACGAAAGCTATGACGGAGGATAAACTAGAGGGGAGGGGGTTGCCGACACACGGCTTGGTGTTTCTTGATGTGTCTTGGGTGCTAGCCCTACCCCTCTATTTATATGTTGAGCCTTGGGGTCGAAACTTGGAGTAAAAGCCTCCACAAAGTTAGTTTCACCCGAAAGGTAAGAGTCCTTCTCGGACTCTAGGGCCAGACGCTAGGGTTCCCAGCATCTGGACCCAGACGCCAGGGACCCTGGCGTCTGGCCCCTGGACTCCGCAAAACTTCCTTTTGCGCTTTCCAAAAACCTTGTGGGCTTTCCCCTTGGCCCAAATAAAGTGTTCTCGTACCCAAACATTTCGGGAAACATCCGGGACCCCTTCCAGTGAATTCCAGAACCCTTCACTCCGGAAGGGTTTCGGAATTCACTGGAAGGGGTTCCGAATGTTTCCCGAAATGTTTGGGCACGAGAACACTTTATCTGGGACAAAGGGGAAAGCCCACGAGGTTTTTGGAAAGCGCAAAAGGAAGTTTTGCAGAGTCTAGGGGCAAGACGCCAGGGTCCCAGGCGTCTGGGTCCAGACGCCGGGAACCTTGGCATCTGGCCCTAGAGTCCGAGAAGGACTCTTGCGTTTCGGGTGAAACCGACTTTGTGGAGGCTTTTACTCCAAGTTTTGACCCCAAGGCTCAACATATAAATAGAGGGGCAGGGCTAGCACCCAAGACACATCAAGAAGCACCAAGCCGTGTGCTGGCAACCCCGTCCCCTCTGGTTTAACCTCCGTCATAGTTTTCGTAGTGCTTAGGCGAAGCCCTGCGTAGATTGTTCTTCACCAACACCGTCACCACGCCGTCGTGCTGCCGAAACTCATCTACTACTTTGCCCCTCTTGCTGGATTGAGAAGGCGAGGACGTCATCGAGCCGAACATGTGCAGAACTCGGAGGTGCAGTGCTTTCGGTACTTGGATCGGTCGGATCGTGAAGACATACGACTACATCAACCGCGTTGATATAACGCTTCCACGAACGGTCTACGAGGGTATGTAGACAACACTCTCCCCTCTTGTTGCTATGCATCACCATGATCCTACGTGTGCGTAGGATTTTTTTTAAATTACTATGTTCCCCAATAGTTGGTTTACTTACCGTGCCACGTACCTATTCCTTTTCGGAGTCTGAAACTTTCTGGAAAGTGTCCCTTATGTATTCCTCCGGGTTATGGTTTCAATAACATTAGTTTCAACATTTATGGGATTACCTGAGATATAATGTTTGATTCTTTGACCGTTCACCACCCTTGGATTTGTGCCTTCGAAGTTGTTGATTTTTATGGCACCGGGACGATAAACCTCCTCGATGGCGTAAGGACCTTCCCATTTAGAGAGAAGTTTGCCTGCAAAAAATCTTAAACGAGAGTTGTATAATAATACATAATCACCTACATTAAACTCACGTTTTTGTATCCTTTTATCATGCCATCTTTTAACTTTTTCTTTAAATAATTTGGCATTCTCATAGGCCTGGGTTCTCCATTCATCAAGTGAGCTAATGTCAAAAAGCCTCTTCTCACCGGCAAGTTTGAAGTCATAGTTGAGCTCTTTAATGGCCCAATATGCCTTATGTTCTAGTTCGAGAGGTAAGTGACAAGCTTTACCATAAACCATTTTATACGGAGACATACCCATATGATTTTTATATGCAGTTCTATAAGCCCATAAGGTATCATCAAGTTTCTTGGACCAATTCTTTCTAGATCTATTAATAGTATTTTGCAAAATTAATTTAAGCTCTCTATTGCTCAGTTCTACTTGACCGCTAGACTGTGGGTGATAAGGAGATGCAATTCTATGATTAACATCATACTTAGCAAGCATTTTATGAAAAGCACCATGAATAAAATGTGAACCACCATTAGTCATTAAATATCTAGGGACTCCAAACCTCAGAAAAATAACTTCTTTAAGCATATTAATAGAGGTGTTATGATCAGCACTACTAGTTGGAATAGCTTCTACCCACTTAGTAACGTAATCAACAACAACTAAAATATGTGTATACCTATTAGAGGAAGGAAACAACCCCATATAATCAAAACCCCAAATATCAAATGGTTCAATAACAAGTGAATAATTCATAGGCATTTCTTGACGTCTACTAATATTACCAATTCTTTGACAATCATCACAAGACAAGACAAACTTACGGGCATCTTTGAAGAGAGTAGGCCAATAAAAACCTAATTGCAATACCTTATGTGCAGTTCTATTTCCAGCATGGTGTCCTCCATAAGCTTTGGAGTGACACTTGCGTAGGATCTGTTCTTGTTCATGCTCAGGTACACAACGTCTAATAACACCATCTACTCCTTCTTTATAAAGATGTGGGTCATTCCAAAAGTAATGCCTTAAATCATAGAAGAACTTTTTCTTTTGTTGGTATGTGAAACTAGGTGGTATAAACTTATCAACATACCATGAAGCAGTACGAGAAGCATTTATCATAGCTAATTGTTCATCAGGAAATCTATCATCAATAGGTAGTGGGTCATCAAGAACATTCTCTAACCTAGACAAGTTGTCTGCAACGGGGTTCTCAGCTCCCTTTCTATCAATAATATGCAAATCAAATTCTTGTAGCAATAGAACCCATCTAATAAGTCTAGGTTTAGCATCTTCCTTTTCCATAAGATATTTAATAGCAACATGATCAGTGTGAAAAGTTACTTTAGAATCAACAATATAAGGTCTGAACTTATCACAAGCAAATACAACTGCTAAGAACTCCTTTTCAGTAGTAGCATAATTTCTTTGAGCACTATCTAGAGTTTTACTAGCATATTGGATACAATTTAATTTCTTATCAACTCTTTGTCCTAAAACAGCCCCTACAGCATAATCACTATCATCGCACATGATTTCAAATGGTAAATTCCAATCAGGAGGCTGAACAATAGGTGCAGAAATCAAAGCTTTCTTAAGTATTTCAAATGCTTCTACACAATCATCATCAAATACAAAAGGAAGATATTTTTGTAAGAGATTAGTCAGAGGCCTGGATATTTTAGAAAAGTCCTTAATGAACCTCCTATAAAAACCGGCATGACCAAGGAAACTTCTTATACCTTTAATATCCTTAGGACACAACATCTTTTCAATAGCATCAACTTTAGCTTTATCAACTTCAATACCTCTTTCAGAAATTTTATGCCCCAAGACAATACCTTCATTAACCATAAAGTGGCACTTCTCCAATTCAAGACAAGATTAGTTTCTTCACATCTCATTTATTTCATCTTAGGATTTAACCGTCGTTGGTGATCAACAACCGGTTTCGCGTCTTTCTCCAATTTTATTGTGCTGGTAGAGAGTGGGACTAATGCCCTTAAGATCATCAAGAGTATATCCAATAGCAGCACGTTGCTTCTTCAGAGTTTTGAACAATTTCCTTTCTTCATGCTCTGAAAAGTTAGCCCTAATAATAATAGGATATATCTCTTTCTCATCAAGATAAGCATATTTAAGAGTATCAGGTAATGGTTTAAGCTCGAACACGGGATCACCCTTGGGTGGAGGATGATCCCCTAGGATTTCAACAGGAAAGTTGTGTTTCAAAATAGGTCCCTGTTTAAAGAATACTTCATCTATTTCCCTTCTTTCATTCATAAACATATCATTTTCATGGTCTAGCAAATATTGTTCTAAATGATCACTAGGAGGCATGAAAATAGAAGCAAGACCAATAATTTCATCTTTACTAGGCAATTCTTTATCATGGGGTTGTCTATGAAATTTAGCAAAATTAAATTCATGAGACATATCCCCTAAACCAACAGGAACAATATCCTTATTGCAGTCTATCTTAGCATTAACAGTATTCAAGAAGGGTCTACCAAATATAATGGGACAAAAGTTTTCTTGTGGGGAACCAAGAACAAGAAAATCAGCAGGATATTTAACTTTCCCACACAAGACTTCAACATCTCTAACAATCCCAATTGGTGAAATAGTATCTCTATTAGCAAGCTTAATTGTAACATCAATTTCTTCTAACTCAGCAAGTGGAATATCATGCATAATTTCTTTGTATAAGGAATGAGGTATTGCACTTGCACTAGCACCCATATCACATAAGCCATGATAGCAATGATATCCTATTTTAACAGAAATAACAGGCATGCCTACAACAGGTCTATGTTTATTTTTAGTATCAGGTCTAGCAATTCTAGCAGCTTCATCACAGAAGTAAATAACATGCCCATCAATATTATTGGCCAAGAGATCTTTAACCATAGCAACACTAGGTTCAACTTTAATTTTCTCATAGGGAGTAGGTGTTCTAGTATTACTCTTACGAACCACAGTTGAAGCTTTAGCATGATCCTTTATTCTAACAGGGAAAGGTGGTTTCTCAATATAAGCAGTAGGAACAACATGATCATTATAAGTGATAGTCTTTTCTTCAACTTTAATAGGTGCAACTACTTTTACTTCAATGGGAGGATTATATTTAAACCAATTCTCCTTAGGGAGATCAACATGAGTAGCAAAGGATTCACAGAAAGAAGCTACTATCTCAGAGTCAAGTCCATATTTAGTGCTAAATTCATGGAAAGCATCAGTATCCATAAAAGATTTAACACAATCAAACTTAGGTGTTATACATGACTCCTTACCTTCGTCGAGGTCCCAATCTTCAGACTCGCATTTAATTCTTTCCAATAAATCCCATTTGAATTCAATAGTCTTCATCATAAAAGAACCAGTACAAGAAGTATCGAGCATGGAGCGATTATCGAGAGAAAGCTGAGCATAATTTTTTTGAATAATAATTTCTCTTGAGAGCTCATGATTGGGGCATGAGTATAACATTGAATTAAGCCTCCCCCAAGATTGAGTGATGCTTTCTCCTTTGCGAGGCCAAAAATTATATATATAATTACGATCACGATGAACAAGATGCATAGGATAAAACTTCTGATGAAATTCCAATTTCAATCGGTTGTAGTTCCATGATCCCATATCATCACATAGCCTAAACCATGTCAATGCCTTTCCCTTCAAAGATAAAGGGAATACCTTCTTCTTGATAACATCCTCGGTCATACCTGCAAGCTTAAATAATCCACAAACTTCATCCACATAGATTAGGTGCAAATCGGGATGTAATGTTCCATCACCCGTGAAAGGATTAGCTAGCAGTTTCTCTATCATACCCGAAGGAATTTCAAAGTAAACATTTTCAGTAGGTTCAGTAGGTTGAGGAGCAACTCTTTGCTCTACTAGTCGGGGTGAAGATACCCCGAACAAGCCCCTCAAAGGATTATGTTCCATAGTAGCAAGTGACAGTAAATTTCAGCACACTATATAAATTTTTCCTTACCAAATTCTACCTACCAAAGGTGCTTCACTCCTTGGCAACGGCGCCAGAAAAGGGTCTTGATGACCCACAAGTATAGCGGATCTATCGTAGTCCTTTCGATAAGTAAGAGTGTCGAACCCAACGAGGAGCAAAAGGAAATGATAAGCAATTTTCAGTAAGGTATTCTCTGCAAGCACTGAAATAATCGGTAACAGATAGTTTTGTGATAAGGTAATTTGGAACGGGTAACAAATAAGAAAAGTAAATAAGGTGCAGCAAGATGGTCCAATCCTTTTTGTATCGAAGGACAATCCTGGCAAACTCTTATATAAAGGAAAGCGCTCCCGAGGACGCATGGGAATTATCGTCAAGCTAGTTTTCATCATGTTCATATGATTCACGTTCGGTACTTTGATAATTTGATATGTGGGTGGACCGGTGCTTGGGTACTGTCCTTCCTTGTACAAGCATCCCACTTATGATTAACCCCTATTGCAAGAATCCGCAACTACAACAGAAGTGTTAAGGTAAACCTAACCATAGCATGAAACATATGGATCCAAATCAGCCCCTTACGAAGCAACTCATAAACTAGGGTTTAAGCTTCTGTCACTCTAGCAACCCATCATCTACTTATTATTTCCCAATGCCTTCCTCTAGGCCCAAACAATGGTGAAGTGTCATGTAGTCGACGTTCACATGACACCACTAGAGGAAAGACAACATACATCTCATCAAAATATCGAACGAATACCAAATTCACATGACTACTTATAGCAAGACTTCTCCCATGTCCTCAGGAACAAACGTAACTACTAAAAATCATATTCATGTTCATAATCAAAGGGGTATTAATATGCATAAAGGATCTGAACATATGATCTTCCACCGAATAAACCAACTAGCATCAACCACAAAGAGTAATCAACACTACTAGCAACCCACAGGTACCAATCTGAGGCTTTGGGATAAAGATTGGATACAAGAGATGAACTAGGGTTTGAGATGAGATGATGTTGGTGAAGATGTTGATGGATATTCACCCCCTCCCATTGAGAGGATCGATGGTGATGATTTCCCCCTCCCGAAGGGAAGTTTCCCCGGAAGTACAGCTCCGCCGGAGCCCTAGATTGGTTCCGCTAAGGTTCCGCCTCGTGGCGGCGGAGTTTCGTCCCGAAAGCTTGCTTCTGATTTTTTCCTCGACGAAAGACTCCATATAGCCAAATATGGGCATCAGAGGGCTGCCAGGGGGCCCACGAGGCAGGGGGCGTGCCCAGGGGGGTAGGGCGCGCCCCCACCCTCGTGGACGGTGGGTGGCCCCCCTCTGGTACTTCTTTCGCCAATATTTTTATATATTCTGAAACGTGCTCCCATGAAGTTTCATGACTTTTGGAGTTCTGCAGAATAGGTCTCTAATATTTGCTCCTTTTCCAGCCCAGAATTCCAGCTGCCGGCATTCCCCCTCTTCATGTAAACCTTATAAAGTAAGAGAGAATAGGCATAAGTATTGTGACATAATGTGTAATAACAGCCCATAATGCAATAAATATTGATATAAAAGCATGATGCAAAATGGATGTATCAACCACTAATCCGAGTTCCACTAGATTCATCTCCGCCACCAGTCCGAGTTCCACCAGATTCATCTCGGTCACCAATCATAGTCCGAGTCCACTATCCGCCTCTCTGTTACCAATTTCCAGATCATGACATAGTACATGTCCGATGAGTGTTATTTTTACACTCATCCAACCCGAGTTTATACCTAGATATTTCATAAAAATGAGATATTCACTCTAATATTGCTACTAATGACTTACGAATGCAAATGATTTCAAATATCCAATCTTTATTTTGTTTTCATAGGAAATGGGCTATTTATAGACGAAATCAAGCCAATACATGAAAAGGTGTAAAGTGAAGATAGAAGAGATCAAGTGGAGATATTTTTCTTCGTAGTTGTTTCTTGTCTCATTCACATTCTTCATCCGCCCAGGTACCCAGAATTATGGAGAATGATCCACAGAGAGGCTAAGGTTGGGGACCGTGATATGTTATTCTGAACCAGTGACAGAAAGGTTTAGTATGGTAACATGTATCCTATCTCTGGGGATACCAGAGGTTTAGTCATTAAACGACCAATGCTTCTGTGTGATTTCTATCGTAATTGCCGGGGCAACCTTGCGTGATGGATAGGGACATCGGTTGGACCACTGACTCTTGATGCAGGACACATGTCGGTCAAGACATAATTTGGACACACCCACACTTTGATACATAGCAAGAACATCTTGATGGATGACTTCCAGGGCACAAATTAAGATCATAATGGTCTTGACACAAATGTATGGTTGTAAGCATAAGTCCTCATACTCATGCCTACTTTTATTGTAAGTATTTCTAGTATCAACTTGATTCTGATCCGGTCAAAAGCTGGAATTTATTCTCTTGCAAAAGCTTGTTAGAAATCCTTGACTTAAAGGGTGCTGTCCCCTTTTGGGTTCGATAACTCAGGGTCACCTCTGGGGAAAAGGCAAGAATCTTTATGCTCCTTTATGGGATCACTAAAGGGACTAATCAGTGTCATGATCAAGTCGGACGCCCCAACTTTCGTATTGCCCGTGGAAGAATAAAACTAAGTCTGGAAAATTCTGGCTAGGCAGTTTTTAGACCTTTTGGAGACTTTTCCAAAAATATGATGTTGAGGAAAAAAATAGGAAAAAGTGAAAAGGGTGAAAGGAAAGAGTGAAAAATAAAAATAAATTCAGAGTGTGTTTCTCCCTTGTTAATGTTCCGCACCATGATTTTGTTAGGGTTCTAGGCTAGCATCTTTAGTACGGTCTAGCCTAGGACAACCACAATACCATCATTGAGAGTTTATACAACTTTGCATCTCTGAATTGATTATTGCTGACATTTTTTGCTACCATATTTAAGCCTCCCCAGCTCTATGTATCATCTACATCATGCATTTGACACCACCTAGAAATTGCTCTATCCGAGCTTTCAGAATTTTGACTACCACTGTTGCGGATCGCAGCCTGCTGCTGCTTGGTAAGAACGGGTCAGAATTTGTGATTAGATTGACATATTTGTGACTTTCCGCTACACCACATCCTATTAGTAATTGATGACCCACAAGTATAGGGGATTAAGCATAGTCATTTCGATAAGTAAGAGTGTCGAACCCAACCAGGAGCAAAAGGAAATGACAAGCGGTTTTCAGCAAGGTATTTTCTGCAAGCACTGAAAGTATCGGTAACAAATAGTTTGATAGCAAGGTAATTTGTAACAAGCAACTAGTAGCAATTGTGAAAAAGGTGCAACAAGGTAGCCCAATCCTTTTTATAGCAAAGGACATGCCGAAACTTTCTCTTATATTAAGCAAAGCGTTCTGGAGGACACATGGGAATTTCATATAATCACTTTCATCATCTTTATTTGATTCGCATTCGTTGCTTTGATAATTTGATATGTGGGTGGACCGGTGCTTGGGTGATGTTCTTAATTGAACAAGCCTCCCACTTATGATTACCCCCTCTCGCAAGCATCTGCAACTATGAAGCAAGAACTAACATAAATCTAACCATAGCATGAAACATATGGATCCAAATCAGCCCCTTACGGAATAGCGCATAAACTAGGGTTTAAGCTTCTGTCACTCTAGCAACCCATAATTTAATTACTACTCCACAATGCCTTCCCTTAGGCCAAAAGATGGTGAAGTGTCATGTAGTTTACATTCACACGACACCACTAAAGGAAGCAACAACATACATATCATCAAAATATCGAACGAATACCAAATTCACATGATTACTTATGACCAGACTTCTCCCATGTCCTCAAGAACGAAAGTAACTACTCACAAATCATATCCGTGTTCAAGATCATAGGGGTATTGAATATCATTAAGGATCTGAACATATAGTCTTCCACCAAATAAACGAACTAGCATCAACTACAAGATGTAATCAACACTACTAGCAACCCACAAGTACCAATCTGAGGTTTTGAGACAAAGATTGAATAAAAGAGATTAACTAGGGTTTGAGATGAGATGGTGTTGGTGAATATGTTGATGATATTGGTCCTCCCATGATGAGACGATCTTTGGTGATGGCAATGGCTTCGATTTCCCCCTCCCGGAGGGAAGTTTCCCCGGCGGAATCGCTTCGCTGGAGAGCAAAAAGCGCTCCTGCCTAGTTTCCACCTCGAGATTGTGGCGCTTCATCCTGAAACCTTCCTTCTATTTTTTCATAGGTCAAATGGCATCAAATCTCAGAAGATGGGCTTCGGAGGCCTGCCAGGGGCCCCACAAGCTTGGGAGGCCCGCCTAGGGGGGTAGGGCGTGCCCCTAGGCTTGTGGCTACCTCGTGTGCCCCACTCTGGTAATTCTCTCTCTAGTATTTTTTATTTATTCCAAAATAAATCTCCGTCCATTTTCAGATCATTTGGAGCTGTGCAGAAAAGGTGTCTCCGATATAGCCCTTTCCGGTCCAGAATTCCAGCTGCCGGCAATCCCCCTCTTCATGTGAAACCTGCAAAATAAGAGAGAAAAGGCATATGAATTGTATCATAAAGTGAAATAACAGTTCATCATGAATAAATATTAATAGGAAAACATGATGCAAAATGGACATATCAACTCCCTAAGCTTAGACCTCGCTTGTGCTGAAGCGAAAGCCGATATCGATAAGTATGACCACATTTTTAGATAGAGAGGTGTCGATAAAAAACGGACATGAAAGCATCATGGTCATTACCATAACAAGCATATATCATCATAAAACTTCTCATGCTAGAGTAACAATTCATTCACAATCTAAAATGTGAAACATAAACTTTATTGGAAACTAACAAGCTATGATTTTAGTCATTGAAACAATCACAATCCAACATATTTTTGAAAGAGTCTATGTACGAGCTTTGTTTAGCAAGTTCACATACTCAACTATCATTTAGTCTTCTATGATTGCATACACTCAAGGCATATTTATAGAGCAAAAGTTTTAGTCAGACAGGTCTTATGGTCTCGCCTCCCAACTCATTTACCTCAAGGGTAATGTCAACAATAATAACTCACGGTCACCTACATTCATCTGGATATACATATCTGGATCTATCCACCACCTGATGCTTACCACTAAAGAGTACATAGAGAGGAATAGGGATGAACACTACTGACTCTTGCATATAAATAAATACATGAAATGAAAATATCGGATCTTTGCCGAGGGACAGAGGTTGTCATGCACTTTTTGTTTTTGGATGTGCAAGCTCTTAATGCAAAGGATCGTCACTTTATATTGCCCCTTGTGATAGGAACCTTTATTATGTGGTATGTTGATTTTATTTCTTCACCATCACAAGATCATACAAAGCCTATTTTCCCTTACAATAAAAGATCATACACATTTAGGAGCAAATTTTATTGCTTTTTGCACCGACGACAACTTAGTTGAAGGATCTTATTCAATCCATAGGTAGATTTGGCGGACACTCATGGAAAGAAACTGGGTTTAAGGGTTTTGGATGCTCAAGTAGTATCTCTACTTAGTGTGAATTTTTTGCTAGCAAAAGTTCCTAGACAAGCACAACATGTTAGAAGATCCATAATAATATAACTTCTATGTGAATGTAAACAACCGTATCTCATTACATTGTCTTCCTTGTCCAACACCAACTAATTGATATAGAATATTTGATGGGGGCTCACAATCATAAAAGATTTCCAAGATAGTATATTTATATGTGAGACATCTCTTCCTTCATTACTTTTTCATGGATTGCACCAATGACCAATAATGCTATGCTTGTCAACTTCCAACAAATTTTATCAACTATACTTATTTTATGTGAAGTCATTACTCCCCATGAAATTAGCATATGATATTTTTATTATTTTATTGCTAAGATTGAAACAAGAAAGAAAAGCAAAAAAATCAAACTACTCTTTATTATATATCTCGCGCACGATTACATAGATAGATAGATCACTAAGCAAGCACTCGTAAATAGATCATACTAAAAATTTATTCTTCTAAGTCACGAAATAACTAGGGATCGAACTAAGATTCACAGTGATGGTAAAAATGGTGGTGATACGATACCGGGGCACCTCCCCCAAGGTTGGCACAAGCCAAGGGGAGTGCCCATACCCGTGTACTCAAGTCTCCTTCTTTGGTGATGGTGGTTATGATGAAGTAGTAGGCTTGTCCTTCGGCTTCCAAGGCATAGGCTCCCCATCATAAAAGATGAACGTGTCTCCGGGGTCTTGAAATTTGTAGCTAAACTCGTACCTTGAAACTTGGCTTCATACTCAAAGTTTTGATTTTGCAAATGGCCTGGAGGAAATCGATCCTGTCATTGAGCTTGAAGATGGAATCTCCGATCTCTTTGCTGTCCAACTTGTGCTCACGGGGAAATTCTGTGATCATGGAGTGGTTAGCGCTGAGTCCACGCTCCACCATCCCCTGGCACTTCAAGATCTCCTGCTCCACCGCTTCCAACCTGGTCTTCTCTCTTCCGGTCTTCTTAGGCCGTTGAACGTCCCAGATGTGAAGCACCCCCTCATGCATCTCGATCTCCTAAGGGTGTTTCATCACCTCTGTAAGGTAAGGGTTGATGACCTTCTCCTTGTCCTTGGATGATCTTGGAGGTGCCATGGCGATCTAGATATGTCAGAAAAACACCCCAAAACAAGAATAGAGGAGAATCTCGTGATACAGTGGTCAAAACATTAGGAAGTATATATAATGATGTTTTTCGTGCGGGACAAGTAATATGGAAGAAAAAAGGAGACCAGAGAGTCCACAAGGGAGCCAAAAGCCTGGGAGGCGCGCCTAGGGGGGTAGGGCACGCCCCTCGGGCTTGTCGCTCCCTCGTGCACTTTTAAGATTGTTTATTATTTTCCGTGCCTAGGGGGTAGGGCGCGCCCCTCGGGCTTGTCGCTCCCTCATGCACTTTTTAGACTGTTTATTATTTTCCTAATTTTTTAAATATTCTAAAACGTACATAAATTACTTTTATGGAACTTTTGGAGTCGGTTTACTTACTGTACCACATACCTACACCTTTTCACGGTTCTGGAGCATTCCAGAAGGTTTCCCTTATTTGTGCTTCCAGTGTCATAGTTTGAGTAATATTGGTTTCAACGTTAATGGGTGTACCTAAGATATAAGGTTTAATTCTTTGCCCATTAACCACTCTCAGATTAGTGCCTTAGGCATTGTTTATCTTGATAGCTCTAGAATGATAAACTTCTTCAATGCTATATGGTCCTTCCCATTTAGAGAGAAGCTTTCCTACAAAGAATCTTAAATGAGAATTGTATAGTAAAACTTGATCACCTACTATGAATTCCTGTTTTTGGATTCTTTTGCCATGCAGTCTTTTATTTTTTCCTTAAATAACTTGGCATTTCATAAGCTTGTGTCCTCCATTCATCTAGAGAACTAATATCAAATAACCTATTTTCACCGGCAAGTTTGAAATCATAATTAAGTTCTTGAATTGCCCAATATCCTTTATGTTCTAACTCAAGAGGTAAATGACATGCTTTTCCATAGACCATTTTATAAGGGGACATACCCATAGGATTTTTATAAGCAGTTTTGTATGCCCACAATGCATCATGAAGTTTCTTAGACCAATTCTTTCAAGATCTATTAACGGTCTTTTGCAAAATCAATTTTATTTCTCTATTGCTCAATTCAACTTTACCACTAGACTGAGGATGATACGGTGATGCAATTCTATGGTTGACTTCATATTTAGCAAGAAGTTTACGAAATGCACCACGAATAAAATATGAACCACCATTTGTCATTAAATATCTAGGGACTACGAACCTTGGGAAATAACTTCTTTAAGCATTTGAATTGATGTGTTATGATCAACACTACTAGTTGGAATAGCTTCTACCCACTTAGTAACATAATCAACAATAACTAGAATAACTGTATACCCATTAGAGGAAGGAAATGGTCCCATATAATCAAATCCCTGAACATCAAATGGTTCAATAACAAGTGATTAATTCGTAAGCATTTCCCGACGTCTACTAAGATTACTAATTCTTTGACATTCATCACAAGAAAGTACAAACTTACGTGCATCCTTGAAGAGAGTAGGACGATAAAAACCAGATTGTAATACCTTATGTGCGGTTCTATCTCCAACATGGTGTCCTCCATATTCCTTGGAATGACACTTCCATATGATTTTTTCCTATTCATGCTCTGGCACACAATGTCTAATAATATCATCTACTCCTTCTTTATAAAGATGTGGGTCATCCCAAAAGTAATGTCTTAAATTAAATAAGAACTTTTTTCTTTTGTTGGTATGTGAAGCTAGGTGGTATATATTTAGCAACAATGTAATTAGCATAGTCTGCATACCAAGGAGTATTATGGGAAGCATTTATAACAGCTAATTGTTCATCAGGAAAACTATCATCAATAGGTAGTGGGTCATCAAGAACATTTTCCATTCTAGACAAATTATCAGCTACGTGATTCTCAACTCCCTTTTCATCAATAATATGCAAATCATATTCTTGTAGCAAAAGAACCCACCTAATGAGTCTAGGTTTTGCATCTCTCTTTTCCATAAGATATTTAATAACAACATGATCAGTGTGAACAATTACTTTAGAATCAACAATATATGATCTGAATTTACAACATGCAAACAGAACTGCTGAAAATTCTTTCTCGGTAGTAGCATAATTTCTTTGAGAACTTTCTAGAGTTTTACTACCATAATGGATAACATTCAATTTTTTATCAACTCTTCGTCCTAGAATAGCACGAACAGTATAGTCACTAACATCACACATAATTTTAAAAGGCAAGTTCCAATCAGGTGGTTGAACAATAGGTGCAGAGGTTAAGGCTTTCTTAATTATTTCAAAGGCTTCTACACAGTCATCATAAAAACAAATGGGACATCTTTTTGCAAAATATTAGTAAGAGGCCTAGAGATTTTAGAGAAGTCCTTAATAAACCTTCTATAAAAACTAGCATGACCAAGAAAACTTCTTATACCTTTTATGTCTTTAGGAAATGGGATTTTCTCAATTGCATCAACTTTAGCTTTATCTACTTCAGGACCTCTTTCAGAAATTTTATGTCCAAGGACAATACCTTCATTTACCATAAAGTGACACTTCTCCCAATTCAAGACAAGATTAGTTTCTTCACATCTCTGCAAAACTCGATAAAGGTTGCTCAAGCAATCATTAGAAGAAGTCCCATACATGAAAAAAATCATCCATGAATACCTCAACAATCTTTTCACAAAAGTCAGAGAAGATAGCAGTCATACATCTCTGAAAGGAAGCAGGTGCATTGCATAAACCAAAAGGCATACGTCTATAAGCATAAGTTCCAAAAGGACAAGTAAATGTAGTTTTCTCTTGATCTTGTTTTGATACAGGTACTTGAGAAAAACCAAAATATCCATCAAGGAAACAAAAGCGTATATGCTTTAGACAATCTTTCTAACATTTGATCAACAAAAGGAAAGGGGTAATGATCTTTTCTAGTGTCTTTGTTTAATTTCCTGAGATCAATTACCATCCTATAACCAGTTACAATTCTTCGTGGGATAAGTTCATTTTTATCATTAGGAACAATAGTGATGCCACCTTTCTTAGGGACACAATGAACATGACTTACCCATCTACTATTAGCTATGCGATAAATTACACCTGCTTCCAAAAGCTTTAATATTTCATTCTTATGACATCCTTCATTTTAGGATTCAATCATTGTTGATGATCAACAACTGGTTTAGCATCAGGCTCCATATTAACCTTGTGCTGACATAGAGTGGTGTAAGTGCATCTAGTGCCACCCCTAGTTAGTTTTGGAGTATTGACGACAAACCTGGTTGAGGGACTAATGTGTTTTTGCGAATTGCAGGATAACACATGTAGAAGTCCCTCATTGATTCGGTTTTCCTACCAGAGATGACCCCTAAAAATGTATGAAGACATTAAAGTCAAAGGTGGTATGTGAAGACATTCACATTGAAGACTATGACAAGAGAAGACATCGCATGAAGACTATGGAGCGCGAAGACTTAGCAGTTTCGTCGTTCTGTGTTTTTCCTTGTTGAGTCATAGGAACCACCGTACTGTTAAGTGGGGTCCAAGAGAACCAGTCAGAATGACTGAAGTGATGCTTAACCAAAATCCTATGTCTTCGGGCGAAGACTATGAGAGCAAATCTTGTCCAGAGTTGGATAAGTCAGCTTTGCTTGTAGCCCAAGTAAAGTTGCCGTGTGTGTTTGAAATCTGACCGTTGGAACACGTGTCAGTTCCTTAGTGACCCAGGGTCATTTCGGACAAATCAGGCCGGGTTGCCTAGTGGCTATAAATAGCCCACCCCCTACAACCATAAACGGTTGGCTGCTCAGAGTTAGTACACGGCTTTTGTCATTTGGGAGCAACCCACCTCGAAGCCTTTGAGAGAGAATTCCTTGCGAGGATAAAGCCCTAAACACCCAGAGCCAAAGAGTGTTAGGCATCACTTAAGTCTTCCTGTCTGTGTGATCTGAAGACTTATTACACTTGAGGACTGTGAATCCTCCAGCCGGTTAGGCATCGCGTTCTGAGCATCCAAGAGTCATTGTGGATCGCCGGTGAACAAAGTCTGTGAAGGTTTGGAAGTCTACCTTGAAGACTTACCAGAGTGGTTGGGCGAGGACTGGGTGTCCTTAGCTCAAGGGGAATAAGGTGAAGACGAGGTCTTCTGAGTTGAATCTCAGCCTCCCTAACCAGACGTATAGTTCTCACAGCAACTGGAACTGGTCCAACAAATCATTGTCTTCAACGAGTCACTGGTTTCATCCTTCCCTTCCCTTTACTTACTGTTGGTCCTTGTGAAGTCATTGTATGATTGCTTTATCTTTTGTCTTCACTGAGTGACTGCTTGTTCTGATTGGCTTCACAATATCTTCCTACCTGATCTTTACTGCCTAGCTGCTATTAGTCATTGTGCTTTCACTCCATTGAATACTTGACTATGGTTTTCCTAGTGTAGTCTACCTTCCGCTGCATGGTAATAGGTTTATTTCTATCGTTTGTCTTCGAAACTTGCATGTTTTGAAGACTTCCATAAAAATCGCCTATTCACCCCCCTCTAGTCGATCACTAGCACATTCAATTGGTATCAGAGCAAGGTACTCCCTTGTTCTGTGTGATTCGGTTTAACCACCTGGAGTTTTAGCTATGCCGACTGCAGGGATAATTAAAGTCTCCGCTGCGTGCCCTGTCTTTGACGGAACTGAATATCCCTACTAGAAGAATAAGATGCACATGCATGTTGAAGCCATTGATGTCGACCTATGGTATGTCATCAAGAATGGCGTTCCCAAGGCTGGTGAAGGTGTCACCGCTGCTGATGTCAAGAAGTTCGTTCAATTGGACTCCACTGCCAAGAACATCATCTGTGGTCATCTGACCAAAGGACAGTATGGCCGCGTGAGTGCTTTGGAAACATCTAAGCTAGTCTGGGACTGGCTCTCCAAGGTCAACGAAGGCGTCTCAACCCAGAGAGATCAGAGAATCAGTGTCCTTCGCAACCTCTTCAACCGCTTCAAGAGAAATGACAATGAGAATGTCCAGCTCACGTTTGATCGACTCACTGACATCACAAATGAGCTTCAAGCCCTCGGCGCTACTGAGATCACCAAGCATGAAGTCGTCAAGACACTCCTAAGATCACTTGACAGCTCGTTTGACACCCTAGCCCTGATGATTCAAGAACGTCCTGACTTCAAGACACTCGATCCGTCTGACATACTCGAGAGGCTCAACACACACGAGTTTCAGCTTTCTGAGAAAAGAGACATCTACGGTCCCAACTATGGGTGAACTCGTGCCTTGAAGGCAAAAGCTGTCTCCTCATCTGAAGAAGAGTCTCACAGCAGTTCTGATGATCCTGAAGACATTGGAAAGGAGGTTGCTATGCTTGTGAAGAAGTTCCAAAAATTCACCAAGAAGAAAGGCTTCAGAAAGTCCTCACGATCAAGCTCAAGGAATGATGAAGCTTGTGCTCATGACTACAAGAAGAGCACATGCCACAAGTGCAAGAAACCTGGCCACTATATCTCTGAGTGTCCGCAGTGGGACAATGAGAACAAGAAGAAAAAGAAGAGCAAGGAGTATGATTCTGACGACAAGAAGAAGAAGAAATACTCAAAGTCTTCTTCCAAGTCCTCCTCAAAGTCTTCATCACACAAGAAGAGCTCATTTGGCAAGGCACGTGCGTTTGTTGGCAAGGAAATGGATTCAGATGAGGAGTCCGCTTCTGAGGAGGCGGAGGTGGAGTCTGAGGAGGAGTCCGATTCTGGCGTTGCGAGTCTGGCTACAACATACATTGCCAAGTCCATCTTCAACACTGAAGACAATGACTCCGTCACCGACACCGATGCAAATGACAAGGACTACTCCGCTCCTACCTACTGCTTCATGGCACGCGGTGCCAAGGTAAACACACACACTACTCACTATCAAACTTCCAGTGAAGATGACTTTGATTGTGGTTCCCAACCCAGCTACAAAACACTTGCTAAAATTGCAACTGAACAACAGAAAGCTATGGAACATATTCAAAAACTGTTAGACAAAAGCGATGACCTGTTAGACGCTGAAATGACTCGATCTCAGTCCTTAATTGAAGACATAAAAATCTTCACGTTAAGTATGAGGAACTTGAAAGTCGTCATGAAACGCTCTCAACAACTCATGAAAAGCTTTCCTATGATTATCTTCAAAGGAAGCAAGATCTTGAGAAATTGAGAGCGGCTCATGAAGATCTTCAAAAGGAAAACGAGTCACTTTGCGCCAAACAGATCAGTTCAGCTCAGGAAGGATTTGAACCACCATGTATTAAATGTATTGAGCATGACAACGCTACTTCTGTTGCTGGTTGTTCTACTGCTGCTACTATTGCAATATCTTCAACTGCTGATGTGCCAACTAACCCCTCTGCTGAGGATGCCACTACTATTGCTGATGAGAATGCTAGGTTGAAGACATTGCTTGAAACAGGGATGTTCAAAAGCCTCAAAGGGCATCAGACACTATGTGATGTCCTCAAAAGGCAGATCCTGAACCGAAACCCTAGGAAAGAGGGTGTTGGGTTCGAAAGGAAAATGAATGCTGATGGCTCTTACTGGAAACCTAAGCAGTACCCCAAAACCACATGGGTTGCTGCAAAGGGACCTTCAGTGGATCCATCCACCCTATCTGGATTCACTTGTGCTAATCCCATTGTTATTGATGAATCCTTTGATGCAAACTATAAACTGTTTAAGAATCAGAAGGGTGAAGTGTTTGCCAGGTATAATTGTACTAACTGCAGGAATGGACCGCCTATGAAGAAGGTCTGGGTGCCGAAAAGGTGTTTGGCGAATCTTCCTGTGAATGTCATCATGACACCACAGGTGAAGAAGACAAACCCCAGACCACAGGCTTCATACGGTCCAAAGGCTTCATATAGACACAGGACTCACCTGAGTCGCACTAACGCAAATGTTTTGCAGGGAAGCCATACTCAGGCCTGTGAATATGAGCGCGTTTCATCAAACCGCCATGTTCATAAGACCAAGAACTATTCTGCTTATTCTTATGATTACTATTGTCCACCTGCAAGACTTTTTGCTATGGCTCCAAAGCCAAAGTTCTCAGATGCTACACTTAGACTCATTGCTTCGAAGCCACCCTTGAAGATGTGGGTGGCTAAGAAAGCTTAACTCTCTTTTGCAGGGAAAGGTCTCCAGCCGAAAACCAAAATCGTCTGAAGCTATTGCTGGGGACCTTAAACATCTTGTAGGGCGCAAGATCAAATGCCTAAATGGTCTTATTATGTACTTTGTTCCTGAGTCGCTTGCTACTTGCCCTATCAGTCCTAATCTCGATCTAAGCTTTCATAATCCACTGGCTCGTCAAATGTTTTTGCTTCACAATTCTCTTCGTGAAGCCTATACCCCTAACCTCACTGTAGGGTATGACACCAGCTGTTTTAGAATGGATTATTGATAGTGGGTGTACCAATCACATGACTGGCAAGCGAAGCCTTCTTATGAACTCAACCTTATGTCCATCTGACAAAAGTCACATCACATTTGCTGACACTGGTAAAAGTAAGATATTGGGTCTAGGTAGAGTTGCAATCTCAAAGGATCAACACATGGATAAAGTCATGCTTGTTGAATCCCTTGGTTTCAACTTAATGTCTGCCTCAATGCTTTGCGATTTAAACATGATTGTGATGTTTGGAAAATATCGTTGCCTTGTTCTAATGGAATCTGACAAGTCTCTAGTGTTTCAAGGGTATCAGAAAGATGATTTGTACGTGGTAGACTTCTCAGCAGGACCACAACTTGCCGTATGTCTTCTAGTAAAAGCTTCAAAATGCTCGCTCTGGCATCGGAGGCTAGGGCATGCTGGCATGAGGAACTTGCACATTCTTGCAAGAAAGAAGCATGTCATAGGCATCGAGGGCATCAAGTTCAAGAAGGATCACTTATGCGGTGCCTATGAAGCAGGAAAGATGACGAGGGCCAAGCATCTCTCGAAGACAATCATGACAACAACTCAACCCTTCGAACTACTCCACATGGATCTTTTCGGTCCCACTCATTACTCAACTCTTACTACTACTGCTTGTCTCTATGGCTTTGTCATTGTTGATGATTATTCAAGATATACTTGGGTGCATATAATCCTCTACAAGACTGAAGTGCAGGATGTCTTCAGACGCTTCGCCAATCGAGCAATGAACAACTATGGCGTCAAGATAAAGCACATCAGAAGTGACAATGGCACTGAATTCAAGAACACTGGCCTAGATACATATCTTGATACTTTGGGCATCACACATGAATTCTCATCTCCGTACACGCCATAGCAGAATGGCGTCGTCGAACGCAAGAACAGAACACTTATTGAGATGGCTCAGACGATGCTTGATGAATACAAGACTCCAAGAAAATTCTGGTCTGAAGCCATTGATACTGCATGCCATATCATCAACCGTGTTTATCTTCACAAGCGTCTGAACAAGACATCCTATGAGCTCCTTACCGGCAAGAAGCCAAATGTCAGTTACTTCAGAGTATTTGGTGCCAGGTGCTGGATCAAGGATCCACATCACACTTCAAAATTTGCACCAAAAGCACATGAAGGTTTTATGCTTGGATATGGAAAGGATTCACACTCCTATAGAGTCTTCAACCTCTTTCACTATAAAGTGGTTGAAACTGTGGATGTGCGGTTCGATGAGACTAACGGCTCGCAAAGAGAGCACCTGCCAAATGTGCTAGATGAAGTTCCATCCAGTGAATCAATCAAACTTATGGGAACTGGAGAAATCATACATTCTGAAGCTCAGCCTGAAGAGGAACTTATCATCTCCGCACCTGATCAACCCGAAGACAATGATCAACCTGAAGACAATGCTCAGCCTGAAGACAATCCTTCTAACGATGACAATGATCAGCAAGAGCAAAATCTTCGTCCTGTACATCCTCGTGTTGCAAATGAAGTACAGATTGAGAGAATAATTGATAGCATCAATGCACCAGGTCCACTCACTCATTCAAGGGCAACACAGCTAGCAAATTTTTGTAGGCACTTTGCATTTGTCTCAATATCTGAACCCAAGAAAGTTGATGAAGCCTTCATGCAACCTGAATGGATTCAAGCTATGCAAGAAGAGCTTCAACAGTTTGAGCTGAATAATGTATGGGAACTGGTTAAGCGTCCTGATCCTCGCAAGCACAATATAATAGGCACCAAATGGATATATCGCAACATGCAAGATGAGCATGGTCAAGTTGTCAGAAACAAAGCTCGTCTCGTTGCTCAAGGATATACTCAAGTTGAAGGGATTGACTTCGATGAGACATTTGCTCCTGTGGCTAGACTTGAAGCCATACTCATACTGCTGGCCTATGCAAATCATCACAACATTCTTCTGCATCAAATGGATGTGAAGAGCGCTTTTCTCAATGGCAAGATTGATGAAGAAGTGTATGTTGCACAACCGCCTGGCTTTGAAGATCCAAAACATCCTGATATGGTGTACAAGCTCAACAAGGCATTGTATGGCCTCAAACAAGCCCCTAGGGCTTGGTATGACACACTCAAAGACTTCCTGAAGAGCAAAGGCTTCAAACCTAGTTCCCTCAACCCCACTCTCTTCACGAAGACATATGATGGTGAACTGTTTGTGTGCCAAATATATGTGGATGACATTATCTTCGGCTGCACCAATCAGAAATACACTGACGAGTTTGGATATATGATGCAAGAGCAATATCAGATGTCCATGATGGGTGAGCTGAAGTTCTTCCTTGGTCTTCAAATACGTCAGCAACGCAACGACATCTTTATATCTCAAGAGAAATACCTCAAAGATTGCCTGAAGAAATTTGGAATGCAAGATTGCAAAGGCTACACGACGCCAATGCCAGCCAAACATCATCTGGGTCCTGACGACAATGGTAAAGAGTTCGATCAAAAGGTATACCGCTCCATGATCGGTTCCTTACTTTATTTATGTGCATCTAGGCCAGATATCATGCTTAGTGTTTGCATGTGTGCTCAGTTCCAAGCGGCACCAAAGGAATCACATCACTTAGCTATGAAGCGAATTCTTAGATATTTGGCTCACACCCCAACACTAGGATTATGGTATCCAAAGGGCTCAGAGTTTGATCTAGTTGGATTCTCGGATGCTGATTATGCTGGTGACAAGGTGGATCGCAAGTCTACATCAGGCACATGTCATTTTCTGGGACGATCACTTGTATGTTGGTCTTCAAAGAAGAAGAACTGGGTATCTCTCTCCACTGCTGAATCTGAATACATTGCTGCGCTCAGCTTCTATGGATGAAGCAATCACTCAAAGACTATGGCATTCACCTGAAGCAAGTGCCACTCTAATGCGACAACGAAAGCGCCATCAAGATTGCCAACAACCCAGTTCATCACTCGAAGACAAAGCACATTGAAATTCGTCATCACTTTCTCAGAGATCATGTTGTGAAGGAAGATATTGATATCATACACGTCAACACCGGAGAGCAATTGGCAGATATCTTCACCAAGCCCTTGGATGAGAAGAGGTTTTGCAAGTTACGGTGTGAGCTAAATATCTTGGAATCCTCAAATGTCCTGTGATCAGGCACACATCCTAACACTTATGCACGTTGATGACTTAGATGTGCAACACACGAAGTAAAGTATATCTTCAATCAATGAAGACTTACATTCTGAGTGTGAACACATTAACGTGGAATTTGACATCGGAGCGCCACGATAATTGTGCGCCGTGTCTGGGTCTAATACTTCCTATACGATGGGTAACGCCACCACCAAATTCTTCTGTTTGAAGTGTTTTCCCCATGGCGTTACATTTTCTATGTCTTCACATTTTGTTTGTCTTCATTTTCAACTTGTCTTCATGATTATCTTCACTATGTTGACTTGATTGTCTTTTGATATATACATACCAGTGTTCTGTCCTCTACATCATTCACTTATAGCTACGTCTTCCTTGTTGAATCTTTTGAACTAAGTGAATGTGATCGGACCCTAATCTCTCTATGCTTTCTATCTCAAACTCTATCTGTCCAAATCATATGCATTCTATTGAAACTGTCGAATGTCTTCTCTGCATCCTAGTCAGCAGAAGATACAGAGACAAACATTAAGTCTGTTTTCAATGCTAATTCCTTCACCTGAAACCCGGAGAAGTGGGAACGACCACCCGACAATCCAGGCGTGCGTGGGAACATGGAACAACCTCCGATATGTTGCATGATGGCCACGTGTCCTTCAGATGTGAATCGCTAGGGGCACCTGTGTAATAACACTGTGCCGTCCCTGTCCCTATAAATACACGCCTCACCATAGTCATTATCCTTTCTTCCACTCTCACACAAACCCTAGCGCCACCGCTAGCCCTCGATGACGCCGGAGATGAAGCGCTTAGCTGCCACGACCTCACCGACGTCGTCTTCACGCCGGCCGCGGACATTGTCTTCTCTGCCGTCGCCGTAGGTGTCCTCCATCGCCAAGTTAGGGCACGGACGATCGAGCTGCTCGGCCTCCTCTCCCACTGCATCTAGCAGTTCTTCGTGTGGTAAAAAAACTTCCTTTTTACGGCCCCTTTGATCCTATAGATTCATCACTTTCTACCACAAGCAGTTTCTGTTCACACAAGTTGGATCTATTTCATACTGCATCTCATAATATGCCTAGTATGTTCACTTATGCTTCACAAAGTAGTTAGATTCCTCACTTGTACTTATTCGTGGATTCGTACAAATCTGGAACCAACTCTCTATCTATGAGTGAATGTCTTCGCACTATGAGGTCAATGTCTTCTAAACTGATTTATCTTCAAAATCTTCTGAGAATGCATATGACCTCTTCCCCTTCCCTCGCACCTTAATGCTGTCACAGGTACATGTCAGTGGGAGAATCCCTTGGTTCTCATAGTCTGCATTCGTTTGTAGAATTCTTACAACATCACATTAACTCTCCCGAAGCCAGTTCCTGTTTGACCAGAAAGCGGAAGCCTTTGAAGCCTTTAAACGTGTTGAAGCCCTTCAGTTTAAGCTTCATGGCACCAGAGAAACCTACAAGAAAGGATGGCAGACATCGTCGTGGCAACACCTCAAGAGATTTGCCTCCTGACCTCTATGAGCTGTACAAGACAGATCCAGAGGAGGACTACAATCAGAGAAAAATTCGAATCCAATGGATTCAAAGATATTGGGCAGAACAGTGGTTCAAGTACAGGTTCATGACCCAGGAGTATGTTGAGAAGAATGCCATCAAACGACCATGGGGAGACATTCTATACAGAAATCTTAAACCCAAGTCCAGAGCTGAAGCCATTGAACAAGGCTTCTATCCTTGCATGGTCCGTGGACCGCAGCCTGCGGATGCAGACCCATCTTCATTACTGTGGTGCCGCGATGATAATCTGTTCAAGCGCAACCTTCAGTTTGCCAGGAACTCGGCCAAAGAGAACAAGAAGTCACGAGGCTTAGACTTCAATCCAGGCCCCTCTGCTCCTCGTGCTGATGGCACACGCGAAGCTGAACCCAATCTTGTTGGGACCTTCTACAACCTGGAAGGTCTCATCACTCATATCATGGTTCAAGGGACAGCCATGGATGAGCCTGCAGATGACGCTGAATCTGATGAAGCGCCTGCACCGCCGAAGCCAAAGAAACTGAAGAAGCCTAAAGCTTCAAAGCCTGCTCCTGCACCAAAGGTCTTACAGGCGAAGCCTCTGGCCACTGCACCTCCTGAACACAGTGTGCAGTCTGAAGATTTGTCACGCATCTCCAAGCCCTCGAGAGTAAAGATGCCCTTGCAACCCACCAGCCAAGAACTGACTGCTGCTGCTATTCTGCGCAACGATGCCATTGATCTGTCCAGCGATGAAGATTTTGCAGATGACGTTCTTGAGCAACTGATCAAGAGCAATGAAGAAGCAGAAATCTTCAATGATTTGCCTCTCTTTCACGTAGCAATCCTTCACAACTTCATTGATGAGTGGTTTGAAACCCCCAATCTCAGCTTTGATGATCTGCAACTTCCAATTGGCCTCAGTGTTGCTTTCACTAGCGCCATTGCTTCTGAGCTAGCTCTAGCTCAGCGCATCATTGAACTGAAGCAAAAGATCGACTATGAGAAAGCTCAGTTCAAGCAGCACATGGCAAAGCTCAGCGTGGAAGATGTCAAGAACTTCAAGACTATGCTGCACGAGCTCAAGGAAGCCTTTCTCAAGAAACGCGAAGAAGCTAAAGGTTCTCATGAGCGCATGAAGAGTCTGGCTGACAAGTGCGTGCAAGCCTACAATGAAGCTGAAAAGCGCAAGGCTCTTGGGCATCCTGGCATCGATCCCAGGATGGCTGCAACGAAGAAGAAGAAGCCAGCTATGGCCGAACCCGAAGCAACAAGGCAGGAAGCACATCCCATTGTTTTCCCAGCCAGTATGACAGGCTCGAAGCCTAAGGTCCCCACAGTGGCTTCAGAATTAAAGAAGACAAGGGCTGCCGATGCTGAAGCTAGAAAGAGGAAACATCCTGAAGCTTCTGATGTCGCTCCCTCCAAGAAGAAGTGCAAAACCAAGAACGATCGGGCTGCTCCCATAGAGCCCCTTATTGTTGAGCCCATCTCGGTTGCTCGTCCTGCCTCTTTGCATCAAGAAAGACGGATGGTAATTCATGAGCCTGCTTCCACAGAGGCTCCTAAAGACATTCCAGTAGTTGACCCCACCGCTGCTGAAGACATTGGTCACCATGACAATGTTGAAGATGATGAAGTCCTTCCTCAGACCGAGCACCAACTGGTATCATCGCCTGTGCTCACGCATAGCGAACTCATCAGCATTGGTCGTCCTCTGACGCCAACTGCTCAGGATGCATCGTGGGCTGATCACCCACAGAGACAAGACACTCTAAGCTCTCCCCAACCGCAAGCAACCCCATCAGTGCAAGAAGAGGATGACTTTGAGGCCCAGCCAACTCCATCTTCACAGGCGTCGCCAGTGTTACGCAGGCTTCGCAAAGGACCAAGGGCCCAAGTCCCTCTTTTGAGCGTTTCAGAAGGAGAAGTGCACCACCAATCTGTTGCACGTCAGGTGTTCCCCGAATCCACTCCTACTATAAACGTTTCCGAGTCTGAAGCTAAAGTTGCTGAAGACAATCCGGCTGCATCAGCCGAAGAAAAACAAGCAGAAGACGTGTCCCTACTTCCCCCATCACTGAAGAAGTTGTTCCTGAAGTGAACGTGTCAGTGCCCGACCCTCCAGCTCCTCAAGTGGAGGTTGAGAATCCTAAGGCTACCACCACTAACACCATTGAAGCCAATGACGTGGTCATGGCTGAAGACACTATGGAGCCTGCACCTAACACTGTGCCAGAGGCCAATGAAGCCAATGATGCACCTGCAACAGATGTGCAGCCTGACGCCTCTGCTGATGCCAGTGCTCCTATTCCGCCACCAAGGCCACATACTATTGAGCAAGCATACAACTATGGTCATCTCATCACTGTCAAATGGCCTCTTCTTGTTCCTCCACCTGCTGTTGGTCCCCAATTTGACTATCACGTCGAGCGCAGGCCTCAGGTTCAGAAGCCAATGCCAAGGCTGCCTAGGTTTCCAGGCACTGCATTTGCACCCGGATCGTTCAATATCAATGGCTTCAAAACACACAACACCTTCTTCAATAGCGCCAAGAACCCCTACTCAAAGGCAAGAATATCTTCTGATCGGTTCTGGAGCTATCAGCAGCGCAGTTATTACTCATGCATCTTGTACAGTCAAGGTCGCATTTTTCCCCATATGCGTCTTGACACTGAAGCCATAGCCGGTCTGCCCTGTTTGGAAGAAGCACTAGATTGCTTCAGAGAATCTGGTTTGTTGCAGTTCGTCACTGACAAGGAGCACTGGAACGAAGAATTGCTGCTCCAATTCTATGCCACTCTTCATATTCGTGGCTACAACAGGGATCCGAAGACTTGGGTCCTTGAGTGGATGACAGACAATGTTCATCACGAAGCCAAAGCCTTTGATATCATTGAGCTCACTGGCCTGCCCACTCCAGGAGATCTTTATGAACCTGGTTGTCAGCTTCACAGTGCTGCTATGGAAAGCATTTTTCACAAGCCTGAACCCAACATGAGTCAGATGCTTAGCATGATGAAGCCCTTGCCTCCAGATGCTGAATATCCTAAGGAGTTCTTTGTTGAACACCTTGAGTATCTGCCACGCACTATGTCGGATTTCAGGTTCCGGCAGACCCTTGAGGTTCGAACACTGGGGTGCTAGGAGGAGTTCAGTCACCCTTCTATATCTCTCTTCTCGATTCTCTCTCCGATTTCCATCCCTCTACCCTGTGGGTGACTAGTCCTATTTATAGGCAAAGGCCCTGGGCCTCTTCCCAAATATTGAGCGGGAAGGGCGCCAACAATTGGCCATTTTGAAGGGGAACATCTGGTACACTTATCCCGACTAAAGTTGGTCCTCGCCTGCCAAAGGCTCTGGTGGTGACGCTGGCTTGGGCTCCACAATGACTTCCTCCCTGTCGTTGGACTGGTCTTGGTCTCGTTGCATCGAAACGGGTGCCTTTGCTTGATGCTCTCGCCTGCGCTTGCTCCCTTTGCACCAAAGAGGAAAGGAGGACACTGCGCGGGCTGGCGCTCGCCTGGCACTCTTGGTCGTCATGGCTTGCGTCACGGGCACCTCGTGAGGTACCCCGCCTTGATCTCTCCGCCTCCTCGCGAGCCAGCCTGATGAGGCCGTGCCTGAGGAAGCTCCGTGTCATCCGCCCCGCGAGGCTTGGCCCCTCACGAGGGTCTTGGGTCTGTGTTGATGAAGATGGGCCGTGCTGGGCCCCCTTTGAGCCACGCCGCAGGCCGCAGGCAGACAAGTCCGGGGACCCCCGTTCCCAAAACGCCGATAGTAGCCCCGGGCCCAAGGCGCGCTCGGACTTGACCGTGCAGGGAGGCGAAAGGGCAAGAGCGAAGCGCCGCGGGCCCTAACAGCCTACGGCCTTGGGCACCGCGTGGCAGTTGATTGGACGTGGGCGCCTCCACTTCCCCACGGCGCCTCGGCAACTGCACGGATTGGACAAGTCCCTGCATGCAAAGCGGGTCAAGATTACCTGCGATCGTGGGGGCCGACGGTTGGCCCTCGCCGGCTATAAGTACGGATCGACACGCACCCTTCCAGTTCATCCCCCCTTGCTTCTCCTTCTTCTTCATGGCCCCGTCGAGGAGGTTCTCGGCCGCAGAGAAGGGAAGGCTCACCAGGTTGAGCCTGCCTCTCCCCCGCCCAAGCGCGACCAAGGGCGCCCTCACAAACATCCTGTGGCCACCACGGCAGCTCCCCACGGCCGTGGAGACGATTTCCAGCACGGTGACGGGCGGACTGCTGCGGTAGGGGGCGCGCTTCGGTCATGCGTTCCCCTAGGCCACGCTTTCGCGCTGCAGAGGTGCTGTCGGAGTTCGTTGTGTGGTCGGCGGAGCCGACTAGCACCCGGCTTCAACTTCCTTGCTTCCTCCTCGGCGAGCTCCCGGCCGGCGCCCCGGGCGGCCTCTGGCTTCAGGCAGACGGCTGCTGCAGCCGGGCCTCATGGGCTTCACTGGAGGTCTCCGCAGCTGGGAGCCTGGCCTTGACCCGCGGTTGGCAGACGTTTGCCCGCGCGCGTGGCCTGAGCCGTCGGTGCACCCTGCACTTCAAGTTTGACGGCGATGCCACCCTCTACGTGAGGGTGTTTGGGGAAGATGGTCGCCGCACAGGGTGCTGCCCTGAGGACGACGACCGCGGCCGGGAACCCAGCCCCGGCGATGATGGAGAGGACAGCGCTCGCGTGATTGGCGGTGCTCAGGGTTCCCCAAGCTTCACCGGTTCTTCTTCAGGCGGCGACTCTTCTAGCGGTGGCCGCGGTCAGCCTCCACGCCGTCGTACCTGCTTGGGAGGTGGTAGCGTGTCTGCCCGCCGTCGCGCCTCGGTGAAGCGCGAGAGGGAGTCTGCCTGAGCCCCGGAGGCAGCTCGAGTCTTCCCTGTAGGCCGGTGTGAGGCGAGCTGCGCCTGATTTGTTCTTTCTTTTCCTTTTTCCTACGTAAAAAGACAGTAGCGTGGAGCCCCACGGGGGCGTGTTTGGGCTATTGCTGTTAATCATTGCTTTGCTTCCGTTATCGTGCCTTCCGGCTACGTGCCCGCGCGTGGAAAGTTCTCGGCCCCAGCCGTGGGGGGCGACCGACCCAGGCCCTGTGTTCGTGTCGCGGTGCCCGTGGGGCACGGACTGGAGGGGTGCTCCTGTGATGGACCCAGGTCGCGAAACCCTTGAACGACTAGGACAGGAACACTCGCGAGGGCGCTCGGCTGCCCCCCTCGTGAGGCCTTGCATAAGAGAAATCGAGGCAGGAGAGTGAAAAGTCGAAGAACCACAAGCCAAAGACGGCAACAACTTCAATAAAACTTCGAATGAGAATGAACAAGCCAACTGCGGAAAGCAAATGAAAAAGCCGCGTCCGGCACCTAATCTAGTCTTCGACGTCTTCTCACTAGCGCGGAGCTAAGTGCTGCCACTGGGCGTGGGAAGGAGCCCCAGGGCCTGAGGCCGGCGCTCCTAAGACTCCGGGGCGTGTACAGCCCCAACTCATTATTACGTGAGAGTGTCACGGGCGGCGAGCTTCACAGGCATTGGCCTTCTTCACAGGCTCCGGGCCTTTCTTGGGGGAAGCAGGCTTCACGAGCATTTGCCCTCTTCACAGGCTCCGGGCCCTTTCCAAAACACGACAGCTTCACAGGCATTCGCCTTCTTCACAGGCTCTGGGCCTTCTCCAAAATGCGATAGCTTCACAGGCATTTGCCTTCTTCACAGGCTCTGGGCCTTTTCCAAAACGCGACAGCTTCATAGGCATTCGCCTTCTTCACAGGCTCTGGGCCTTTTCCAAAACGCGACAGCTTCATAGGCATTCGCCTTCCTCACAGGCTCTGGGCCTTTTCCAAAACGCAACAGCTTCATAGGCATTCGCCTTCTTCACAGGCTCTGGGCCTTTTCCAAAACGCGACAGCTTCACAGGCATTCGCCTTCTTCACAGGCTCTGGGCCTTTTTAGGGGTAGAACCTCCGGAGGTGCTGGATGTTCCATGCGTTCTGGACCGGCACCCCCTCCTAAGTCTCCAAGCGCGCGGAGCCGGGCCTGGAAACATGAACAACCTTGAACAGGCCCTCCCACATGGGAGAGAGCTTGTGCAGTCCCTCCCTGGAGAGAACCCGCCTGAGCACGAGGTCTCCTACCTCGAGAGTTCTGGGGCGGATGTTGCGGCAGTGATATCGTCGCAGTGCTTGTTGGTACCTTGCCGCTCGTAGTGCGGCTTCTCGGCGACGTTCCTCCCCCAGCACGAGGTCCATTCCCCGCATGGCGTCCTGCTGCGCCTCGTCGAACGCCAGGACCCGTGCGGAGCAACGTCTGACCTCGTGAGGGAGGACCGCTTCGGCTCCGTAGACCAGGAAGAACGGGGTCTCTCCAGTCGGCTTGGTCGCGGTTCTGCGGATGGACCACAACACGGACTGACGCTCATCGTACCAACCTCTGCCGCAGGCCTCCAGCTTCTTCTTGAACGTCCTGGTCTTGAGGCCCCTCAGGACCTCTGCGTTGGCTCGCTCGGCCTGGCCGTTGCTTCGGGGGTGCGCCACCGAAGCGTAGCATATCTACGTTCCAAGGTTAGCATAGTATGTTTTGAAGAGGTTACTGGTGAACTGCGAACCATTGTCTGTGATGATGTGGTTCGGCACCCCGAACCAGCTCACGATGCCCCTGATGAACTTGACCGCGGAACCCGCGGGGATGGTGCAGACAGCCTCTACTTCAGCCCACTTGGTGAACTTGTCCACGGCGACGTAGAGGTAGTGGTAGCCCCTTGGCGCCCAAGGAAACGGGCCCAGGATGTCCAGCCCCCAGACTACGAATGGCCACGAAAGGGGTATAGTCTGCAGGCCTCCTGCCGGCTGATGGATCTGCTTGGCGTGGAACTGGCAGGCCTCACAAGCTTTCACCAGTTCGACGGCGTCATTGAGTGCGGTGGGCCAATAAAACCCACTGCGGAACGCCTTGCCGACGAGGGTCCGTGATGATGAATGATGTCCACAGTATCCGCCGTGTATATCTTCCAGCAGTTCCTTTCCTTGCTCCCTAGAGATGCAGCGCAGGGATACATCGTTTGGTCGCTTCCGGTAGAGCTCTCCATCCTTGATGCAGTATGCCGTGGCCTACCGTGCCACATGCTCCGCTTCCTCCTCCTTCTCCGGCAGGGTCCCTTGTGTTAAGTAACTCCGGAACTCCGTGATCCAGCACCCGTCCTGAGGTTCCATCGTCAGGAGCAGGCGTGCTCCTGAGGCTGGGCCACAGACCGGGGCTCCTGAGGCAGGTGGCTGGGGGAGCTCCTCCCGAGGCTGAGCCATGTTTGACAATGACGGCAAGGCTGAAGGCTTGAAGAGCCGCTCCTCGAAGACGCCAGGCTCCTGGGGTAACCGCTTGGACGCCCGTTTGGCGATGTCGTCGGCCTCCTGATTGGTGCCACGGGGCACATGCTGCAACTCCAACCCCCAGAACTTCTTCTCCATCCTGCGGACCTCCGCAAGGTAGGCTTCCATGTGCTCATCTTTCGGCTTGTACACCTTGTTGTAGAAATTGACAAGGAGCTGCGAATCGCCCTTGATGGTGAGGCGTTTCACCCCCAGGGCAGCTGCGGCCTTCAAGCCCGCTATTAAACCTTCATACTCTGCTATGTTGTTGGAGACCTTTTCACCTTGATGGAAACAGAGCTGTACAGCGCAGTAGAGCTTGTCCTGAGTGGGCGATATAAGCACCGCCCCAGCCACAGCGCCATGCCTGGAGAATGCCCCATCGAAGTACATGACCCAGCCTTCTGGCGCCTCGCTTCCCAGGGAGAGGGACCGATCCTCGTCGGCCTTGAGGCCTGGTGCCTCCGTCCATTCTGCCACAAAATCCGCTAATGCTGCTCCCTTGATGACTCTGGTCGTGCTGAATTCGAGCTGGAACGCTTGCAGTTCTATGTTACACTCAGTGACCCTTCCAGCTGAGTTAGGGCTCCTGAGCACTCTCTCCAGGGGGTATGATGAGACGACCTTGATGGGGTGACCCTGAAAATAGTGCTGCAGCTTGCGCGAGGCCACCAGTAGCGCGAGGAGGAGCTTCTGGGGCATGGGGTACCGTGCCCTCGCGTCCTGCAACACCGTGCTGATGAAGTACACTGGGTGCTCAACGAGGTTGGGTGCGTCAGTGCTGGTGGCGCCCTTCGGATACCATGGTGCCTCCTAAGGCGATGAGGCCTCCTGAGGCTGGCCATCTGGGAGAGGGGCCTCGTCCGCCTCCGGTGCACTCCTCTACGGCGGCTGATCCTCCTTAGCCGCGGTGGCGGTTTTTGTGGGCTTTCTTTGTTCCTGTTTTGCCTTGTCCCGGGCTGCTGCTGTGGTTTTGATTCGACGCTCCTCCCTAACCGCCACCAGGGCTACGCTGGTGGAGTAGGGAGTGGCGGTGAGGTAAAGCACCAGGGGCTCTTGAGGGCGCGGAGCCACCATGACCGGAGGGCTGGTCAGGTATCTCTTGAGATCCTGGAACGCCTTGTCGGCCTCTTTAGTCCATTCAAAGGGCCCCTTTTTCTTCATTAGCTGGAAGAAGGGCAGCGCTCGCTCCCCCAACTTGGAGATGAAGCGCCCTAGCGCGGTCACACGCCCAGTGAGCTTCTGCATTTCTTTGAGGGTCTTTGGCGGGCTCATGTCCTCGACCGCCTTGACCTTTTCCGGGTTAGCCTCGATGCCTCGGTGGGACACGAGGAAACCCAAGAGCTTGCCCAAGGGGACTCCGAACACACACTTCTCTGGGTTGAGCCGCAGGTTCACTGTGTTGAGGCTCGCGAAGGTTTCCTCCAGGTCTTGTATCAGGGTCCTGGCCTCCCCAGACTTCACCACAATGTCATCGACGTAAGCCTCAACATTCTTCCCGAGCTGCGGGCCTAAGGTGATGTGCATCAGCCGCTGAAAGGTCGCCCCTACGTTACGCAGCCCGAATGGCATGCATGTGTAGCAGTACACCCCACACGGGGTTAGGAAGGCTATCTTTTTGACGTCTTCTACCGCCATCTTGATCTGGTGATACCCAGAGAAGGCATCCAAGAAGCATAGCAGGTCGCATTCTACGGTGGAATCGACGATCTGGTCGATGCGGGGGAGCGGGAACGGATCTTGCGGGCATGCCTTGTTGAGGTTGGTGAAGTCGACACACATGCGCTCCTTCCCTCCCTTCTTTGGCACAACGACAGGGTTGGCGAACCAATCCGGGTATCGGACCACGCGAATGACCCCAGCGGCTTCTAGTTTGCGGGTCTCTTGGACGATGAAGGCCTTCTTTTCTGTGGACTGCCGCCTTGCCTTCTGCTTCACAGGGCGCACGCTGGGGCACACGTTGAGGTGATGCTTGATTACGCTCCTAGGGATCCCCGCCAACTGGTCAGGCTCCCAAGCGAATACCTTCTTGTTTGCGTGCAGGAACCTGACCAGGGCCTCCTCCTGCTCGGGCTCGAGGTTGGCGCCTATGGTGAAAGTGGCATTGGTGGACCCGTCCTCATCGATGGGTATCTGCTTGGTTTCTGCCTTGTCTTGGGTGAACAACTGTTTCTTCTTGGTGGGTGCAGCCCCCTTTGGCTCGGGGGTCTCCGAGTCGGCGGGCTGTGCCGACGCCGCCGTCTTGAAGGCGAGCTTGAGCACTCGCAGCGTGTCTCCGGTGTCCCCATGCACGGTGAGGACACCGCTGCTCCCGGGCATCTTCATGAGGTTGTACGCCGGGTGCGTCGCGACCATGAACTGGGCCAGCGCTGGGTAGCCGAGGATGGCGTTGTAGGGGAGGCCGATGGGGGCGATGTCGAAGTCGACCAGCTCCGTGCGGAAGTTGTTGTAGGTGCCAAAGGTTACTGGGAGCTGGATCTGTCCCAAGGAGCCGGATGATCCACCCCCAACGCCTGAGAAGGGCCGGCTGGGTTGCAGCTGTTCCAGGGGTATGCAGAGGAGGTTGAAGGCCTCAACCGAGAGCACGCTGAGGCCCGCACCGCCATCTATGAGAGTTCTGGTGACGGCCACCTGGCAGATGGTGGGGGTGCACAGCATGGGGAGTGCACCCAAGCAGGCCGAGTTGGAGGGGTGGTCTTCCGAGCTGAAGGTCAGGCCGGCCTTGGGCGCCGCCCAGTCTGGGAGAGCCCCCTGCCGCGTGGAAGCGGCGCTGACCCGACGGATGAATGGCTTGATGTGGTGACTTGTAGGCGGCGCCTGCGAGCCGCCCAGGAGGGCCATGACGACCGGGGGTGTTGGTGTAGCATGGTGGGCGGGGAAGAGGCTGCGGAGCTCTTCCCAAGAGGCCACGGAGGCTGCCGGCAGGTGGAGCAGCCATGCGCGCGCAACACCGGTGAGGGCCATGGGGAGCCAGTTGGCCTTGACCCTATCGTCACCTCCAGCTTCGAGGATGGCCTCCTCGTACGCCAGCAAGAAGGCCAGCGGATCAGTCGCGCCGCTGTAGCGCGGCGTCGTCGTTGGCTTGAACTTGTCCGGCCCCTGTACCCGTTGCAGGGCTGGGGCCAGGGCTCGGAGCCCCCTGGCCCCCGTGCTGGCGCCGGCGGCCGGAGCGGGCGGCGCGCTACTCATCGCGAGGCAGGTCGTGGCGGTGGCGGAAGGGAAAACTCTGGTGCACCCCTACCTGGCGCGCCAAATGTCGGATTTCGGGTTCCGGCAGACCCTTGAGGTTCAAACACTGGGGTGCGCGCGGAGATTTCGCCTTCTACCTACCTGCACCCCTCTGCCTCGCTAAGATCTAAGCTATGGAAAGAACAACACAAGAGACACATGGTTTATACTGGTTCGGGCCACAGTTGTGGTGTAATACCCTACTCCAGTGTGTGGTGTGGTGGATTGCCTCTTGGGCTGATGATGATGAGCAATACAAGGAAGAACAGCCTCGCGAGGGTCTGTTCTTGGCTGAGGGGATGAACTGCTAGGAGGAGTTCAGTCACCCTTCTCTCTCTCTCTCTCTCTCTTCTCGATTCTCTCTCTGATTTCCATCCCTCTACCCTGTGGGTGACTAGTCCTATTTATAGGCAAAGGCCCTGGGCCTCTTCCCAAATATTGAGCGGGAAGGGCGCCAACAATTGGCCATTTTAAAGGGGAACATCTGGCACACTTATCCTGACTAAAGTTGGACCTCGCCTGCCAAAGGCTCTGGTGGTGACGCTGGCTTGGGCTCCACAATGACTTCCTCCCTGTCGTTGGACTGGTCTTGGTCTCGTTGCACTGAAACGGGTGCCTTTGCTTGATGCTCTCGCCTGCGCTTGCTCCCTTTGCACCAAAGAGAAAAGGAGGACACTGCATGGGCTGGCGCTCACCTGGCACTCTTGGTCGTCATGGCTTGCGTCACGGGCACCTCGTGAGGTACCCCGCCTTGATCTCTCCACCTCCTCGCGAGCCAGCCTGATGAGGCCGTGCCTGAGGAAGCTCTGTGTCGTCCGCCCCGCGAGGCTTGGCCCCTCGCGAGGGTCTTGGGTCTGTGTTGATGAAGATGGGCCGTGCTGGGCCCCCGTTTGAGCCACGCCGCAGGCCGCAGGCAGGCAAGTCTGGGGACCCCCATTCCCAGAACACCGACACACTATCCATCACATCATAAGGCGAACTCTCTGGCCCATCAAAGGACATTCTCCACATGCAAAGCTGGAAGGTGCAATGAAGACTTTGGTCTTCCATATTCTTCACGGCAAAAGCTTCAATGCACAAGACTTCTTCATCCGCCAACTTGCTGCATCCGGATCTGATCTATTTGGCTTGAAGTTTTACGCCCCATGGATTATGCGTCTGATCAAACTACACTCAGCTGTCACCTATCAGCCCTCTGCTCGCAATCATCGGATTTTTCTGCCTGACGTCGACATGTCAGTTGAAGCCATCTATCCAGATCCTGCCAAGGAGCCCCTTAGTCTTCAGAATGCTGATAAGAAAAGTTTCTCTCAACACATTGAAGGCGACCCAGCAGTCACTCGTGTTTATCCTCTGGCTGGTACTACCCGTGCACCTCATCGTGCCCTCACTGAAGCCACTGAAAGCACCATTGCACAACAGCCCAAGAAGCGATCCCGTGTTCTCAAAGACCGAGAGCTTCTGGTTGCCCTTCATCAGAAACATGATAAGCATCATGACTGGCTGAAGCGCCAAATGCAAAGCCTCTTGGTGGACATAAACAAGATTCGCAACCTTGCCACCAAAAATGCCTTTGTCGCCCATGAAACTTGTCGGCGTACATGGAAAGGGTTGACGCTTATGTGTTCTGAAGATGATCTTCAAGAGGATGGTTTCTCTGAACGCTTCAAGTTTGACTCAACACCTCCAAGAAGGACCTTGCTGCGACGTACTCTGTCTCTTGAAGACTCTGAGTTCTCCTCCTCTGCTGCAACAGTGAATGCACGTGTCATCGATGATGAAGACGATGCTACTTCACCACCTTCGGCGCGAATCACCACTGCACCGTGTTCGTCTGCACCGCTAACCAACTCCGACGACCCTGCTGCTTCACCAACTCCTCACGGTAACGAGTAGGTGCTCTATGTCTTCAAACCTTTTTGGTCCTTACTGACAAAAGGGGGAGAAGCATATGAGTTTGATAGTCTTCAAGCGGGCCCATATGGGCAGTGGTTTTATATTTTGCCTAGTGTTTACAACTCTCGCGTTTTGATACATTTGGTTCTTTGAGTCGTAACACTCAAACTCGATGAATTCCGCATGTGCGACGATAAATTCCGCACTTAGATCATTTTGCAGACGTCCATTTTTCATTATGCATGTCATTATCTTCACATACTTTTCATGCATGATGAATTGTCATCATAAGTTGAAGAGGATCTCCACAAGTACAACCTGCCATGTGCATTTGCATACCAAAAGCAAATTATTTATATGCACATCTTCAGGGGGAGCCTTTGCCACTTATGAAGACAATAACCTATCCTTTACAATTTCACATATTTTATTCCCCGTTGAAAACTTCAACCAGTTTGTCATCAATCACCAAAAAGCGGGAGATTGTAAGTGCATCTAGTGCCACCCCTAGTTGGTTTTGGAGTATTGACGACAAACCTGGTTGAGGGACTAATGTGTTTGTGGAATTGCAGGATAACACAGGTAGAAGTCCCTCATTGATTCTGTTTTCCTACCAGAGATGACCCCTAAAAACGTATGAAGACATTGAAGTCAAAGGTGGTATGTGAAGACATTCACATTGAAGACTATGACAAGAGAAGACATCGCATGAAGACTGTGGAGCGCGAAGACTTAGCAGTTTCGTCATTCTATGTTTTTCCTTGTTGAGTCATAGGAACCACCGTATTGTTAAGTGGGGTCCAAGAGAACCAGTCAGAATGACTGAAGTGATGCTTAACCAAAATCCTATGTCTTCGAGTGAAGACTATGAGAGCAAATCTTGTCCAGAGTTGGATAAGTCAGCTTTGCTTGTAGCCCAAGTAAAGTTGCCGTGTGTGTTTGAAATCTGACCATTGGAACACGTGTCAGATCCTTAGTGACCTGGGGTCATTTCGGACAAATCAGGTCTGGTTGCCTAGTGGCTATAAATAGCCCACCCCCTACAACCATAAATGGTTGGCTGCTCAGAGTTAGTACACGACTTTTTTCGTTTGAGAGCAACCCACCTCGAAGCCTTTGAGAGAGAATTCCTTGCGAGGATAAAGCCCTAAACACCCAGAGCCAAAGAGTGTTAGGCATCACTTAAGTCTTCCTGTCTGTGTGATCTGAAGACTTATTACACTTGAGGACCGTGAATCCTCCAGCCGGTTAGGTGTCGCATTCTGAGCATCCAAGAGTCATTGTGGATCGCCGGTGAACGAAGTCTGTGAAGGTTTGGATGTCTACCTTGAAGACTTACCAGAGTGATTGGGCGAGGACTGGGTGTCCTTAGCTCAAGGGGAATAAGGTGAAGACGACGTCTTCTGAGTTGAATCTCAGCCTCCCTAACCAGACATACAATTGTCATAGCAACTGGAACTGGTCCAACAAATCATTGTCTTCAACGAGTCACTGGTTTCATCCTTCCCTTCCCTTTACTTACTTTTGGTCCTTGTGAAGTCATTGTATGATTGCTTTATCTTTTGTCTTCACTGAATGACTGCTTGTTCTGATTGGCTTCACAATATCTTCCTACCTGATCTTTACTGCCTAGCTGCTATTAGTCATTGTGCTTTCACTCCATTGAATACTTGACTATGGTTTGCCTAGTGTAGTCTACCTTCCGCTGCATGGTAATAGGTTTATTTCTATCGTTTGTCTTCGAAACTTCCATGTTTTGAAGACTTTCATAAAAATCGCCTATTCACCCCCCTCTAGTCGATCGCTAGCACTTTCAAGTGGGACTAATGCCCTTAAGATCATCAAGAGTATATCCAATAGCAGCGCGGTGCTTCTTTAGAGTTTTTAGTAATCTATTTTCTTCATGCTCTGAAAGGTTAGCACTAATAATATCCGGATATATCTTCTTTCATCAAGATAAGCATATTTTAATGTATCAGGTAATTGTTTCAATTCAAACACGGGATCACTCTTAGGTGGAAGAGGGTCCCCAAGAGTTTCAATAGGCAAGTTGTGTTGAAGGATAGGTACTCGTTTGGAAAATATATCATCTAATTCATTTCTTTCATTCATATGCATATCATTTTCATGGTCTAGCAAATATTTTTCTAAAGAATCGATAGGAGGAAAAACAATAGGAGCAAGACCAATAATTTCATCCGAACTAGACAATTATTTTTCATGTGGTTGTCTATTAAAGTTAGAGAAATTGAACTCATGAGATACATCACCAAGTTTAACTCTAACCTTCTCTTTACCACAATGAATTCTAGCATTAACGGTATTCAAGAAAGGTCTACCAAATATAATGGGACAAAAATTATCTTGTTCTGAACCAAGTACTAAGAAATTAGTAGGGTATTTGATATTACCACACAAGACTTCAACACCTCGAACAATCCCAAGCGGTGTAATAGTATTTCCATTTGCTAGCTTAATAGTGACAACAATATCTTCAATCTCAGCAGATGCAATATCATTCATAATTTCTTGATATAGAGTAAACATAATAGCACTAGCACTAGCACCATATAACATTAACCATGATAACAATGTTCTCCAATCTTAAAAGAAACAACATGCATGCCCACTACGGGTTTATTCTTATCTAGCTTATCACATTCATTTCTAACGGGTTTGGCAATTCTAGCAGCATCATCGCAAAAATAAATAACATGCCCATCAATATTATCATCCAAGAGATCTTTAACCATTGCAATATTAGTTCAACCTTAATTTGTTCAGAGGGTCTAGGTGCTCTAATATTACTTTTATTAACCATGGTTGTAGCTTTAGCATGTTCCTTAATCCTAACAAGAAAAGGAGGTTTCTCAATATAAGCAGTAGGCACAACTGGATCAACATTGTAAATGATAGCTTCATCTTTAGCTTTAACAGGTTCCTCTATCTTTTCTTTAATAGGGGGATGGTATTTAAACCACTTCTCCTTAGGGAGATCAACATGAGAAGCAAAAAAATCACAAAATGTAGCCACTATCTCATATTCAAGTCCATATTTAGCACTAAACTTACGAAAAGCATCGGTTTTCATAAAAAGATTTAACACAATCAAACTCAAGGTTTATACCTGACTCTTTACCTTCGTCGAACTCCCAATCTTCAGAGTTTCTTTTAATTCTTTCCAAAAGATTCCACTTGAATTCAGTAGTTTTCTTCATAAAAGAACCAATAGAAGAAGAATCGAGCATGGATCGATCATTATGAGAAAGCCAAGCATAAAAATTCCGAATAATAATTTCTCTTGAGAGCTCATGATTGGGGATTGTGTGCATCATGTACGTAAGCCTCCCCAAGCTTGGGTGATACTTTCTCCTTCACGAGGCCGAAAATTATATATATAATTCTGATCATGATGAACCAGATGCATAGGATAAAACTTCTGATGAAATTCCAATTTCAATCGGCTCCAATCCCACGTTCCAATATCATTACATATCCCATACCATGTCAATGACTTTCCCTCCAAAGATAAAGGGAATACCTTCTTCTTAACTCAATCTTCGGATAAACCTGCAAGCTTAAACAATCCATAGATTTCATCCACATAGATTAAGTGCATATCAAAATGTATCATTCCATCTCCTGCATAAGGATTAGCTAGCAGTTTCTCTAACATACCCAAAGGAATATCATAATAAATATTTTCAGTAGGTGTAGTAGGTTGTGGGGCAACTCTTTATGCTTCCGGTCGAGGTGAGGATACCCCGAACAAACCCCTAAAAAGGATTGTTTTCCATAGTGACACGTGACAGTAAATTTCAACACATAATATAAATGGTACCTTACCAAAGGCTCTTCACTCCCCGACAACGGTGCTAGAAAAGAGTATTGATAACCCACACATATAGGGGATCAATCTTAGTCCTTTCGATAAGTAAGAGTGTCAAACCCAACGAGGAGCAGATGGAAATGACAAGCGGTTTTTAGCAAGGTATTTTCTGCAAGCACTAAAAGTATCGGTAACATGTAGTTTGATAACAAGGTAATTTGTAATGAGCAACAAGTAGCAATTGTAAAAAAGGTGCAGCAAGGTAGCCCAATCCTTTATATAGCAAAGGGCAGGCCGAAACTTTCTCTTATAAGAAGCAAAGTGTTCTTGAGGACACATGGGAACTTCATCTAGTCACTTTCATCATCTTTGTTTGATTCACGTTGGTTACTTTGATAATTTGATATGTGAGTGGACCGGTGCTTGGGTGTTTTTCTTAGTTGAACAGGCCACCCCCTTATGATTACATCCTCTCACAAGCATTCACAACTATGAACAAAGAATTAAGATAAATCTAACCATAGCATGAAACATATGGATCCAAATCAGCCCCTTACGGAATAGCGCATAAACTAGGGTTTAAGCTTCTGTCACTCTAGCAACCCATCATCTATGTAGTACTCCACAATGCCTTCCCATTGGCCAAAGTGTTGGGATCTACGGTAGGGTGCGTTGGCTGCAAATTAAAATTTCCTATGCGTAGAACAACCAAGAACATGCTATGGGGGATGGATCACATATCGTTACCACTAGATGCGTAGTGTCGTGCAGCAGAAGAAGAGTTGGGGCAACGCGTCCGCTTGGATCGTCTCGTCCTCGTCCGATCTCCCTCCAACAGCCGGTCGTGGGATCGTACGTACAGGTTCGCCAGAGCGGTGCAAGTGCACCACCTATAATGGTATCCACACGTGCAGGAGGAACACCGTGAGGTGGACTGCTAGGTCCGATCACACACGCGACTGCGAGCGGGGTTGGCTAGTTGCAACACATGCAAAGCCCTAGTGACGGTGCTGAAGTGATCACCCAAATGAGTGTATCACACCCCCTAGTATATATAGGCATCTGTCGTAGGCTCAACACTTGGGCCTTGCATGGATCCTAAAGCCCAAAGTTTGTTCGGCCTAGATCCTAGTCCGAGTAGGATTACATCTGACTCGTGGAGTCGGATCGGCCTCACTGGTTCCTTGCCTTAAGCGCGTGATCCCTTAGGTTCTCGTTCACTTGGTCGTGAGTCAGACCACATCCGGCTCGTCTAGTCGGTAGTGGCCTCTAGCAAAGCGTGCCGACTCCAAGTATATGATGAAGCTGGTTAGGCGAACCTATACAACGTGTCACACTTCTATTCCCTTTGCCACACGATATATGTTGTCAAGCTCAAGGCGAGTCTGTCATCCTTGTGCTAGCCCGACCTCTTTCTCATTCTAGTGATGCCGACCACAAACCGGATTATCTCATAATCCTTGTCGTATGGCCATGCTTATCTTAGTCGGATCACATGAGGGGCCTGGAGTATATCTCTCCTGATCGGAGGGGCAAATCCCATCTTGCTCGACCATGTCTCGCGGCATGACTCTAGACAAGCCCCAAAACCTACCTTTGTAACTACCCAGTCAAGAGTAGCGTTTGGTTGGCCCAAAGCAGGTCTGTCACCATCCCAAGTACATGCACCAGCTCAGGTCTTAGGACATAGAACGTATGTTCACTACCGCAGGATGCTGCTAACGCGACACTACAATCAAAGACCCTTCAACGAAACTCTGTGTGATGCAATAATCACAAACGATGATGTAAAAACCCCGTCAAAAAAGATGCAAAATGTTTGCGATGACGGATGCATCAAACACGGTTCAAAATTTAGTTGCGTGTGCGATGAGGGGCATACGGTTCAGTTCAATGAACTTTTTGCGATGAGGCAGAAGAACATAAATGGGTAGCCAAATGAAGGTGTGTGTGATATACGACATACGGTTCACTCGGATGAACTGTTTGTGATTAGGCGGAACAAAAGAAATGGTCAGCCAGATCAAGGTGTGTGTGTGATAGAGGGCAAACAGTTAACTTGGATGAACTGTTTGCGTTGAGCCAAGATAACAGAATGGGTTCAATTTAACAAGATGTGTGTGATATGCGGCAAACAGGTCTGTAATCAGAAATGTGTGCGAAGACTGATAATAACACAGATGATTGCTGCTAATAAGACGTGTGTGTTGTGCATTGGGATTGCATACAGAACAACAACATATATATACACACACTTATAGGGACATGGTTGCATAACCAAATTAAACATCCAATTACATAGGTGGCTACTACACACATGACATTTGCACACACCAAAGTAAACTATTACATGCATAATTACATAGGTGGCTACTACACACATGACATTTGCACACACCAAAGTAAACTATTACATGCATAATTACATAGGTGGCTACTACACACATGACATTTCCACACACCAAAGTCAACTATATATTACATGCATAATTAACTAGGATAAACGATCATCTGATTATCATCTACTTCTTGTGACGCTTGCCGCTACTGCTATGCTTGTGGCTCGATCCGGCCTCGTCAATTTCGGTAACGAGGCGATTCCTCATGTCAACGATCCGCCTGTGCATCTCATAGCATGTGTACACACTCTTGGCCGTGAACCTGAGGTGTGGTTCATCCAGTTGCCGCATCCAGGCCACGTGCTAGGATACGAGACGTGTTCTATTGGCATCCTACTTCATCTTTTCGTAGTATGGGTCGATGATGGCCGAGGCGAGTTCAACCAGGGAATCCTTCTTCGTGCTGCCCCGTAACCCTGAGCGCTTTTATATCATTGGTGGTTTCCACTGTAGCAAACTTGTAGTCGGTGCTGTTGACAAACCTGGCTAAACGATCACAAGGCTCTGTGGCCATGCAGTAGTGGTAGATGAGGACATGATGGCACACGCACAACTGGGTGACGGAAACCTTCTGATCTTTACCGAGAAGACCGGTAGTGTACTGGAGGTCGATGCCGACCACCTTGTACTTGTCTCTAGTAAGCAATTGCTCCACGATGTTGATGTAGTCCTCCACCATGGCCAGTTCGATGGTGTACACCCGTAACATCCTAAATTTTCAATTTGGAATGTTATACATTAGGTCATCATGCATAACATATTTTATTTTGCTTTTGGTTTTGATCCTAGAAAATCCTAAGCAACTCAAGGACCCCACGGAGAGAGTTGGGGTTTTCGTTATTTTACATATTTGAGTTTTCTCAAATTATGTAAACAGGATCATTTGATTTTATTTATTTTATCATCAATTATTTCTATTACAAAAATATGAGAGAGGGAATAAAATGACTTTCCCAAAATATAGAAATATTGAGGATTTAATAAAAAAAATCAAATAAGATTTATTTTGGAGTTTTTCGGTATTTTTATTTGAATTTAGGAAAAATGCACGTTTTTCAAAGTTGTAGTTTGGGCCCAAATAAATGTTCACTTTTTTGGGCTTGATTTTAGAAGCCCGGGAAAATTTATTTCGTGATTTTTGGAGTCTGTTTAGTATTTCTTTTTTTTTCTTCCAAGCGGAATTACTAAAAAAAAAACGCGGAACCGACTATGGGCCGTACTCGGCCAGGACACCGCCGGCCGAGGCTTTATAAGCCGCCGCCCCGGCCCGAGAGAGAGCCCAGCCGCCCAGCCCCGAAACCCTAACCCTAGCCGCCGCCGCCGCCCGACGCCGACTCGCCGGAGCAGCGCGCCGCCCGAGGTTCGCCGTCGCCTTGTTTTCCGTGCCGTAAAAAAATAATCTGTTCATCGTTTTCCTTTTTCGTCGGGTTTTTCGCGGTTATTTTCTGATCGCGATTTCTGATCCGATTTTCGTTTTAGTATAAATTTTCGCTCGTTTATCGGAATCAGGCGATTCAAGCGCCTGGAGTTTCGTCTCGAAACCCTCTTTCCGAATAATCAACTTAAACATGTTTTTGCTACTGTAAAATTTGACTTAGATCCAGATTACTAGAATGAAGTTGCTTTCTTTCGCCGTTTGACTTCTTTTGTTTCGTTCGATTTGATTCTTTTTGCCAACCAGGGTTCTTAAGTTGAACTTTCTGGTTAGATTTCTATTTGACTTTTACCTGTGCATTAGATGAGTACTTATTGTATGCTTGTTTGTTTGTCTGCGATAGAATACCCGGAGTGCGCCGCCTGTTACGTTGAATCTCTAGGTTTCGCGGATCGTCAGCAAGGCAAGTAACACTTTGATCATACCTTTTTCTACAACCCAGTTTTATTGCATTAGATCAATTCTCACACATTGCATGATTAGGATCTAATTAAATTGTGGGATGGGAAGTAGATGAGGTAGTACATATTACCTGTTTATTATCAAACCTTTGGGAGTTACTTCTACGTTTGCTTATTATGCCATCCTATGCTAGTAGACGTGGATTGGGTGAGTGAAATCCATGACAGATGTGAGATTGATAATTAATGGTTTATCTAAGGTGGCAACTTAAACACACATCTGGGTGGATTGAGGCACCTGGGGTTTCCAGGACTTGCCTGTTTTTCTTTTGGACCGCCACCCAGGCTCAAAGGGATCATGAGATTATTCATACTAGAAACTTCCGTGTGCAGCCACAAGCCATTATGGGCTCTGGCATAGTTGACTAAGTTGTGCGAACTCTTACAGTGGTAGACTAGTAGATGTAGGGGATGTAGGTGGTACAGTCTACCCGATCGTAAGGTGCTAGCGCTTCTAAAAGACTATGTCTCGGTCATCCGTCTTCTCAAACACCCTGTAGTGCGAGAAACCAAACAGAGGCGATCGAGTCTTGTGGGGAAAAGTGCGCAAACCTCTGCAGAGTGTAATAAACTAATCATGGTTAGCCGTGTCCCCGGTTATGGACATCTTGAGTATATAGTACTTGGATTTTCATGTGAATCTCAACATGTTACTCTAAAGTTAATTTTGTTGGGTTTCATGATGTTACTTTAATTGGGATTGAGAATGCTGTCAACCATTCTCAATGTTTAACAACCACCATGATAGTAATTAAATTTATTTCTTTGAAGTAGGGAAAAATTGGCTTTACGCAAAAACTATAACCATAGAGCTTTCCACCAACCAAATATGCATATAGTATAGCTGTTTCATTCCATTACTCTCTATGTGTTACCTTGCCAGCATATTCCATGTGCTGACCCATTTTTGGGCTGCAACGTTAATGTTGCAGACTTTTCAGACGATGATTAAGGAGTTTTTAGGTCGTGGTTCTATACTCAGTGATGCCGTTAGAGTTGATGGACTCACTTATCTTCCAAGCCTTCCGCTGTTACCGTTATTAGATGGCCTTAAGCCATATTTATTGTAATAAGTTCTCTTTTGAGACACTCGATGTAAGAAGTGTGTGATTGCTACTCTGCTATAAATCCTCCGAGTACTATGTGGTGTCAGCATTACTGATCTAGGGATGACACCGGAGCGCAGAGATCAGACTGTTTGAGGTATGGTCGCTACAGAGATGGTATCAGAGCACACGCTGACTGTAGGACATGACCACTAAGCTAAAGACCTAGATCACTACTCACTCTCTTCTCTTCTGACTTCTCATCTTTTCTACTCTTTAGGATGGCGGATGCAAAGAACAAGTTCACACAACCAGATGAAGATACACCCTTTGGACGCCACTTGAAGGAAGTCACTAGATACCTGAACATAGGAGTACCAAGCTTCAGGGGAATCTACAACGCCACTTTATCTGAAGAAGAGCGCTGGATGATTCAAGTTCAAGTTCCAGGAAGGACGTTCATGCCAGTCACTGAGCCCATAGAGTTTTCTTTTGATGCACCAACTTGGAGTCTAGGAAAGAGTATGGCAGCTCACATCGCCATGGGACGCATTGGAAAAGTCTACCGCAAGGATCTCAAGGATACTATCTATCAGATTTGTGGGCGTCGAGATGAACATTGGGAGATGATTAGCACCAGGAAGGATAGATCAATTGCAGCTTTTATCCAGGAGTTAAACCAGCACATTCGACGACAGGAGAATCAGATGTGCGCCGACATCATAGATCTGAACAAGGCTAAGACTAGAATCAAGGAACTGGAGGAAGAACTCAAGGCTACACGTGAAGATTATGAAGAAGAAATTGAAGTATTGGTGGAGAAGAATGACAATCTGATCAAGAAGATTGGAATATTTATGGGAGGCCCGACACTAGTAGATGAAGACGAAGAACCCAAGGAGATTAGCCCGGAAGACTACATCATCATCGACGGCACCGACTCGGAAGCAGATAGTAGCGATGATGACTATGTTGATGAAGCAGGAGCAGATATCATGGAGTCTACAACCGTAGAATATTTCTAGTAGACCACCTCATCAGTAGTAGTAGTCCACCATGTAAATATAGTAGTCCGAGCACTTTGCGATAGTTAGATCGATTGTATGCCTTTGTTTGATTGATTGAAGTGAATTGTGTGCTTTTGCCTCATGTGCATATGGGTAGTGTTTTCTCTTTAGACCCCCTCTATTCTTATATCTCGTCTTTTCTAAAACCCTCAGATGCCCCCGAGACGTGACCCCGGATTTGCCTTTCCGCCGGAGCTCACCCAGTTGATCCAGCAACAGAACACCTTGATGCAGTTGCTAGTTCAGAATCAGAATCAGGGGAACAATAACAACAACCCACCACCACCCCCACCTGTTGACCACTTAGCCCGTTTTCTTAGGCTGAATCCGCCGGTGTTTTCTAGTAGCACCGAGCCGATAGTAGCAGATGATTGGCTCCGCAAGATAGCTAGGGAGTTGACCACAGCAGGATGCATAGATGTGGAGAAGGTTAAGTTTGCCGCACATCAGTTAGAAGGACCCGCAGCATCCTGGTGGGAGAATTTCACAACCACCTTCCCAGTCGACACTGTCACATGGGACCAGTTTCAGCAGGCTTTTCGTACTGCCCATGTTTCAGCAGGAGCAATGGCCATGAAGAAGCGTGAGTTTCATCACTTGCGCCAAGGAGGACGGACAGTTGGCCAGTATGTGGAGGAGTTTAGTAAGCTAGCACGTTATGCCCCAGATGACATTGCTACGGATGCAGCTAAGCAGGAGAAGTTTTTGGAAGGACTGAATGATGAGTTGAGTATGCAGTTGATGGTAGCCACCTTCAACAACTACCAGGAGTTGGTAGACCGTGCTCTTATGATTGAAGGGAAGCAGTAGCAAATTGAGAACCGCAAGAGGAAGTATGGACAAGGAAAGTATAATTCAGGAGCTCAGCAGAAGCCACATTTTACCCCTAGGCCGGGAGGACATTTTCAGCATACCCATGGAGTAGGTAGCTCGCACAATCACAATGGCACCAAGAATGGTAATGGGAATGGAGGAAGCAATGGACAGAACCGCAACACCCCATCAACCGCAGCCAAGAAGGACTTGAGCCATGTCACTTGTTATAAGTGTTCGAAGCCAGGACATTATGCAAATGAATGTCCTGAAGGCCAAAATGGCAATGGAAGTTCTGGGAAAAAGCCGAACCCTTTCAACAGGGGACAGGTGAACCACGTTAGCGTGGAGGAGGTTGAAGCTTAGCCCGATGCAGTAATAGGTAAGTTTTTGGTTAAGTCATTTACTGCACTCGTTCTTTTTGATACTGGTGCATCGGATTCATACATCTCAAGGGGATTTGTGGATAAGTATAACCTACCAAGCCAAGCTCTTAGGTCACCCATGTTAGTAACCTCGCCAGGAGCAGAATATGTGGCTAGTCTATGGTGTGATCAGTTACCATTAAGGATTGGTAACTATGTTTTTCCCTCAGACCTAGTAGTATTGGAATCTCAAGGATTGGATGTGATATTAGGCATGGATTGGTTATCAAAGTATGAAGGGAATATTGAGTGTGCTAGTAAGTCAATTTTGCTTACCACACCAGAAGGGAGAAGGATCAAGTATGTATCCCGGCATGCACCAAAGAGGACACAAGTAAATTGCCTAACAGGAGTTGTGCAGGAGGAAGTACCAGTGGTAAAGGATTTTCCTGATGTATTTCCCGAAGAATTGCCAGGCATGCCACCGGATAGAGACATTGAGTTTTTGATTGAGCTATTGCTAGGCACTGGGCCAATATCAAAGAGACCATATAGGATGCCAGCAAAGGATTTTGTGGAAATTAAGAAGCAGATTAAGGAGTTACTGGATAAGGGATATATTCGCCCAAGTTCTTCGCCTTGGGGATCGCCAGTACTTCTAGTGGAGAAGAAGGATGGATCGTTAAGAATGGTTGTTGATTATCGAGGATTGAACAAAGTAACGATCAAGAACAAGTACCCACTACCAATGATCAACGATCTGTTTGATCGGTTGCAAGGAGCTAAAGTGTTTTCCAAGATCGATTTGCGATCAGGATACCACCAGTTGAAGATTCGAGAATAGGATATACCTAAGACAGCATTCACCACAAGATATGGACTATATGAGTATACCGTTATGTCATTTGGACTGACTAACGCACCTGCCTATTTTATGAACATGATGAACAAAGTGTTTATGGAGTTTTTGGATAAGTTCGTCGTGGTTTTCATTGATGATATCCTGGTTTATTCAAAGAATGAAGAGGAGCATAAGGAGCATTTGCGTTTGGTACTTGGAAAGCTTAGAGAACATCAGTTATATGCCAAGTTAACCAAATGTGAGTTTTGGTTGAAGGAAGTAGGATTCCTCGGACACATTATATCTGGAGAAGGTATAGCAGTAGATCCCGCTAAAGTTGAAACCGTGACCAAGTGGGAAGCACCAACAATAGTTGGAGAGATCTGGAGTTTTCTGGGACTCGCAGGATACTACCGGAGATTTATTGAGAATTTCTCAAAGATTGCAAAGCCTATGACGGAGTTGCTGAAGAAGGATACTAAGTTCACATGGACTGAGGAGTGTGAGGCTAGTTTCCAGGAGTTGAAGAAACGCTTGGTTACTTCACCAGTGTTGATTTGTCCAGATCAAACCAAGGATTATGAGGTGTATTGCGACGCTTCACGTCGAGGACTTGGAGCAGTGCTTATGCAGGAAGGGAGAGTTGTTTCATATGCTTCAAGACAACTGAAGCCTCACGAATTGAATTATGCTACACATGATTTGGAGTTAGCAGCCGTAGTGCATGCATTGAAGACATGGAGACATTTCCTCATTGGAAATCATTGTGAGGTGTACACGGATCACAAGAGTTTGAAGTACATTTTCACACAGAAGGAGTTGAATCTTAGACAAAGGAGATGGTTGGAGCTTATCAACGATTATGATATGAAATTGCATTATCATCCCGGGAAGGCTAATATAGTAGCTTATGCATTAAGCCGCAAGAGCCATGTCAATACATTAATGACGGGAGAAATACCCAAGGAGTTAGCAGAAAATCTTCGTGAACTATGTTTGGAAATAGTTCCAAGAGGCTATGTAGCAGCGTTGGAAATTCAGTCAACTTTGATGGACAGAATCAGGGAAGCTCAGAAAACTTACAAAGAGACTGCCGCTATAAAGGAGAAACTGAGAAAAGGAAAAGCTAAAGGATTTCGTGAGGATGAGCACGACACCCTATGGTTTGAAGACCGTGTTTATGTACCCAATGAACCGGAGATCAGAAAGTTGATTCTGCAAGAGGCACATGATTCACCGTATTCGATTCACCTAGGAAATACCAAGATGTATTTGGATTTGAAGGATATTTTCTGGTGGACCGGAATGAAGAAGGATATTGCGGAGTATGTAGCAGTTTGTGACGTATGTCAGAGAGTAAAGGCAGAGCATCAGAAGCCAGCAGGATTGTTGCAACCATTGCCGATACCCGAATGGAAGTGGGATAAGCTAGGCATGAATTTTATCATGGGACTGCCCAGGACTCGTTCAGGCTATGACTCGATTTGGGTTGTAGTCGATCGATTGACGAAAGTAGCACATTTCATCCCAGTAAAGACCACTTACACCAGTGCTAAGTTGGCAATGATATACATGACCAGGATCGTATGTTTGCATGGAGTTCCGAGGAGCATCGTATCAGATAGAGGAACCCAGTTTACCTCAAAGTTCTAGAAGCAGTTGCATGAGACTTTAGGTACTAGGCTAGAATTTAGTACAACTTATCATCCGCAGACAGATGGACAGACCGAGAGAGTCAATCAGATTTTGGAGGATATGCTGAGAGCTTGTGCGCTAGATTATGGATCTAGTTGGGACGATAATTTGCCATATGCAGAGTTCTCTTACAATAATAGCTATCAGACCAGTTTGAAGATGGCCCCTTTCGAAGCTTTGTACGGAAGGAGGTGCAGGACACCGTTGTCATGGGACGAAGTTGGAGAACGCCAGTTGTTTGGACCAGATTTGATTAAGGAGTCTGAACAGAAGGTGAAGTTGATTCGCGATAGGCTCAAGGTAGCCCAGTCCAGACAGAAGAGCTACGCAGATTCTAAACGCAAGGAGACAGTTTACGAAGTTGGAGATAGAGCTTATCTTTGAGTATGCCCACTTCGAGGGATTAAGCGCTTTGGAGTTTAGGGGAAGTTAGCACCACAATTTGTAGGACCATATCGAGTTTTGGAGCGTATGGGAGAAGTGGCCTACAAGTTGGAATTGCCAGAAGGATTGACAGGAGTTCATGATGTGTTCCACGTTTCTCAGTTGAAAAAGTGTCACGCGGAGATGGCTGACATACCTTTGAGAGACACAATGCCATTGGAAGCAATTCAGTTGGATAACAATTTGACCTATGAGGAAAAACCAGTCAAGATTCTTGAGTTTGCCAGCCGAGTTACTCGTAGCAAGGTTATCAAGTTTTGCAAAGTTCAGTGGAGCCACCACACGGAGGATGAAGCCACCTGGGAGCGAGAGGAAGATTTGCTCAAGGACCACCCTCACCTATTTTCTAGCCAACCCGAATCTCGAGGGCGAGATTCATCTTAAGGGGGGTAGGTTTGTAACATCCCAAATTTTCAAAATGTTATACATTAGGTCATCATGCATATCATATTTTATTTTGCTTTTGGTTTTGATCCTAGAAAATCCTAAGCAACTCAAGGACCCACGGAGAGAGTTGGGGATTTTGTTATTTTACATATTTGAGTTTTCTCAAATTATGTAAACAGGATCTTTTGATTTTATTTATTTTATCATCAATTATTTCTATTACAAAAATATGAGAGAGGGAATAAAATGACTTTCCCAAAATATAGAAATATTGAGGATTTAACAAAAAATCAAATAAGATTTATTTTGGAGTTTTTCGGTATTTTTATTTGAATTTAGGAAAATGCGCGTTTTTCAAAGTTGTAGTTTGGGCCCAAATAAATGTTCACTTTTTCGGGCTTGATTTTAGAAGCCCGGGAAAATTCATTTCGTGATTTTTGGAGCCCGTTTAGTATTTCTTTTTATTTTTCTTCCGAGCGGAATTATTAAAAAAAACGCGGAACTGACAATGGGCCGTACTCGGCAAGGACACCGCCGGCCGAGGCTTTATAAGCCGCCGCCCCGGCCCGAGAGAGAGCCCAGCCGCCCAGCCTCGAAACCCTAACCCTAGCCGCCGCCGCCGCCGCCCCCCGCCGCCGCCGACTCGCCGGAGCAGCGCGCCGCCCGAGGTTCACCGCCGCCCTGTTTTCCGTGCCGTAAAAAAATCTGTTCGTCGTTTTCCTTTTTCGTCAGGTTTTTCGCGGTTATTTTCTGATCGCGATTTCTGATCCGATTTTCGTTTTAGTATAACTTTTCGCTCGTTTATCGGAATCAGGCGATTCAAGCGCCTGGAGTTTCGTCTCGAAACCCTCTTTCCGAATAATCAACTTAAACATGTTTTTGCTACTGTAAAATTTGACTTAGATCCAGATTACTAGAACGAAGTTGTTTTCTTTCGCTGTTTGACTTCTTTTGTTTCGTTCGATTTGATTCTTTTTGCCAACCAGGGTTCTTAAGTTGAACTTTTTGGTTAGATTTCTATTTGACTTTTACCTGTGCATTAGATGAGTACTTATTGTATGCTTGTTTGTTTGTCTGTGATAGAATACCCGGAGTGCGCCACCTGTTACGTTGAATCTCTAGGTTTCGCGGATCATCAGCAAGGCAAGTAACACTTTGATCATACCTTTTTCTACAACCCAGTTTTATTGCATTAGATCAATTCTCACACATTGCATGATTAGGATCTAATTAAATTGTGGGATGGGAAGTAGATGAGGTAGTACATATTACCTGTTTATTATCAAACCTTTGGGAGTTACTTCTACGTTTGCTTATTATGCCATCCTATGCTAGTAGACGTGGATTGGGTGAGTGAAATCCATGACAGATGTGAGATTGATAATTAATGGTTTATCTAAGGTGGCAACTTAAACACACATCTGGGTGGATTGAGGCACCTGGGGTTTCCAGGACTTGCCTGTTTTTCTTTTGGACCGCCACCCAGGCTCAAAGGGATCATGAGATTATTCATACTAGAAACTTCCGTGTGCAGCCACAAGCCATTATGGGCTCTGGCATAGTTGACTAAGTTGTGCGAACTCTTACAGTGGTAGACTAGCAGATGTAGGGGATGTAGGTGGTACGGTCTACTTGATCGTAAGGTGCTAGCGCTTCTGAAAGACTATGTCTCGATCATCCGTCTTCTCAAACACCCTGTAGTGCGAGAAACCAAACGGAGGCGATCGAGTCTTGTGGGGAAAAGTGCGCAAACCTCTGCAGAGTGTAATAAACTAATCATGGTTAGCCATGTCCCCGGTTATGGACATCTTGAGTATCTAGTACTTGGATTTTCATGTGAATCTCAACATGTTACTCTAAAGTTAATTTTGTTGGGTTTAATGATGTTACTTTAATTGGGATTGCGAATGCTGTCAACCATTCTCAATGTTTAACAACCACCATGATAGTAATTAAATTTATTTCTTTGAAGTAGGGAAAAATTGGCTTTACGCAAAAACTGTAACCATAGAGCTTTCCACCAGCCAAATATGCATATAGTATAGTTGTTTCATTCCATTACTCTCTATGTGTTACCTTGCCAGCATATTCCATGTGCTGACCCGTTTTCGGGCTGCAACGTTAATGTTGCAGACTTTTCAGACGACGATTAAGGAGTTTATAGGTCGTGGTTCTATATGATGGACTCACTTATCTTCCAAGCCTTCCGCTGTTACCGTTATTAGATGGCCTTAAGCCATATTTATTGTAATAAGTTCTCTTTTGAGACACTCGATGTAAGAAGTGTGTGATTGCTACTCTGCTATAAATCCTCCGAGTACTATGTGGTGTCAACATTACTGATCTAGGGATGACACCGGAGCGCAGAGATCAGACTGTTTGAGGTCTGGTCGCTACAGAGATGGTATCAGAGCACACGCTGACTGTAGGACACGACCACTAAGCTAAAGACCTAGATCACTACTCACTCTCTTCTCTTCTGACTTCTCATCTTTTCTACTCTTTAGGATGGCGGATGCAAAGAACAAGTTCACACAACCATATGAAGATACACCCTTTGGACGCCACTTGAAGGAAGTCACTAGATACCTGAACATAGGAGTACCAAGCTTTACGGGAATGTACAACGCCACTTTAACTGAAGAAGAGCGCTGGATGATTCAAGTTCAAGTTCTAGGAAGGATGTTCATGCCAGTCACTGAGCCCAAAGAGTTTTCTTTTGATGCACCAACTTGGAGTCTAGGAAAGAGTATGGCAGCTCACATCGCCATGGGACGCATTGGAAAAGTCTACCGCAAGGATCTCAAGGATACTATCTATCAGATTTGTGGGCGCCGAGATGAACACTGGGAGATGATTAGCACCAGGAAGGACAGATCAATCGCAGCTTTTATCCAGGAGTTAAACCAGCACATTCGACGACAGGAGAATCAGATGTGCGCCGACATGATAGATCTGAAGAAGTCTAAGAATAGAATCAAGGAACTGGAGGAAGAACTCAAGGCTACACGTGAAGATTATGAAGAAGAAATTGAAGTATTGGTGGAGAAGAATGACGATCTGATCAAGAAGATTGGAATATTTATGGGACGCCCGACACCAGTAGATGAAGACGAAGAACCCAAGGAGATTAGCCCGGAAGACTACATCATCATCGACGGCACCGACTCGGAAGCAGATAGTAGCGATGATGACTATGTTGATGAAGCAGGAGCAGATATCATGGAGTCTACAACCGTAGAATATTTCTAGTAGACCACCTCATCAGTAGTAGTAGTCCACCATGTAAATATAGTAGTCCGAGCACTTTGCGATAGTTAGATCGATTGTATGCCTTTGTTTGATTGATTGAAGTGAATTGTGTGCTTTTGCCTCATGTGCATATGGGTAGTGTTTTCTCTTTAGACCCCCTCTATTCTTATATCTCGTCTTTTCTAAAACCCTCAGATGCCTCCGAGACGTGACCCCGGATTTGCCTTTCCGCCGGAGCTCACCCAGTTGATCCAGCAGCAGAACACCTTGATGCAGTTGCTAGTTCAGAATCAGAATCAGGGGGAAAATAACAACAACCCACCACCACCCCCACCTGTTGACCACTTAGCCCGTTTTCTTAGGCTGAATCCGCCGGTTTTTTCCAGTAGCACCGAGCCGATAGTAGCAGATGATTGGCTCCGCAAGATAGCTAGGGAGTTGACCACAGCAGGATGCATAGATGTGGAGAAGGTTAAGTTTGCCGCACATTAGTTAGAAGGACCCGCAGCATCCTGGTGGGAGAATTTCACAACCACCTTCCCAGTCGACACTGTCACATGGGACCAGTTTCAGCAGGCTTTTCGTACTGCCCATGTTTCAACAGGAGCAATGGCCATGAAGAAGCGTGAGTTTCGTAACTTGCACCAAGGAGGACGGACAGTTGGCCAGTATGTGGAGGAGTTTTGTAAGCTAGCATGTTATGCCCCAGATGACATTGCTACGGATGCAACTAAGCAGGAGAAGTTTTTGGAAGGACTGAATGATGAGTTGAGTATGCAATTGATGGTAGCCACCTTCAACAACTACCAGGAGTTGGTAGACCGTGCTCTTATGATTGAAGGGAAGCAACAGCAAATTGAGAACCGCAAGAGGAAGTATGGACAAGGAAAGTATAATTCAGGAGCTCAGCAGAAGCCACGTTTTACCCCTAGGCCGGGAGGACATTTTCAGCATACCCATGGAGTAGGTAGCTCACACAATCACAATGGCACCAAGAATGGTAATGGGAATGGAGGAAGAAATGGACAGAACCGCAACACCCCATCAACCCCAGCCAAGCAGGACTTGAGCCATGTCACTTGTTATACGTGTTCGAAGCCAGGACATTATGCAAATGAATGTCCTGAAGGCCAAAATGGCAATGGAAGTTCTGGGAAAAAGCCGAACCCTTTCAACAAGGGACAGGTGAACCACGTTAGTGTGGAGGAGGTTGAAGCTCAGCCCGATGCAGTAATAGGTAAGTTTTTGGTTAAGTCATTTACTGCACTCGTTCTTTTTGATACTGGTGCATCGCATTCATACATCTCAAGGGGATTTGTGGATAAGTATAACCTACCAACCCAAGCTCTTAGGTCACCCATGTTAGTAACCTCGCCAGGAGCAGAATATGTGGCTAGTCTATGGTGTGATCAGTTACCATTAAGGATTGGTAACTATGTTTTTCCCTCAGACCTAGTAGTATTGGAATCTCAAGGATTGGATGTGATATTAGGCATGTATTGGATATCAAAGTATGAAGGGAATATTGAGTGTGCTAGTAAGTCAATTTTGCTTACCACACCAGAAGGGAGAAGGATCAAGTATGTACCCTAGCATGTACCAAAGAGGACACAAGTAAATTGCCTAACAGGAGTTGTGCAGGAGGAAGTACCAGTGGTAAAGGATTTTCCTGATGTATTTCCCGAAGAATTGCCAGGCATGCCACCGGATAGAGACATTGAGTTTTTGATTGAGCTATTGCTAGGCACTGGGCCAATATCAAAGAGACCATATAGGATGCCAGCAAAGGATTTGGTGGAAATTAAGAAGCAGATTAAGGAGTTACTGGATAAGGGATATATTCGCCCAAGTTCTTCGCCTTGGGGATCGCCAGTACTTCTAGTGGAGAAGAAGGATGGATCGTTAAGAATGGTTGTTGATTATCGAGGATTGAACAAAGTAACGATCAAGAACAAGTACCCACTACCAATGATCAACGATCTGTTTGATCGGTTGCAAGGAGCTAAAGTGTTTTCCAAGATCGATTTGCAATCAGGATACCACCAGTTGAAGATTCGAGAGCAGGATATACCTAAGACATCATTCACCACAAGATATGGACTATATGAGTATACTGTTATGTCATTTGGACTGACTAACGCACCTGCCTATTTTATGAACATGATGAACAAAGTGTTTATGGAGTTTTTGGATAAGTTCGTCGTGGTTTTCATTGATGATATCCTGGTTTATTCAAAGAATGAAGAGGAGCATAAGGAGCATTTGCGTTTGGTACTTGGAAAGCTCAGAGAACATCAGTTATATGCCAAGTTAACCAAATGTGAGTTTTGGTTGACGGAAGTAGGATTCCTCGGACACGTTATATCTGGAGAAGGTATAGCAGTAGATCCCGCTAAAGTTGAAACCGTGACCAAGTGGGAAGCACCAACAACAGTTGGAGAGATCCGGAGTTTTCTGGGACTCGCAGGATACTACCGGAGATTTATTGAGAATTTCTCAAAGATTGCAAAGCCTATGACGGAGTTGCTGAAGAAGGATACTAAGTTCACATGGACTGAGGAGTGTGAGGCTAGTTTCCAGGAGTTGAAGAAACGCTTGGTTACCTCACCAGTGTTGATTTGTCCAGATCAAACCAAGGATTATGAGGTGTATTGCAACGCTTCACGTCGAGGACTTGGAGCAGTTCTTATGCAGGAAGGGAGAGTTGTTTCATATGCTTCAAGAAAACTGAAGCCTCACGAATTGAATTATGCTACGCATGATTTGGAGTTAGCAGCCGTAGTGCATGCATTGAAGACATGGAGACATTTCCTCATTGGAAATCATTGTGAGGTGTACACGGATCACAAGAGTTTGAAGTACATTTTCACACAGAAGGAGTTGAATCTCAGACAAAGGAGATGGTTGGAGCTTATCAACGATTATGATATGAAATTGCATTATCATCCCGGGAAGGCTAATGTAGTAGCTGATGCATTAAGCCGCAAGAGCCATGTCAATACGTTAATGACGGGAGAAATACCCAAGGAGTTAGCAGAAAATCTTCGTGAACTATGTTTGGAAATAGTTCCGAGAGGCTATGTAGCAGCGTTGGAAATTCAGTCAACTTTGATGGACAGAATCAGGGAAGCTCAGAAAACTAACAAAGAGATTGCCGCTATAAAGGAGAAACTGAGCAAAGGAAAAGCTAAAGGATTTCGTGAGGATGAGCACGACACCCCATGGTTTGAAGACCGTGTTTATGTACCCAATGACCCGGAGATCAGAAAGTTGATTCTGCAAGAGGCACATGATTCACCGTATTCGATTCACCTAGGAAATACCAAGATGTATTTGGATTTGAAGGATATTTTCTGGTGGACCGGAATGAAGAAGGATATTGCGGAGTATGTAGCAGTTTGTGACATATGTCAGAGAGTAAAGGCAGAGCATCAGAAGCCAGCAGGATTGTTGCAACCATTGCCGATACCCGAATGGAAGTGGGATAAGCTAGGCATGAATTTTATCATGGGACTGCCCAGGACTCGTTCAGGCTATGACTCGATTTGGGTTGTAGTCGATCGATTGACGAAAGTAGCACATTTCATCCCAGTAAAGACCACTTACACCAGTGCTAAGTTGGCAATGATATACATGACCAGGATCGTATGTTTGCATGGAGTTCCGAGGAGCATCGTATCAGATAGAGGAACCCAGTTTACCTCAAAGTTCTAGAAGCAGTTGCATGAGACTTTAGGTACTAGGCTAGAATTTAGTACAACTTATCATCCGCAGACAGATGGACAGACCGAGAGAGTCAATCAGATTTTGGAGGATATGCTGAGAGCTTGTGCGCTAGATTATGGATCTAGTTGGGACGATAATTTGCCATATGCAGAGTTCTCTTACAATAATAGCTATCAGACCAGTTTGAAGATGGCCCCTTTCGAAGCTTTGTACGGAAGGAGGTGCAGGACACCGTTGTCATGGGACGAAGTTGGAGAACGCCAGTTGTTTGGACCAGATTTGATTAAGGAGTCTGAACAGAAGGTGAAGTTGATTCGCGATAGGCTCAAGGTAGCCCAGTCCAGACAGAAGAGCTACGCAGATTCTAAACGCAAGGAGACAGTTTACGAAGTTGGAGATAGAGCTTATCTTTGAGTATGCCCACTTCGAGGGATTAAGCGCTTTGGAGTTTAGGGGAAGTTAGCACCACAATTTGTAGGACCATATCGAGTTTTGGAGCGTATGGGAGAAGTGGCCTACAAGTTGGAATTGCCAGAAGGATTGACAGGAGTTCATGATGTGTTCCACGTTTCTCAGTTGAAAAAGTGTCACGCGGAGATGGCTGACATACCTTTGAGAGACACAATGCCATTGGAAGCAATTCAGTTGGATAACAATTTGACCTATGAGGAAAAACCAGTCAAGATTCTTGAGTTTGCCAGCCGAGTTACTCGTAGCAAGGTTATCAAGTTTTGCAAAGTTCAGTGGAGCCACCACACGGAGGATGAAACCACCTGGGAGCGAGAGGAAGATTTGCTCAAGGACCACCCTCACCTATTTTCTAGCCAACCCGAATCTCGAGGGCGAGATTCATCTTAAGGGGGGTAGGTTTGTAACATCCCAAATTTTCAAAATGTTATACATTAGGTCATCATGCATATCATATTTTATTTTGCTTTTGGTTTTGATCCTAGAAAATCCTAAGCAACTCAAGGACCCACGGAGAGAGTTGGGGATTTCGTTATTTTACATATTTGAGTTTTCTCAAATTATGTAAACAGGATCATTTGATTTTATTTATTTTATCATCAATTATTTCTATTACAAAAATATGAGAGAGGGAATAAAATGACTTTCCCAAAATATAGAAATATTGAGGATTTAATAAAAAAATCAAATAAGATTTATTTCGGAGTTTTTCGGTATTTTTATTTGAATTTAGGAAAAATGCGCGTTTTTCAAAGTTGTAGTTTGGGCCCAAATAAATGTTCACTTTTTCGGGCTTGATTTTAGAAGCCCGGGAAAATTTATTTCGTGATTTTTGGAGTCAGTTTAGTATTTCTTTTTATTTTTCTTCCGAGCGGAATTATTAAAAAAAACGCGGAACCGACTATGGGCCGTACTCGGCCAGGACACCGCCGGCCTAGGCTTTATAAGCCGCCGCCCCGGCCCGAGAGAGAGCCCAGCCGCCCAGCCCCGAAACCCTAACCCTAGCCGCCGCCGCCGCCCGCCGCCGCCGCCGCCTCGTCGCCGACTCGCCGGAGCAGCGCGCCGCCCGAGGTTCGCCACCGCCTTGTTTTCCGTGCCATAAAAAAAATTCTGTTCGTCGTTCTCCTTTTTCGTCAGGTTTTTCGCGGTTATTTTCTGATCGCGATTTCTGATCCGATTTTCGTTTTAGTATAACTTTTCGCTCGTTTATCGGAATCAGGCGATTCAAGCGCCTGGAGTTTCGTCTCGAAACCCTCTTTCCGAATAATCAACTTAAACATGTTTTTGCTACTGTAAAATTTGACTTAGATCCAGATTACTAGAACGAAGTTGTTTTCTTTCGCCGTTTGACTTCTTTTGTTTCGTTCGATTTGATTCTTTTTGCCAACCAGGGTTCTTAAGTTAAACTTTCTGGTTAGATTTCTATTTGACTTTTACCTGTGCATTATATGAGTACTTATTGTATTCTTGTTTGTTTGTCTGGGATAGAATACCCGGAGTTTCCGCCTGTTACGTTGAATCTCTAGGTTTCGCGGATCATCAGCAAGGCAAGTAACACTTTGATCATACCTTTTTCTACAACCCAGTTTTATTGCATTAGATCAATTCTCACACATTGCATGATTAGGATCTAATTAAATTGTGGGATGGGAAGTAGATGAGGTAGTACCTATTACCTGTTTATTATCAAACCTTTGGGAGTTACTTCTATGTTTGCTTATTATGCCATGCTATGCTAGTAGACGTGGATTGGGTGAGTGAAATCCATGACAGATGTGAGATTGATAATTAATGGTTTATCTAAGGTGGCAACTTAAACACACATCTGGGTGGATTGAGGCACCTGGGGTTTCCAGGACTTACCTGTTTTTCTTTTGGACCGCCACCCAGGCTCAAAGGGATCATGAGATTATTCATACTAGAAACTTCCGTGTGCAGCCACAAGCCATTATGGGCTCTGGCATAGTTGACTAAGTTGTGCGAACTCTTACAGTGGTAGACTAGCAGATGTAGGGGATGTAGGTGGTACGGTCTACCCGATCGTAAGGTGCTAGCGCTTCTGAAAGACTATGTCTCGGTCATCCGTCTTCTCAAACACCCTGTAGTGCGAGAAACCAAACGGAGGCGATCGAGTCTTGTGGGGAAAAGTGCGCAAACCTCTGCAGAGTGTAATAAACTAATCATGGTTAGCCGTGTCCCCGGTTATGGACATCTTGAGTATCTAGTACTTGGATTTTCATGTGAATCTCAACATGTTACTCTAAAGTTAATTTTGTTGGGTTTAATGATGTTACTTTAATTGGGATTGAGAATGTTGTCAACCATTCTCAATGTTTAACAACCACCATGATAGTAATTAAATTTATTTCTTTGAAGTAGGGAAAAATTGACTTTACGCAAAAACTGTAACCATAGAGCTTTCCACCAGCCAAATATGCATATAATATAGTTGTTTCATTCCATTACTCTCTATGTGTTACCTTGCCAGCATATTCCATGTGCTGACCCGTTTTCGGGCTGCAATGTTAATGTTGCAAACTTTTCAGACGACGATTAAGGAGTTTTTAGGTCGTGGTTCTATACTCAGTGATGCCGTTGGAGTTGATGGACTCACTTATCTTCCAAGCCTTCCGCTGTTACCGTTATTAGATGGCCTTAAGCCATATTTATTGTAATAAGTTCTCTTTTGAGACACTCGATGTAAGAAGTGTGTGATTGCTACTCTGCTATAAATCCTCCGAGTACTATGTGGTGTCAGCATTACTGATCCAGGGATGACACCGGAGCGCAGAGATCAGACTGTTTGAGGTCTGGTCGCTACACCACCACCATGAGATTCGTCTCCCTCGCGTGGGTCTTGACTTTATGCTCGCTGAACTCCATTGTAGCGCCGCTAGATATCCTCTCTGTATGTGTCGTCATGGGTGTGCTTGTTGTGTTGTGGGGAGAGATCGAAAGGTTGAAGAGACTAAGGTTATACATTACTAGGGAAAAGCCTAGTAGCAGCGCGGGTTCTAGGTATATCAGTAGCGTGGGGACCGACTCTACTAATAAGGCGCTACAGCTAACCCATAGCAGCAGCGTGTGCAAGCCCGCGCTACTGCTATACAAGTGTAGCAGCAGGATGCTGCGTGGAAGCTCGCTACTGCTAATAGCTCTAGCACGTTTGGCTGGACGCGCTACTGCTACTGTCACACTGCTGCTAACTTTTCTCCACTCACTATTGCTAATTTTAGTAGTTTTTGATTTTTTTGCATATTTGTTTTGTATTTGAACAGGCTTTATACAAGAATCTTTAGCAGATACAAATGTCACCATGATACACATACAAATGGTTGCGAGACCACAAATGTATTCATAGCATATACATACAAATAGTCTCATCATAATCATCATCCAACACAAAGTGGTATCTCGTCATCATCTCGAAAATAGCGATACATGCAAGTCTCGAATACTTGCAACTACAAGGGCATCCATCTAAACAATGGTATACGCGAGAAAAACTAATTAACTAGAGGTACGCTGGTCATTGTACCCAAACTAACAAAGTAGCGTTATGCAAGTTCGGCAAGGACCGTGGACATCACAAAGTTCCATCGCTACAGAACGTATATAAGTTCAACCGACACATATCATCATCAGCAGCATCGTAAATCACTAGAAGTTCCATCCTTCCATGTCATCGAGGATGGACCTTAGCTTCTTGAACGGCATGAAGACATGACGTTGCATGCCTATGCGAGTTCGGACATCAGGTCGCGATATAGGGCCGTGGTGGAACATCCCCTTCTCATCGACGACTTCTTTCATGATGATCGTCGCAATGTCCCTTTGGATGCGAAAGAAGTCATCTCTACGTTTATAACCCTTTGGATCGTCGCAATGTCCCTTTGGATATGATCATCATTTCTGCTTGTCATGCGAAGCTTTTGGTGATCCGTGCTGAACTCAATCATGAGATGGAGGATGTAGAATCCATCTTTCTTGCTTGGTTTTGGGACATGGATGCAGCATAAGTTAGTTTTATGCACGAAACCCATCTTCCTGTTCCTTTGTTTCCTGATCTGCATGTGGCCACCTCTAGTGCTGAAGCCTTGGAGAGCATCATCTAGAATATTCATTATGTGGGTGTAGTCTTTCTTCTCGTAGTCTCTGGAAGGGTCGAAATACACGGCATGGGAGACTCGCGGGTAAAGAACGATAAGGATGGTGCGCCCGTTGCTGCGGGGAAAAGACACCTCAAATTGTTCTCCATATGAGTGAGAAGGAATGATTGGAATGTACGAAAGGGTTGTCCGGAACTGACTTACTTTGGATGATAAGGCAGGAGGACAATTTCCTGGTCCTTATTCTGTACCATGAAGTTTTGGAGGTAGTCCCTAGCAGTTTCACGCTCAAAGTCGCTGAGACTCAAGAAAGACTCATGCATGTAGTACGGATCCACCACACAGATTTGCGAGACTTCTTCTCTCTTCATGACAGAGCTCATATGTAGCGCAAAAAGGCGGATGATTCTAAAATCGAGCCGCCTTGTCAGAAACATCTAAAGATATGGTCTACACACAGGAAGAACACCTCCGCGGGCCGTGTGCCGACGTAGCACTTCCCCTCAGGCACACGAGCCGCGTATGCCGGGTATCCTAGATCCTTTGAGGCTAGTAGGCTTTTTTCAGTCGACAGCACATGGTCGTGCAGTCTTCTGAGATCCCCTGATAGTGCCTCCAGCGATTTCGGCGGTAGCATCGGCTCGGCCGTGAGATGGAACATGGCCGCACCTTTCACGGGTACACACTCTTCAGAATCCATATTCTAGCTGATATGTGCTCTGGCTTGTTTGGAGGCAACTATCTTCCCCGATCTCTTCCTCTCCTTTTTCTTGGGCACACCTTCCAGACCCTTCCTTAACCCTTGCCCCAGTGTTCCTGGGACAAGCACTGTACGACCCCCGGCTAGTTGAGCCTGTGTTGAGGCGGCATCTTCAGGCGTGTCCTATGAGGATTTCATGAAGAGAGACCTTTTGCAATCCCTACTACGACCTTCCTGCCCAGGCAGATCGTCCATATCCTCATTAGCATGTTGATAGCCCGATTCGTCATATGGTTGACTCATCATATCTAAGTCACACTCATACACGTTTGTATTGAGGAAACCCATTGGGTCGACCTCCGTCTCATCACCCATTCTCTGTTCTACAGGACCGATTACACCAGCCAGTACTATTACACCCCCTTCACCACGTCGTCCTCCGCTCTCACCTAGCAGTACAGGAGGTGGTAATTGCGTAGGCGGGGTGGTGGTCTGCGCACATGCTTGTTGATATGTGGTTATTGGTGTGCTCTCGGCTAGCTCCAGACGAATAAGATTCTTCGGTCATAGCAGCACCCAACCCTTGCAGCTTCCAATCCGCTGCGGGGTCACGTCGTCCTCTTCCACATGCTATACTGGAGGAGGAAAATCCTCGTGCCCCGATTTCATGCTGGACAAGTTAACCCTGAAGTGTCCAGCGGGGATCGGCTGGTTATGGAACATGGGTTGCAAGGGGTTCATCATCATCCCCTTTCCCACGTCCACCTTCTGGCCTTTGATCAAGTAGAGTATGGTGCACGGGGTTTCTTCGGCCTACAAACACATGTCTGTGGCGTAAAACATCTGAAAGGCAACAAAAATGGAATATTATATATATATATATATATATGTCGGTGCGACATGTAATTACCATGATGGCGTCGAGCTCAGCCAAAGACGAAGGCCCACCTAGCGCGCCAGAGACTAAGGATGGGCTGCTATGAGCGGGAACGACTGCGAGAGGAGGCCCGGTTGCGTGAGCAAGTGATGGTGCGGTGGTGTTGTTGTTCACGGAGTTGCTCCCGACGAAACTGGGCAACGGGAAATCATGTACCGTCTTGTCTGGATGTTCCTTCGTCCAGTTGATGATAGCTGGAACCAAGTTAGTAGCGAAATCATTTCTACACGTAGTTACTGTCGGTGTTCTGGGAACGGGGGTCCCTAGACTTGCCTGCCTGCGGCCTGCGGCGTGGCTCAAAGGGGGGCCCAGCACGGCCCATCTTCACCAACACAAACTCAAGACCCTCGCGAGGGGCCAAGCCTCGTGGGGCGGACGACACAGAGCTTCCTCAGGCATGGCCTCGTCAGGCTGGCTCACGAGGAGGCGGAGAGATCAAGGTGGGGTACCTCGCAAGGTGCCCGTGACGCAAGCGATGACGACTCAGGGCGCCAGGCGGGTGCCAGCCCGCGCAGCGTCCTCCTTTCCTCTTTGGTGCAAAGGGGGCAAGCGCAGCCGCGGAGTACCGAGGCGTCAGGCAAAGGTTGCCATTTCGGTGCAACGAGACCAAGACCAGGAGGACTACGAGATGGAGGTCACCGTGGAGCCCAAGACGGCGTCATCACCAGAGCTTGGCGCAGGCGAAGACTACTTTTGTCAGGATAGCTGATACTTCCTGTCCCCTTTCAAATTAGCCCGCCATTGTTGGCTCCCTTCCCGCTCAATATTTGGGGAGAGGACCAGGGCCTCTATAAATAGGACCAGCCACCCACAGAGCAAAAGGGGGGTTGGGTGGTAGGAAGAAAGAGGCTCGTTAGAGAGGTTAGAAGCACACACACAGAGAGAGAGAGAGAGAGAGAGAGAAAGGTGGCTGAACTCCTCCCATCAGTTCATCTCCCCAGCCAAGAACAGACCCTCGCGAGGCTGTTCTTCCTTGTATTGTTCGTCATCATCAGCCCAACAGGCAATCCACACACCACACACTGGAGTAGGGTATTACACCACAATGGTGGCCCAAACCAGTATAAACCCCGTGTCCCTTTTGTTGTTCTTTTCATAGCTTTGATCCTAGCGTGGCGGAGGGGTGCAGGTAGGTAGGAGGCTAAATCTCCGTGCGCATCCCAGTGTTCGAACCTCAAGGATCTGCCGGAACCCTAAATCCGACATTTGGCGCGCCAGGTAGGGGTGCGCCGGAATTCGTCTTCCACCGCCCCGTGCCCCGTCGCTTCGTCATCACCATGCCTAGCGACCAGGAGGGCAACCCAGACCCATGGGCTGCGTGGCCCGCCCGCGCAGAACCGCTCGCCTTGGGCGACCCCGTGCCCCAGGCAGCTCGCGGTCCGCAGGGTGCTGCGGGCCGCGGGCGACGCGGACAGGCTTCGACAACTCTTACACCGCGACAGGAACGGTCGGCAGCAAGGGCCTCCAATCACGCCGCGACCACGACACCGTACACCCGCCGGGAGCAGGCGAACTCAAGGGCCGCGCTCACGGTGGCCCGAGAGCTGCTGCAGTGCAGACTGCTGGAGGGAGGCCACGACGTGCTGCTAGAGCGAGTGGCAGAGCTCCTGGGCTTCGCCGCCTCGGGGGCTCACCCCTTCTCCACCCAGCTCCCATCTCAAGCCCAGGGCGACCCGCGCGGGGGCTCCACGCGCGCCCGCGGGCTCCAAGGCTACTCCGACGCCAGCGAAGCTGTCAGCACTGGACCGGCGGCGGCGCTGCCCCTGCCCCCGGTCCGCGAAGAAGGACTCAACGCGACCCGCGGCCCCAGTGGGCGGTCGCGCTGCCACCCCACGGTGGGCGTGTCAGGCAGGACCGCATGGCATGCGGGGCATTACGGCGTGGCATTCGGGATGACGACACCGAAGGAATACGTGCCCCTCATGATGGACCAAGGACACCCTCACGAGAACGGACAAGGCTCGCTCCTCAGCCCAAGCTGGGGGGACGAGGCACTAGAAGCTGAGCCTTTCTAGGAGCCCCGGAACGGTCCCACTGGCCACGCTGGAGGCAACGATTATCGGGTACCGCTAATTCTTCAGGAGCAGGTATACGCTAACCATGGATCATAGGAGGTGCAGGTCGCCACAGCAAGCAGCTGCCCCGCTCCCACAGTCTCCTACCCCTCGGGAGGAGGGCGCAGGGGGCTGCAGGAGAGGGGCCGAGATCCGACATCACCACCACGGCGTTCGGAGCAAGGTGTTCTCAGGAGGTAGGCCCTCTACTGGGGAGGTGCCTCAGGGCCTGCCCCTGGCGGAGGACCCGTGGTCGTCGGGGGAACCGCTGGCGACCGCTCTACCCCATCGGGCGGTGTCCTGGTTTCCGGTCGTTGCTGATGGCACTAGAGTGTGGCGCAAGGCGGGGCCCTCATCTGGCGATATGAAGCAAGGCCAGTACCTGTGAAGAAGTCCCAGTGCCTGTGAAGCTCGCCGCCCCGTGACACTCTCACGTAATAATGAGTGGGGCTATACACGCCCTGGAGTTTCAGGGGTGCCGGCCTCAGGCCCTGGGGCTCCCTACCACGCCCAGTGGCAGCACTTAGCTTCGCGCTGGTGAGAAGACGTCCAAGACTAGACTAGGTGCCGGACGTGGCCTTTTGTTTGCTTTCGTTGCTCTTCCCTTTGGTTGTCGTTTTCCCCCGCTGGATTCAAGTTGGATTCGAATTTGAGATTTTCGTGTGTTCGGGGAAGGGGTGCTTAGTCTCATTCGAGCAATTTCTCGCGTTTCAGTTACCACTTCAGCTGCCTCCCCTCGCGAGCCCCTCGCGAGCCGGGTCAGGCCTAGCTTGCGCGCAGCCCAGACTGTTGCCGTCGTGTCCTCTCAGGAGGACGTCTTACTGTAGGTCCAATGGATTCAATCAGGAAACACTCAGGGCACCATAGCCTCCTACGGGCTGCCCCAGGACCAGCACGGTACAAAGGTAAATTAGCCGACCAGCGCATTGCTTAAGCCAACCACTTGGCGCGGGCGCATGGGCAATGTAGCTCCTACTGATACAATAAACACAAGTTTTACATGAGGGGCTCCCCCTCCAAAATGCTCTCATAGCTATCAGGCCAAAACCTGAGTTCTATTCATACAGGGCAAGCAGGAACGATGCACAATCAGTCGGATGAATCTCCCAATGCGTCCTCAGGAGCGCCATCGGGGCCGTTGCTGGCGTCGCTGAATTCGCCATCGCTGCCCACGTTGCCACCAGCGGCGTCAGGGCCGCCCATCACGCCGCCCTTGTCGGCCACCACGATCGCGTCGTCGTTGTCCGAGGCGAAGGCCCTGATAAGAGCCTCCACATGGTCTTCCACCCAGTGCGCCAGCTCACCTCGGACGGCCTGGGGGACTGGGGCGATGGCGGCGTCGAAATCGAAGTGGGGATCCATGCTCCGGAGATGACTGAAGACACGAGAAAAGGCGCGCCTGAGCAGGGCGCGGCTCCTCTCCTCCACCAACCTGTCAGCCCTGATCGACCGCGCCTCCAGCTGCGTCACCATGTCAGTGAAGAATTGAAGATTGCCCATGTAGTTAACCGCGTGCGGCTCGCCGACGGTCTCCACGCAGATGTTGCCCAAGGCCGCGTTGGCCCTCTCCCGGAGCGTGGTGAGCATGGGGTCGTGCTCATGCTCCAGGAGCCGCCGCTGACGTATCAAGTCCGCGTTCTGGCGCGTGACGGCCTCAGCCTCCTCCACCCGCTGGCGAAGAAGGAGCACCTCAGCCTGGGAGGTGGTTAGCTCACCTTGCGCCACCTCAAGGGCGGCCCGGGAAGCATCGGCCCGCCGCGTCACCTCCTCCAGCTTGGCCCTCAGGGCAGCAGTCCTGCCTTCGGCTTTGGCCCGAATCAACCCCAGCTTCTCCTCGAACTCGTGCTCAAGGTTCAAATGCGCCATCGCCACCCGACGTCCGACCTCCTCCAGGACACGGTCTTCCTGTGCAGCGACATCGTCCTCCGCCTGCGTCACCAAGCGCTCCCTCGTCTCCAGACGCTCGTACTCGCGGGCACATTCGGCGGCTTCCAGTGTCAGCACCTCCTCACGCTTCTGGAGCTCTGCCGAGTCACCGGAGGCCACCTTCATCGACGCGAGGGCTGCCTCGCGTAGCTCCACCTGCTCCTCCAGCGAGTGGCACCAGGCCAGGAGCTCCCGATCCCACTCCTCTGCAGCCGTTCGCCGCCGGTCAGCCTCTCAAGCTTCCTCAGCAGCCCGAGACCGGGCCTCCCGAGAGGCCACCAACGACGCCTTGGCCTCTGCTTCATCAAGGTCGCGCCGACGGTGCGCAAGGGCGATGGCGCCCTCCAGCTCGCGCCTCTCTACAACCAGGCGCAGGCCCTTGGCCTCAAGGCGCGCGTCTTCATCAACAAGCTCCTCACCAAGCAGGCTCACTGCATCAGTCGCCCTTCGAAGGAATCCTTGGCGGAGAGCGCGATGCTCCCGAGTGCGCTCAAGCACGTCTTCCACACCATCATCTGCCCCAAGCAAGCGTCAGGCGCTACAAGTCAGCGCTCCCCCTCCGGGCTGGGGGCTGGGGGCTGGCACCCTCACGATGGTCGAGCACGCCGCGTCAGAAGCCCGGCCTGGGGCCAGCCCGACCTCAGGAGAAGAGCGCAGGAAGCGCCTCATCCAATCGCAGTCCACGACCAGGCGAGAAGCCCATGGCAAGTTGGCTATGCCACGAGAAGGCTCGCGAAGGAGGATCGCGAGGTGCGCGGGGCCACGATACGCCTCGTGATGGTTCACCTCTTCGATCGCCCTTACCACAAGGGCTCCGCTGCTTCGGGCGCTCGAGGATGGTGGAGGGGGCAAAGCCAAAGGGGATGGCTCCTCAGCCGTCTCAGCAAGCTCGGCTGGAAGGGGCCTACGGAGCAAGGGTCAGTAAGAGCAACGGAAGGATCAGGAGCAGGGAAAGTAGAAGGCTTACTCATCAGTGGCGAAGTACTTTCTGCGCTTCAGCAGGAGACAAGGGTAACCGTCACCCAAGGCCTCCCTTCTCTTCCGGAGAGCCCCAAAGTCCACGCGGAAGCGGCCTAAGAGTCGGGCGCAGGGACCGACCTGCGACGAAGATGGAGCGTCAAGACGATCAGCGTCAGGGGCGCCTGCCTGATGTGCGCCGCCAATCGCCTCCCCAAGAGAAGCAGCTGGAGCCTCAGGGGCCCCAGTCGCAGGCGCAGAGGGTAGCTGTTTGTCACCCTCAGCCTCAGTGGTATGGGCCCCGATAACTGCTTCCTCATGAGCCTCGTCCGGTGCCGTCATCACCACGCTCGGAGCCCCCTCGGCCTCTAGCGCCTCGTGCCTCCTTGCTCCGCCACTTGAGGAAGAGTCGCCTTGGCCGATTGGAAGGGCAGTCACCACCATTGGATTCTCACGAGGTCCCTGGAGGCCGGCGGGGCGCAGCCCCCACTCATCAAAGACGGGCATCTGCTTCACGAAGTCGACCCTGATCTGGCAGAGGTACAACAAGGCCCCTCCCCGACGGACGCTGCCAGGGTTGGGGTCCTCGGCCAAGGTCAAGAGCGCCGTCTTCAGCACCTCAGGAGCCAGGTCCTCTTCCTGGAGCCTCATACTATCCTCGCGCCCACGGAAGGCCCACAGCCGGCGAGAGTAGCGTTGAAGGGGAGCAACACGGCATAGCAGAAACTCCTTCACCACCTTGGGTGCTGTCATGCCAAGCGACCTCAAGAGCGTGAAGCGGCGCCAGACGAAGACGAGCCGGGGGCTCTCGAGCGTCTCCTGGCCCCAACCCGAATTGGGGACAGCAGGCGAGGTCGGCTCCGATAGCAGGGGGCTGGGCACCCCTGCGTCCACATACAGCCACCGCTCGCGGAACCCAACCGCGGGCAGGGGGATCTTGAAGTCAATCCCAGAGGCCGCAGTCTCAGGCGCGGCAATGAAGCTCACGCACGCCCAGCATTGGGTAGGGTCGACAAGATGTAGCGAGAAGAAGTGGTGCAGCAAGGCAACCGAAGGAGGGATGCCCACCATGGCTTCGCAAACAAAGGCGAAGACCGAAAGGAGGGTGATGGACTCAGGACTTAGACGCATCATGTGGATCTGATAGTGGGAGAGCACGGCATTGAAGAAATCAGAAAAGGGGGGAACCAGACCCGCCCACAGGGCATCGGCATAATATGGGACCTCGGTAGATATCCTGTCGATGGAGAAGTGGGGCGCGGGCCAGGCCGTCGTCCTCCCGCATTCATTGAAGATGGTGGCCAGAGCCAAGCTGACCATGCCCAGGCCCTCGGCGAGGGCCGCCAACGGCGGCGGGCAAGGCGGAGACACGGGATTATTCCCTCTTCCCTTCTTCGTCGGGGCCATGGCGATAGGAAAGGGAGGGAAGGATTCGAGATTGAATTGAAAACAGAAACCAGGGTTCGAGCGGAGGAAGGATAGGAAGCGCTCGAGCGATAAAAGGGGAACGGCTGTGTACGACTACGGGTCCGCCTAGCAAGGCGCAAGATAAGGAGGGCGTGGGGGAACAGTGCCGCCCACTTCCAATCAACTGCCGCGCGGCGCCTAAGGCCGCAGGCTGTTAGGGCCCACGGCACTTCGCTCTTGCCCTTCCGCCTCCCCGCACGGCCAAGTCCGGGTGCGCCTTGGGCCCGGGGGCTACTGTCGGTGTTTTGGGAACGGGGGTCCCCAGACTTGCCTGCCTGCGGCCTGCGGCGTGGCTCAAAGGGGGGCCCAGCACGGCCCATCTTCACCAACACAAACTCAAGACCCTCGCGAGGGGCCAAGTCTCGCGGGGCGGACGACACGGAGCTTCCTCAGGCACGGCCTCGTCAGGCTGGCTCAGGAGGAGGCGGAGAGATCAAGGCGGGGTACCTCGCGAGGTGCCTGTGACGCAAGCCATGACGACTCAGGGCGCCAGGCGGGTGCTAGCCCGCACAGCGTCCTCCTTTCCTCTTTGGTGCAAAGGGGGCAAGCGCAGCCGCGGAGTACCGAGGCGTCAGGCAAAGGTTGCCATTTCGGTGCAACGAGACCAAGACCAGGAGGACTACGAGACGGAGGTCACCGTGGAGCCCAAGACGGCGTCATCACCAGAGCTTGGCGCAGGCGAAGACTACTTTTGTCAGGATAGCTGATACTTGCTGTCCCCTTTGAAATTAGCCCGCCATTGTTGGCTCCCTTCTTGCTCAATATTTGGGGAGAGGACCAGGGCCTCTATAAATAGGACCAGCCACCCACAGAGCAAAAGGGGGGTTGGGTGGTAGGAAGAAAGAGGCTCGTTAGAGAGGTTAGAAGCACACACACAGAGAGAGAAAGGTGGCTGAACTCCTCCCATCAGTTCATTGCCCCAGCCAAGAATAGACCCTCGCGAGGCTGTTCTTCCTTGTATTGTTCGTCATCATCAGCCCAAGAGGCAATCCACACACCACACACTGTAGTAGGGTATTACACCACAACGGTGGCCCGAACCAGTATAAACCCCGTGTCCCTTATGTTGTTCTTTTCATAGCTTTGATCCTAGCGTGGCGAAGGGGTGCAGGTAGGTAGGAGGCGAAATCTCTGCGCGCACCCCAGTGTTCGAACCTCAAGGGTCTGTCGAAACCCAAAATCCGACAGTTACAGCTGCATTGACTGCCTGCTGTAGCAACTCATTTTTCTCCTCGGCTGTTTTTTCGCGTCCTTGGCTGCTTTTTTCTCAACCACAAGCTGCACCTTCTCGTCGATGTCCGACTAAACTTCTTTTTCTGCTTCTTGGCCTCCGGGCCCTTGTTGTAAAACACCTTCCACGTGGTGCCGTCTCCAGCACCATGCACACGACCATATTACGGTCGTTGGCCCAAAGGGAGTCCCTTAAATTCGTTCAAGGCCCGGTTGAGAGGGGTGTCCCACTTGGGCCTCATCGGAGAAGTAGGGCTTTCGGCTGCAAGCTGGTGTTGCTTCTCCTACAGAAGGAGTGTGAACCGTTTAGGAATGTGTAGTCGACTAGATCTGGAGCTAAATGTAAGATGGTAAAAGAATAATTACCAGCAGTCTAATCAATTTCATCGTGATCTAGTTCGTGTAAAAAAACCTTCTTTTCCTTGTCCCACTTGTAGTGGGCCAATCCCTAGTTTGTTAGGTTTTCGTATCCTCTGCTTCTTCTTTTCGGTAGCGGCATCGGCGCCGGTACCTTCCTCGCCGGCATCTTCCCCGCCGATCTCGGCGCCGCCATTGGTGCTGGCGCCATCAGTGTTGATGTCAGCGTCAGTACCATCATCGAGGCCGACCTGCAAACTTTCACTTTGCAGCAATCTCGTCTTTGCAGTCAAATAGTCGAGGTACTCTTGTTCACCCTCATAATCCATCTCGTCTGCATCTTGGTCAGAAGGCCCAGTTTCTTTGTTGTTTGACATGTTTCCTATGATTAAGTCTCCTCATTTAATTCTAAAACTATGAAAAAAAATGAGAAATGACATAAAAAAGAAATTTATGTTTGCCGGAATGTCGTTTCCCAGCAACCCCCAGCACTCGATATGCCTACTATCTAGCACAAATCATGCCAAAGTTCACGGAAAATTTCGGCATGACCTTTGCTAAAAAATGGACATATCGAGCGCCTGAAATTCACCGGAACAGAAATGAATCAACATTCCGGCGTAACATAGGCCACTTGGATCATTTACCCTGCACATAATCATCATGTCCAAATGACATGTCCAAATTCCAATTATGACATGTCCAAAACATCAGATGTCCACATATCACATGCCCACTTAAAATTTGCATATGAAAGGAAGAAAAATATAGAACTTGAAAAAAAAACCTAGCTAAATTCATAATTAAATATATAACCTAATTAACCATCTACCCTAACTAAAACCTTAGTAAATTAACCAAAAAACCTTGCTACCAGAGAGAGGAGGAGCGGTGGGGGCTTACAGAGGGTGCAGGCCCGACGACGGCCGAGGTTGGGAGGGGTCGGGGTCGAGCGCCGGGGCCGGCGCCAAAGCCGGCGTCGGGGTCGGTCGGGGTCGGGGTCGCAGGCGAGCGCCGGGGCGCGGCGAGGGTAGGGCTCCGGCAGCGTGACGGGGGAAGAGAGAGTGTGGGGATTTGGGGGAAAAGAGGCGGGATGAAGGGAGGAGTGGGGATTTGGGGGGTTAAGTGGGCATAGCAGTAGCGCGTTTAGGAAAACGCGCTATAGCTACTCCAGGTAGCTATAGCAGGTTCATGTAGAAACTGCTACTGCTATCTTGACTAGTTGTAGCTCTTTTCTCACAAAAGCGCTGCTGCTATAACCAGCACCTATATAACAACTTTCCTGTTTGTTTCCTTATATTTTCTTTTCCTTTATTTTCTCTCACTTTTATTTCCGAGAGCAGTGAACGAAGGGAAGGCGATATATATTTCATCATTTGACGGTTAAATATGTATACAAAATAGGAACATATATATTACATCATTGGACCCATGCATAATAATGGCTAAGTGTGTATTCAAAATAGGAACATATATATTACATCATTTGACCGATAACATACGGTTCCTCAGCGTTGACGTTTTTGTTTTTGAGTCAGCTTGTTTCCCTTCTTGTTCATTGAAGAATAATTGAGCCCCTCATTGTGACTTTTCCTTTTCCATGGAGTACCGATTTTTCTTACGTAATGTAGTATTGATTCTTCTTTTGACGTATACTCCATCATCATCGTCATTTTCCCTCATTGGGTTGCCGTACTGATCGTAGTCTTCCTCGTTGGTGACTCCATCCATTCCAATGATGTTCCTTTTGCCTCTCCTCATGACAACACGGCTGGGATTGCACGGGTCAGTTATGAAGAAGCATTGTGTCACGTGCTTAGCGTGTACCCATGGCTCGTTTTTTGCTTTAGCTTTCACGGTAGCACCTCTTGGCGTCGGGTATAGTCATGGTAGTGAAATTCCGGTTTTCTCTTTTGACATTCTTAGCCCATCTGACACGGAACATCATCGTGTTGTGCAGTCCAGAGTAGTCAAGATCCCAGATCTCCTCGACCCTTCCATAAAATCTTTCAGTTGCGCCGTTGTCGCTACCGGTCATGCATTCCATCGTCACCCCTGAGTTCTGATCATCACTGTCCATATCTTTGGCATCCGTGTAGAACATGTATCCGTTGATATCGTATGCCTGATAGGTTATGAGGTTGGGTGCGGGGCCATGTGCTAAGGTGTATATGAGCAATCCGTCCTTAGATCCCTCCTCCGAGGGATTAGAAATAATATGCTCTTTGAACCAATGCAGGAAAGTGGAGTTGTGCTCTCTAGTAACTTCGGTGCTGGTCCTGCATACCCCCCGGTCATGATACTTCTTTGCGATAATTTCTTTGTGCAGTGCCACAAAAGGATCTACCTTGTCTAGGTGTTGTAGCACTACCAAGTTTGCTCTGTCAAAGTCGCTGCATCGATCTGAGTATGCCACGTGCAGTTCCCTGCGACTGTTGGAGTGACCTTCTCCTTCGAGCCTCCCATTGTGCTTGTTAACGGGGAAACCAACACTAACACCAGGCGGCTGGTCTGCGCCATATAGAAAATTCTCGCAGAAAGAGATGCACTCTTGTGTCAGATAGCCCTGGACGATGCTTCCATCCGGACGGGACATGTTACAAACGAATCCTTTGATGACCCCATTCATCCTCTCAAACAACATCATGTTGTGCAGAAATGACGGCCCCAGGTCTATTACGTCGTCCACAATATGGACACATAGATGCACCATCACCTCAAAGAACATGGGCGGGAAGTACATCTCAAGCTCATTCAGTATCACAATGATCTCTTCCCGCAGCCTTCCGAGCTGCTTCACACTGATCGACTTTCGAGAGATGACATCGAAAAAGTTGCAGAGACCAATAAGCGTGTCACGGCCGTGCTTGTCCATTATCCCTCTAAGGGCAACAGGTAGTATCTGCGTCATCATCACATGACAGTCATGGGACTTCATCCCGCTGAACCTTTTCTTGTCTGTGTCTACATATCTGCTTATCTTTCCACAGTAACCGGAACTAACTTTGACTCCGGTAAGGCACTTAAAGAATTGATCGATCTCAGCCTGACATAAGGTGAAGCAAGAAGGGGGGCAATAATCCTCTTTCTTTATTTTCTTGCCCTTCTTCTCCCGCGCCTCTGTCTTCGTCTCTGTCTCGTCTGACTTTTTACGGGGCGGCATGTGCAGATCTTCCCTGATATTCAAATCTTGCAAGTCTTTTCTTGCCTTCGGCCCATCCTTGGTCTTATCCGGCATGTTCATCAGTGTCGCGAGCAAGCTCTCAAGGACATTCTTACAGATATGCATTTGATCAAGGCAATGAGGTGTGTCAAGTTTGTGCCAGTACTCCAAGTCCTAGAACATAGACATCGTCTTCAATACCTTTAGCAGGGGCTCCGGCGCCTTTTTCATCGTCTTTCCCGGCGCGGGGCACTCCTACCAGTTTTTCAACAGCTCATCGATTTCAGCGCCGCTCCGCTTACGTGGAGGTCCTCGATGTTCAGCATGACCATTGAATAGATCTCCACAGTTTCTCCACGGGTCGTCCCGTTCGAGCCATCTTCGATGCCCCATGTACGCGATTTTCCCAGACTCGCCATCTTTCCTTAACGTAAGCTGCTGAGACGTCATATCATCCATGCACCGTGTGCATCCGCAATATCCATGGCACACCTGGCCTGCGACATGTCCATAACCGAGATAGTCGTGCACCGTCGTGATCAGCGCGGCTCTCATGTAGAAATACTCGCCTTTGCTGGTGTCCCATGTCTTGGCCGGTGTTTTCCATAACGTGACTAACTCCTCTTGAAGTAGCCCCAGGTACAAATTAATATTATTTCCTGGTTGTTTCGTGATGTAGGGTAGAACCCTAATCGGCCGATCTTTCACGAAAGGAGCGGATCCCACGAAGAACACGAGAAACACGAGGGTGGAAACGAGGGGAAACACGAGAGAATCACTCAACCAACAAGAAATAGTCACACATATGCTAGATCCTCGAGTACATAAAGTAAGATACACGATCCACAATCAACTAGGGATGATACATGGTAACCGGTCTTCTCCATGAGGAGGTCTTGAAGTTCTTCTCCAAAAGGAGGTCTTGAATCCAAAGGGATCTTCTCCGTAGAGGCCACGGTCTCTCTCGTGGAGTAGATCCGATGTGGATGAGCAATGCTCTATCTCTAAAATGAGCTAAACCAATGCTAACCCTAGAAAGTTGTATGGGGTGGAGTATATATAGTCTAGGGGGGAGAAGGGATACACGGGCCTCGGCCCTTCACTGTGCACAGATAGGGGAGGCCGGATGTCCGGGCTGGTCGGGCCGGATGTCCGTGCTTTCAGGCGACGCCGAATGTCCGGGCTGGGGGCCGGATGTCCGGGCTGGAGTGGTGGCATTTGTTGCTCTCGGGTTCGTAGGGGCCGGATTTCCGGGCCGAGGCCGGATGTCTGGGGGCTCGGGAGAGGCCGGATGTCCGGGCTGCTGGGGCCGGATGTCTGGGGCCTGTAGCTTCCGGCGGCTGTGCTGCTATAGCGGATGACGCTCCAGGGGCCGGATGTCCGGGGCCTGGGAGATGCTCTTGGCTCCTTCCGTTGGTTCTCCTCATCCGTGGACTTGGGGACTTGTACATCTTCATGCGCATCTTCGGGAGGGCCCTCTTGGTGCCTAATCATGCACAACACCTCGGACTTAGGTAGTAGCCATGTCTCAGGCATAGAAAGTGGGAGTTCGGAGAGGAGTGAGTTCACCTTATCTTCGATAGCCTTGGCTCGGACTCGTGTCATTGGTCCAAGTGGTGTCGTTGGAGGTGTAGGTGCGTCCATGGGGATGATCTTGGGATGCTCCGCATCATCTCCCCTCCCTTGGGGAAGATCCTTCCCCGGATCTAAATCCTCATCACCATGGTAGGGCGAGAGACCTTGGATGTTGAAGATGTCGCTCACGGAGTACTTGTCATGAGGGATGTCGATCTTGTATGTGTTGTTGTTGTAGCGTGCAAGCACCTTGAATGGTCCATCCGCGCGTGGTCGAAGTTTGGACTTGTGTTCTTGGGGAAAGCGGTCCTTGCGAAGGTGTAGCCACACGAGGTCTCCAATGTTGAATATCATAGGGTGCTTGTTGACATTGAGCTTGGTCGCAAGGCGTTGTACTTGGCGCTCGATGGTGTTTCTTGTATCTTCATGCACCTTCTTGAGATGGGTCACTCATGCACTTGCGTCCAAATTGATTCTCTCTTGGAGTGGTAGAGGGAGAATATCCAGTGGTGACAAAGGGTTGAATCCGTAGACGACCTCGCAAGGGGACTTGCCGGTTGTTGAGTGTCTTGCTCGGTTGTAGGCGAATTCAGCGACGGGTAGACACTCCTCCCACTCCTTGATGTTCTTCTTGATGAGTACTCGAAGTAGAGTGGAGAGTGTGCGGTTTGTCACCTCCGTTTGGCCATCGGTTTGAGGATGGTACGCCGTGGAGAAGAGTAGCTTAATTCCGAGCTTGGCGCATAGGGTCTTCCAAAAGTAGCTAAGGAACTTGACGTCGCGGTCCAAGAAGATAGTCTTTGGCACATCATGGAGATGCAATATCTCCCTACAAAAGAGATTAGCAACATGTGAAGCATCGTCTATCTTGTTGCAAGGAATAAAATGTGCCATTTTGAGAAACGGTCCACAACGACAAATATGGAATCTTTCCCATTTCGAGTCCTAGGCAAACCAAGTACAAAGTCCATGCTAATGTCTTCCCATGGTTGGTATGGAATTGGTAGAGGCATATAGAGGCCATGAGATTGAGCTTTGGACTTAGCTTCGCGACATGTAGATCATCGGTTGGTGAAACGATTGACGTCCCGAAACATCTTTGGCCAAAAGTAGTTCTTCAAGAGCGTGGCGAACGTCTTGTCGCGTCCGAAATGTCCCATTAAGCCTCCTCCATGAGATTCCGGCAAAAGCAACAAACGAAGAGAGGACTCGGGGATGCAAATTTTATTAGCTCTCATAAGATATCCATCTTTGATGTAATAGCGTTCCCAAGATGTATTCGACAAAACTTGGCATAAGGAGTAGCAAAAGTTGCATCATGCTCATACAAGTCTTTGATATGCTCAAAGCCAATGACATCTAACTCAAGTTGTGTAACAAGCATGCATATGCGGGAAAGAGCATCCGCTACAATGTTTTCTTTACCCTTGATGTACTCCATGACATAAGGGAAAGACTCAATAAATTCACTCCATTTAGCATGACGCTTGTTCAACTTGGTTTGTCCCATAAGATACTTGAGAGTCTCATGATCGGTATGAATGATAAACTCATGGGGACGAAGGTAATGTTCCCATTCATGCAAAACACGGACTAAAGCATATAGCTCTTTGTCGTAGATGGGATAATTGAGTTGCGCTCCGGAAAGGTTCTCACTAAAGTAATCTATGGGGCGCTTCTCTTGCGTTAACACACCTCCTATGCCATTACCACTAGCATCGCAATGAATCTCAAAAGGCTTGTCGAAGTTGGGTAAAGCAAGCACGGGAGCATGAGTAAACAAATTCTTAAGCTCATTGGATGCGGTATGTTGGGATGGTCCCCAAACAAAAGGTGCATTCTTCTTGCTCAAAGCATGCAAAGGCAAAGCAATGGTGCTAAAATCCTTCACAAAGCGATGATAGAAACCTGCAAGGCCAAGAAAACTACGCACTTGATGCAAGTTGGTTGGTTGCGGCCAAGTCTTAATAGCATTGATCTTGGACTCATCAACATGAACACCCTTAGAAGAAACAACAAAACCCAAGAAAACAAGCTTATCAACACCAAAAAGGCATTTCTCCATATTAGCATAGAGGCGCTCTTTTCTAAGAGTTTGCAAAACGGTGCGGACATGGGTGACATGTTCTTTGATAGATTTGCTAAACACAAGAATGTCATCGAAGTAAACCACAACAAATATACCAATGTAAGGGCGAAATACATGATTCATAAGGCGCATAAAAGTGCCCGGTGCATCTGAAAGACCCATAGGCATGACTAACCACTCATACAAACCAAATTTGGTTTTGAAGGCGGTTTTCCATTCATCACCCTCTTGTATGCGGATTTGATAGTAACCACTTTTAAGATCAATTTTGGAAAATATAGTGGCACCACTAAGCTCATCAAGCATATCATCTAGGTGTGGAATGGGGTACCTATAGTGAACGGTGATAGCATTGATAGGTCTACAATCGGAGCACATGCGAAAGCTACCGTCACGTTTTGGCACAAGAATGACCGGGACGGCACAAGGGCTCAAACTTTCATGCACATGTCCATGGTTGATGAGATGTTTTACTTGCCTTTGTATTTCTTTGGTTTCTTCGGGGTTGACACAGTAGGGAGCTTTGTTCGGAAGAGGTGCTCGGGGATGAGGTCGATTCGGTGCTCAATGCCTCGTAGAGGAGGTAGACCCGGAGGTAGCTCATCGGGGAAAACATCTTGAAATTCCTGTAAAAGAGAAGACAACACTAGAGGAAGAGTGTGAGAAGTGTTAGTTTGTGGTGCATTGTCCTTGCACACGAGGATGTAGTGTAGGACACTAGATGGGTTCTCACACACTTCTCTTATCTCACGTTTGGTGGCAAATAGAAGTAGGTTCTTGTTTTCGCTCATCCTGGAGGCACTCGATTTGGGCTTGTGGCGCTCACTCTCTTTTTGGTGGCTCGCTCTCTCACTATGATCTCCACGATGGGTGGCTTGCTTGTCGGTGATCACTTGACTTGGCGACATTGGATGGAGGACGTACTCCTTGCCCTTCATCTTGAAGATGTAGTGGTTCTCCTCTATCGAATTGCCATGGCCGTCCATGGAGAAGATGACAAACGGTCATTGGAATGACGTCGCACTCCAAGGTGTCTTCGTAGGCGCCGATTTTGAAGGAGACTTGTACTCGGTGCTTGACTTGGATGGTGCCGGAGTCACTAAGCCATTGCACTTTGTATGGATGTGGATGCTTCGTCTTGGGCAATTGGAGCTTGGAACAAAGTTCTTCACTTGCGAGATTATGACAACTCCCGCCATCGATGATGACCTTGACGGATCGTCCATTGATGCCGGCCTTGGTGTGGAATATGTGGCATCGTTGGTCTTCTTCTTGCTGATGTTGGAGAGTCAAGACTTTGGAGACAACAAGTGCGGGACTTGAGTCTTCATCACAAAAGACTTGTTCTTCTTCATTGTTCACTTGACTGTGCATGGCGACTTGCTCAAGGGCTTCCATTTCGCCTTCACTCATGGAGTCATAAGTGCCATCATCGTTGAAGACCATGGTTTGCTTGTTGGTGCACTCATAGGACTTGTGGCCTCGGCCTCCGCAAGTGAAACACTTGAAGGAACTTGTCTTGACGGTCTCATCGGTTGGGGTTGATGATGATGAAGCTCTCGGCTTGAAGTTGTTTGTAGGAGGATGGCTTGTAGGTGACGAAGCTTTCTTGGAAGTCGACTTGTCGATGTTGGTAGTAGAAGGCTCTGTAGTCGGTGTTGGAGTCGTTGAAGCTTGGTTGTTGGAGAAGCCGTAGGACTTGGATGAGAACTTGGCATACTTGAAATCATCTTGCACTTGGCGTTCCGCTTTGGTAGCTTGGTGCACTAGCTCGATGAGATTTGAGTATGGTTGGAAGTCGGTGATCTTCTTGATGGGATGATTGAGTCCATTCAAGAAATGTGCCATTGTAATCTCCATCTCCTTGCAATCTCCATCTCCTTGTAATCTCCATCTCCTTGTAGTATTCTTCAATGCTCTTTGTTCCTTGCTTGAGTTGTTGGAGTTTCTTGAAGAGGTCGCGGTTGTAATAGGTAGGTACGAAGCGTGCTCTCATGACATCCTTCATTTGCGCCCAAGTAGTGATGGGTGGTTCACCTCTTGCCTCTCGGCGCTCTATGATTTGTTCCCACCAAATGAGGACATAGTCTTGGAACTCAAGGGATGCCATCGCGATCTTCTTCTCTTCTTCATAATTGTGCAAGCGGAAGATCTTGTCAACCTTCAATGCCCATGAAAGGTACTCTTCGGGATCGTTGCTTCCGTTGAACTTGGGCATGGTGAACTTGAGCTTGCCATAGCGTTGCTCTTCATTGCGTTGGGGTCGGGGATGATGACGCCCATGTTGTTGATGATTGTTCAACTTGTGGTGCTCTTGGCGTGGAGGGTTGTCATCGTCATGTTGTTCTTGTCGTGGAGGATCCCCAATGTCTTCATGCTCTGGATTGACTTGTTGTTCTTGGCGAGCTTGTGGAGGAGCTTGTCGAGCTCGAGGAGGAACTTCACGATGCACGCGAGCTTGAAATTTTCGTTCTTGAATTTCTTCGCGAAGTGCTTCCTCTTGTTCACGGTCTTGTCGGCTTCGGTTGGCTACGGATTGACTCGAATCGTGTAGAGCTTGTTGCGCCGCAAGTGCTTGAGCATCACGGAGTTGTTGTTCTTGACGTTGTGCCTCGGCATCTTGAGCATTTTGGTGTAGACGCGCTCGCTCTTCCTCTTCATATTGGCGTTGTCGTTGCCGTTCTCGTGCTAGCGCAAAGGCCTCTTGAGTTTGACGTTGTCGACGCTCTTGAGAGTCAGTGTCGCGTAGGGGATTGAGGCTTGCTTGACGGCCGGTGCGCGCGGCTCGGCGAAGAGTGTTCGATGTCGGTGTACTTGAGCCAGAGAGGGTGAAGTCAGAGTGGCGGCTTGAACGGCTCCTTCTTGAAGTGGAAGACGAGCGGTTGAGCAACAAAGCACGAATTTCATCCATCCTTGCGTCATTCTCTTGCTTGTGATCGTCGAGCTTGTGGTCGAAGTAGTCCCTTGTACATTGCTCGTAAAGTTGCAAGTCGGCGGCAAGGTTGTCGATGCGTTCACTCATAACTTCTTGCTCTTGATGCAAAGCACGTTGTGAACCAAAGAGGTGACTCTTGGTGACGAAGGAGTTCATGTCGTCATCTTGCTCCATGAAGAGTGGGTTGGTAGAAGTACTTGGCCTATCCATCATTCCAAGACAAATGTGAGTGGTAGAAGGAGAAGAACGAGTACCAAATGTACCTTGACCAAAGTTGAAAGTGGATCGAGGATCACTCCAATGTAGGACAAGGAAATAGCACAATTGGTACTAGCCCTTGTTGGTTTCTCACACCTACAAAAGTACAATCTTTTGGTGGAGCTTGGTTAGGATGGTGTCACAAAATTTGATGCAATTGTAATTGAGCTTCAATAATGTTGGAAAAGATTCGCAAGATGCAACGTAACAAGTAGACCAAGCATATAAGGTACATGAAAACACACACGCAAAAAGATAAGTGGGGTTATGCAACCAAGGGTGAGCCAAAATGTGTGGAATCCACAAAAAGGCTCTTGTTGCACAACACTAGAGAGACGCTAGCACGATTGCACAATAGGCGGATACAAGAACTTGTGCACAACCTACTTAGCAAAAATTCAACGACTTCTATCCCAAATATGCTCTATGCAAGGTGTTACTATGATATGATCCAAGATGATCGAGTATGACAATCTTAATGTTGTAAGATGCTATGGTTCTTGCTTAAAAGCTCTTTGCTTATCTTTCCTCTTTGCTTAAAAGCTTGTTTGGCTCTTTGATGTTTGAGCTCTTTTCTCATGCAATGCTTGGCGAACCAAGATTGCAAATGAGTATGCGATGACAACTTTATGACACAAGAGATGATACCAATATATGCAACAATGATGTATGTATTCTATGGGAAGTATGATCACTAATGTGCACAAGTCTCGTTGCCGGCAATACTCAATGGCTAGTCTCGATGGGTAAGAAACGCAAATGAGTAAGGCTATGATGGCTATCAATGTAATGGCAAGAGTGATATGTCCAATACCAAGATGAGGTTACCGGTCTTGCTTCCGGTATGGTGTCAAAATGGTGGCACGGATACCAAGGTGTAGTCGAGGTGGTCATTGTTGATGACAATGTAGGACGGCGGTGATGATGTAGGACGCGTCCGTGGCGAAGATGAGCGGCGGTGATGTCGAAGTCGAACCGTACCTAGATAGCCGAAACACAAAAGGATATGGTACCGCAACTCAAATACGTCCATGGAAAATGTGTCGGAGAGCAAAATGGTCCAAAAAATGGTTGGGTTATGCGGAAGTGGTGGAGGTATGCGGAAGTATATACGGTATATGGTGGGCACCGGAAACAAAATTTGGTGAACAATGGACAGAAAACGGGGCGATGGATGGAGATGTTACTGCCAGGGGTCGGATGTCCGGGTGGAAAGCCGGATGTTCGGGCTCTGGATCCGGGGACGAACGGGATGAACACCGCGTGGAGAGGTCAAATCCGGGAGAAAATCGGAGGAATATGTGGATGGAAATTGGGGGAAAATGGATGGGAAGCTAGATCCACTCAAAACAAAGCAAATCCACGGATCCAAACCAAAAAAATCTCAACACACCAACAAATCAAAAAAAAAATTTGGGGCTATTTTTGGTGGGGAATTTTCGAATTAGGACAAAAACAACAAAACAAGGCTAGAAACACAATGGGGAGGCTCCGAAATCGTGATCACGTGGCTCTGATACCAAGATGATGTAGGGTAGAACCCTAATCAGCCGATCTTTCATGAATGGAGCGGATCCCACGAAGACCACGAGAAACACGAGGGTGGAAACGAGGGGAAACACGAGAGAATCACTCAACCAATAATAAATAGTCACACATATGCTAGATTCTCGAGTACATAAAGTAAGATACATGATCCACGATCAACTAGGGACGATACATAGTAACCGGTCTTCTCCGTGAGGAGGTCTTGAAGTTCTTCTCCAAAAGGAGGTCTTAATCCAAAGGGATCTTTTCCGTAGAGGCCGCGGTCTCTCTCGTGGAGTAGATCCGATGTGGATGAGCAATGCTCTATCTCTAAAATGAGCTAAACCAATGCTAACCCTAGAAAGTTGTACGGGGTGGAGTATATATAGTCTAGGTGGGAGAAGGGATACACGGGCCTCGGCCCTTCACTTTGCGCAGACAGGGGAGGCCGGATGTCCGGGCTTTCAGGCAACGCCGGATGTCCGGGCTGGGGGACCGGATGTCCGGGCTAGAGTGGTGGAATTTGTTGCTCTCGGGTTCGGAGGGGCCGGATTTCCGGGCCGGTGGCTGGATGTCTGGGCTGCCGGGGCCGGATGTTCGGGGCCTGTAGCTTCCGGCGGTTGTGCTGCTGTAGCGGATGACGCTCCAGGGGCCGGATGTCCGGGGCCTTGGCCGGATGTCCGGGGCCTGGGAGATGCTCTTGGCTCCTTCCGTTGGTTCTCCTCATCCTGGACTTGGGGACTTGTACATCTTCATGCGCATCTTCGGGAGGGCCCTCTTGGTGCCTAATCATGCACAACACCTCAGACTTAGGTAGTAGCCATGTCTCATGCATAGAAAGTGGGAGTTCGGAGAGGAGTGAGTTCACCTTATCTTCGATAGCCTTGGCTCGGGCTCGTGTCATTGGTCCAAGTGGTGTCGTTGGAGGTGTAGGTGCGTCCATGGAGATGATCTTGGGATGCTCCGCATCATTTCGGCCCTTGAATAAGCATGCTCATGTGAATGTACTTCGACTTCATGCACAACCAGGGGGGAGGTTGTACATCCATACAAACACGGGCCATGTGCTATGGTTGGTGTTCTGGTTGCCAAACAGATTTATGCCATCGGTACATGCACCGAGCACGATGTTCCTTGCATCACATTCAAAATACCGACAGAAGTTGTTCAACGCTCTCCACTGGCTTCCATTCTTGACGTGTCTCAGCTTTAGATCATCTCCATCATCAGGCTTCTTCCTCTCCGCGTGCCAGCGCATTAGCTTTGCTTCCATGGGATCTACGTAATACCGTTGGAGAGGGGAGTGATCGTTAAGTACCATACAACTTTCTGGGGACATTTCTTCCCGGCCTTCTTGTATCGAGAAGCATTGCACACCGGACAACTTGTTTTTCCCCGTGCTCCTTCCAATAAATTATGCAATCGTTGATGCATGCATGGTATCTAACGTGCGACAGATCAAGAGGGCACATGATCTTCTTGGCCTCATCAACACTAGTAGGACATAGATTCCCCGCGGGAAGAACATCCTTTAGGTACTTGAGATGCTCATCGAGGCTAGTGTCGCTCCATTAGTTTTTAGCCTTCGTCTTCAGGAGTTGGAGCGTGAAACTCAAGCGGGTCACCTCAGGATTGCAACCATCATACAATGGAGTGTTCAAGTCTTCCACTAGTTGCTCTAGCTTAGCCTCCTCTCTAGAAGCAGCTCTCTCAGTAATTGTCTCCTTGCGAAGCAGGGCTTGAACATGAGGATCCCGCACGATTGAACTTAGTACCGACGAACTCTACTGTGTGGAGTCCATGTTCTCTCCGCCGCCATGTCCGGCCCCTTCTCCACCGCCATGTCCGGCCCCTTCTCCACCGCCATGTCCGGCCTCTTCCCCGCCTCCATTATCGATCATCACTTTGTCTTGCCCCTTGTCGTCATTTCCTGCCCCGTCAGCGTCCTCAACATCGTCATCCTCATCTTCAATTATCCACCGAGTATGGCCATCCATGAAACCAGTGATGAGCAGGTGCGCTTAGACACGACCATCATCATAGGGGTCGAGCCAAACTATTCCTTTGCATTTTTGACACAGACATAAAACCTATGTCCGGTTATTTTCTTTCATGTCCTGCACCGCCGACCGCAATCACTTGTCCACTATCGTTCCACTGACCATCATGGACGTCTGCACGGTAATAATAAACAAATTGATTATAAAAATGCGTGCATGCATCAAAGTCATACAAAAATTCGACATGGCCTTCCCTAAAAATAGGACATATAGATCTAGAGTTTGCCCGGAATTCGCCAAAACAGAAAAAATCGACATTTCGGCAAAACATAGGCAACTCAAAAGCACAATTTGGCGTCAACTCATGCCACACACACAATTTCCATCATATTGCCCAATTATCATATCACATACACATACACATATTTCCATTTTGCAAAAGCATGAAATTTTAATCACCTCTATCTCGAGATCGAGCACACGGTGGAGATGATGATGCAGGGAGATCAGAAGTGCACAAAGCTCTTCTTGACAAAGATAGATCTAGTTAGGGAGCAAATAGGTCACTTAAATAAATGCTCCATCTACCTAGCTAGCTAATTTGGGAGGAGACAACTTCAACTAGTGGAGGGGGAAGGAAAAAGAGAAAGGAGATGCATTAATGGAGGTGGTGTAGTTAGCTAGGAGTAATGAAGAGAGAGAAAGGTAGGTAGAAGAGGGAGACTAATGGGGGGAGAAGTATTGAGGAAGAAGAAGAGTGAGAGGGAGTATGTGGGAGGTAGGGGAAAGGGAGGAGAGGAGATGGGGGAGGGGAGGACGGGTGGAAAAAGGTAGTGGGGTGCTGCGTCTTAGCAGTAGCGCGGGAGGAAACATGCGCTACTGCTAAGAGCGTAGCAGCATCGCGCTTTTCTCACAGGCGCCACTGCTAAACGAGGCCAACCGTTTGGACAATTTCGAAATTAGCAGCAGCGACGTGAGTAAAAAGCGCGCTACTACTATTGCATTAGCAGTAGCGCGCATCGTGACACCGCGCTGCTGCTAAACTTAGGTTGTTGGTTACCATTGGTCGATTTTTGTAGCAGCGCGGTTTAGCTCTCACGCATTACTGCTAAATTGGCATCAGCAGTGTGCTTTTCTTAACCATGCTACTGCTAATTAGCAGTAGTGCTTATTTTTGTGTCGCGCTGCTGCTAAGATTATGTGTATAAGGTTTTCCCTAGTAGTGGTAACGGCCGCGGGAATTAATGGGGAAGCCGGACGGACCGGAATATCCGCATGCCCGGATGCCAGTTCTAATTTGCAGCGCATTACTCCATCATGCCACACATAACTGCATCGTGGTGACGTGCGCGCGGCGCAACCGCATGCATATGGGCCCCAACGTGATCGTGCGGATGCCCCAACCACTGGCAGAGCGCACGCGTAGGGATGCGAGCAGAGCGCTCCACGGCGCCTGAACGGCGAGCAACCATATATATGCATATAGTAGTTGAACACAAAAGGAAAAGCTGTCCACAAACTGAGCGCGTGGAGGTACGCAAGCAAAGCGCAGAGATGGATAGCAGAGCGCGCTGACGGGCGTGAGGAGAGCGCTCCGCGGAGCCTAACGACGAGCACAGCGCGCTGCGGTGCCTAACGGGAGCAGAGCGCGCCGAGGGACGCGAGCAGAGGCCAACATAGTGATACGTGGCAAATAAGATGAACTGTGCGAGCGATGGCGGAGACATCAAGCATGAATCAAATTAGAGTTGCGTGTGCGCTACGTGGCATACAGTTGATCCATCCGAGCTATTTGTGATGGAATAAGCCATGTGTGTGGTGGGCAAACGCTTGCTGGTATATAACCGTTTGCGGTTGATGAATTCATCACCGACGGGTTACCTAGTGTGGTCCATGTGTGACGTGATATGCTCTGTCTGCAGAACATCTATGCTCTGTGTATAGAAGAACATCATATATAGTGCAAGGTTCAAATTCCAACATTAAAAGGCCCAAATTCAAAGATTACAAGGTTCAAACTATTCAGACACATAAAATTCATCTTCTTCAGAATCCTTTTGATGCATTATTTCTGCGAAAGGATCAGCCACCGAGAAGTCATATAGCGGCTCGATACAGTGACTTCCAAATAATCTGTCATATGAAGTTACAAACTGAAATTCAGCTTGTGTAGAGCCTTTTCCATTCAGCTGTAGACACCTGCGCTCTTTAGCAATCCATTCACTTCTACGTAGTAGATATAGGGCAAACCTCATTACCTTGAGAAACCTTGCTTTCTCAACAAAGAACATGTCGAATTTAATTTCTGGTGTGGTGCCTCGATACTAATTAAAAGTAATTTCTGCGAGAGATCCAGACATTCAATTGGATTGTTATATTCCCCAACATTTTCTACTTTCGGGCCTGTTAGTATCTGCAAACGAAGACAATATATTAGTGTATAGCTGCAGATTTGAACACTTCGGGCCTCTTTGATTTGCAGTATTTCTAAAATACATGAAAAGAGTGAAATGCCAACTTCAATCTTTCATGACTAACTTTTATCACGAAAGCATGTTGGGCGAAGGAATAAAATGCATACAACACTAGCATCTCAAAAATTATATGTATTGAAATCCTCCAAATTTCCTTTATAAATCATTGTACATTTGTCATTGTAATCATGGGTTAAAGTAACAAAAAACTGAGCTCCATTATGGTTAACATTTAACAGGAAAGGAGCATCACCTCTATGTATAGCTTCTCCATGCAAGGAAAGCATCTAAGGAATCTAACAACTCCATCCAGATCGGGGCCGACAGATTGTAGTGCCAAGATATTCACTGTGCGTAGAGGCCGGGTCAAGCTTGTGGGAATCATTTTCTGGATGACAGGCGAACATATAGATCAACAACAATTAGATAAAATGTGTTGTCTGATAATATATAAGAAGGAGAAGAAGAAGACTGTTGTACCTGAATGGATAATGGTTCAGTAACAAGTTCATTGAATTCAGCACACGAATAGCCCAACACTGTCAATTTTGGTGCGTGAATGACCCTGATTCTTGCTGGACCTAATTTATCATGTACATATGATGACTCGATTAAAGGTGAATTCTCAATGACAATATCATGAAACACCTCAACTGACAGCCTTGGGTGGCGCAAGCAATGCACATAAATCGCACGAACATTCTTCGAGGTGATGTGGAGGCTACTGAACCCATCCATCGCATGAAGACGAATGTACTCAAGCGATGTACAACTGACGAGCAGGCGCTCCAAATCCTCCTTCGAGATCGGACAACAATGATCTCGAGGTGCTTAAGTTTAGGGAGATGAAGAGCACGCTCAGCATCGATCCAGGGGAAAATGCACCGCCTGAATGTAGCATGCCGTAGTGTGGGCGCGGGGCGGAACACGGATGGCAGCAGCGAGCAAGGATGTCTAACATGAAGGCTGAGCTCCTCGAGCTGATCTAGGGCTGTGGACAGGAACCCGTAGTGCAACCTAGGTTCGGTCTTATTGTGGGGACTGAGCCTGCGGATAGCAACATGTCTGACCGGCCTAGGGTGCATGGCGAGGATGTGGGACAATGCATCCAGGCATTACTGCTCCCTGCTGCAGAACTCGTGGTCGACGATGAGGTCCAGGGGGTGTAGTGCCAGAGGTGGCGCCACCGCTGCGAGAGGACAGTGGACCGCATGCCATATTTGATGGGGGAGGTGGGATATGATGGTTACCAACATCTTGTCGAGGAGGCTGCTGATGAAGTCCACGTTCGCTAGAGGCTCTTGTGGTTCTGGCTCGACTGACCCTTGCCTGTTGGCGGGCTCGTCCTCCAACTTGCAGCAGGTGGCAATCCTCGACGGTGCTGCCTGTAGATGAGAACAGAGGACTGTTCTACGTACCTTCCCGAGGTGACCGAAACAAAAGTCCAAAATGAGCAACAAATTGCAGCGCTCGCGGCGTGCGCGGCGGAGTGCTCATAGTCATCCCATCTAATCAAACACCTGCCTGCGGTAGTAAATGGTTAGTTGAACACCCACGGTTTGACTAATACGACCGTTTGCGATAATAATGTGGTGGCTATTTGTTAAAAATGCCTAGGAAAATCAATGTATAAAAAGGCAAAATGAACCCTAAATAATTTCATATGTTTAGCACAGTTGCATGTTGCCTCTATAAAAGAAATCAAGGCAGGAAGATACAACGTATGTCGTTTCATGACCAGATCATGTGACCAAGTTCCCTCTCGAAACCATGAGCCTTCTTGATAGAAGCTCCGGTTTGTATGAAAGAAAATATGGGTCAAAGCCGAGTTGAAAAGGGTAGCAATATCTAACCCCAGCTTACAGAAGGTAAAAAAGCACGATGATTAATTGTTCACCAGGTTTACAACAAAGTCCAGAATGAATAGGACAATAACAACTATCTCAACCAAAGTTTTGAGCAGTCACAGTCAAATGGATTGGTTTGATCCATAAAATCAAGATCCTGGACCAGAAAAATCTACTGGTACATGAAGACAATTTGTTGTAAATAGATGCCGAGCACATTTAGAAGCCATTTTGTCCACCTGAAACTTATTTTTATGCTGTTCAATGTGCTCATCCGTGGGAAAGTGTCTGTTAAAAACCTTAATCCTCTCCCACAAAAAACTTAATCCTCATGGGGAATAGTACTCTCGCATTGAACAGGAAGAATGTGACAAAGCTAGTGTTTGCATGGTTGGATGCATATCCTTCAAGCATTGTTGTCCTCAAACGAATGTCATGAGAACTGAGAAAATCCCAGTGCTTCTTATGCCACCGATTGGTTATACCCTCTTGTCCATGTCTTTTAGCCTAAATAGACATGAAGACTGAAAACAGTTAATCTCTAAAAATAGTACAACTGAACGGTTAGTTCTAGTAAAGTATATCAATGTGCTTGATATCATCACCTCTATATACAAATTCTCCAAATATGGAAAGCATCGCAGCAAGCCGATAACCATGTTCAGATCAAAACACAACGTACGGATATGTAAGGTCTTGACAGAATCCAGCACCATTGATAGGGTACCCATGGACAAACTCTTCATTGAGCATAGAACATAATATTATTACCAAAAGTGTACTCCAAGTTTATATAAAGATTATGCGCACAAATGAAAATGCAGGTTATGATTACAAAAGTGTTGATGATATAAAGCTTACGCACACAAATGAAAAATGCAGCTTATGATTACAGAAGTGTTGATGATAATATATAGTACCTGAATAAGTGTGGAGACAACCACCATCTTGTAACCTTCTAACGTATTAGGAATTACACCCAAGGTCTCCAGTTTAGGCGCAGAGACCATAGTTATTTGCAAAGGTGCATAACGATAATCAAGGAGCAGCCTTTGGAGTGTAGGGGCATCTTTGATGACGAGCTCCTCTCCTTTAAAGAAAATTCCAATGCTTACAAGATGAGGCGACTTTATTTGGATACAACGGATACAAATTCATTTTCCAAAAACAAGCAGCAAGTGCTCCACGACGGGGAACAAGAGTGGATGATGCTGTGTAGGGAGGCCTCCAAGAAATCGACCACCACAAGCACGAGTTTTTTTAGCAGTGGGAGTCGAAGCATTTGTACCAGATTGTCTGGTAGATGACACCGGGCCAGAGTGGTGGTGTGGAGAGAGGAGGAAAACCATGAGACGGACACTGGTGGTGAGGGCACAACTACAACGCTTGGTGGACAACTATTTGCATAGTAATGGTAGAACTCAAGATGTTGGAGTTTTTCAAATTGACGGGATGTCAGCCAGGCGTTCATCATGCAGGGTATGTGCAGCAGGCAGCATGCCAGGATGCATAGGCATTGAAGGAGCCCTGGTGGGAGGAGATGATGGCTCCATGGAGTTCAAAATCATGAACGACTAATAGCCGACGACAGTCAAGATTAAGAGGTGCAGCACGCCATAGAGTGTACCACTGAGCTGCGAGGACCTGTGTGTGGCAGCCATCCTTGGTGGGGATAAGGAAGATGATCTCCCAAAGGATGGCATCCAGGAGATCACGGATGCAATCTGCCTGATATTCTACGAGTTCCACAGATCCAGGGGCATGGCCACTTATGCCCGCGCTGCCAGGTGCAGGATCTACAGCCGGCGGCACTGATGGGCGGAGCCTCATCTGTGTACATAGCAATCTAGAAGATAAAAAGACAGAAACATACATGTAGGACATTCAAAATCAATTCTTAAGATCTGGAAGAAAAAAAGGGCACAAACATATATGTAGGACATTCAAAATCAATTCTCAAGATCTGGCTACGAATTATTAGCACGCACGCTAACCCTATTTGGATTATTAGCAAAAAATCATTTGTATAGAACAAACAATTAATCACTAACCATAGATACCATTCAAACAATCAATACACCACTCGGATCTATTGAATCTTACTCTGATTTCATGGACTGGGTGGACATAACCAAGGGTTTCTGTTTCCAACAAGGGGGGGGGGACTAACCTATTTTCCGTTGGAGTCGGAGTCATTGTCGGAGTAGTTGTGGACCTCCGGCTCCGGCTAGGGAGGCACAACGACGGCGACGAAGTCAAGGTCGCGCTGCTGCCCGCGCGAGACCTCGGCGGCGGCGACAGCAACCTCCGCGCCCAGCTTCATGCGTTGCGTGGGTGCTTCACCAGCCCCGACATCGCCACTCCCACCGATGGTGTGCTTCGGCAAAATCCTAATACACTCCATGCGGCGGTGACAACTGTGGATGGGGTGTGCGGCCACCTATTATGACTAGCCGATCGGGCGTGCCACTAATATGGAGCAGTGGGAGCGAGGTGGGCGGCAGTCAAAGGGCTGGCTTGTCTCCCTGTCAGCCTATGCAATGGACTACTGGCATGCCTGCCATCATTTCACTCAGCTACCAGCACGCCCCACAATGAGTGTGTAGCGAACACGCGCATGCCTCGGCCTCCAGGTCTGCCTGCTAGCATGCGTCTCGTAAACTCACGCATGCTCTTATAACACACAGGACGCATGCGCGACACGTATTATATTGATTTTTTTTCCTTTTTGATGATTAATTCTGCCACTTTATTGCTTAACCGAAGCACGACACTTACGTTGTTGGTCTAACGCACATGGTTTGAATAAAGAGTTCGTTTGCGATATTGGTTGATAATTATTTATAATTTCCTGTATGTAAGAAGATTATATCAAAACTTGTCTCAAATTTGAAAAAAAAATATCATAGTCTATTGATGTCCATAGGACACCATGATAAGTTTCATGAATTTCAACTTAGTTTGGATTTATTGGATTTTAAAATCAAGATTCTACATGTTAGAAATTTCTTGCATGGGGACTAAACATGCACCCAGGGTCACGTACACATATGATTTTGCAATCCATTTTCGTGCACTATCACAGGTCTCATGTAGATCAAATTTGATTTTTGCACATTTGAATCCCTAGGAAATCAATCAATGTATAAAAAACGGACTAATGTTATCTATTTTTTTTAAATTTTCAACACTAAACTCCTTTGGTCGCAAAGTTTGACATGCATCTTTGGGCCACATGCACGCGGTGGTCCTAAGACACTCACTCGCGTGGGCTCGCGAGGTCGCCGTCCAGCACTATGACATGCAATGAGAGGTTAATTTGACCAACAAGGATGGTCATTTTTTGGTTTTTGTTATACGTATGGTAGGAGTATATATATATAGTACGTGTTGAAAAGGGTGGCCGGGGGCAATACTACGCATCATATAGGACACTCACTCGCGTGCGATGCTTCCATCCGTGGGCCCGCGAGGTTGTCCTCCATCACTTTGACCTAGCAAGGAGGTTTATTTTTGGGTTGTGTTGCGGTAGGAGTATATAGTACGTGTTGAAGAGGGGAGGAGGGGGCCGGGGCAGCACATATATACTACACACACATCATGAATCGATCTCGCTCCATGTGGGGACTTTTTGGTTTCTGAGGCAGGTGCCGCAAAGAAGTTGTGCATATTGGGTGTTAAAGACAGCACCAACACATTGGGCCACATGCAGACGATGGTTTTCACTCATTCGCCTGCGACTATTCCCTCCATTGCCCCGCGAGGTCGTCGTCCATCTAATATATGACAGAACAAGCAAGGTAATTTGATGAACAAGGATGATTATTTTTGGGTTGTGTTACAGTACATAGGAGTATATACACACACACACACACACACACACACACTATGTTCATGAACCTCGGTTCGTGTGGGGGACTTAAAGGTTTCTGAGGTAGGTGCCACATCAAAGTTCTGCATATATATTAGGTATTCAAACATCACAACCACACATCTCCATACATGTGTTTGGCCCACAAGCAAGCGATGGCGGTTGTCCTCTAGCACTCACTTACGGGGTTACCGGCAAGATGCTTCGTCCATCTCTGTTTGCCCGGTTGGTCAATCACATCGACCGACAACAATATAGGTTAATTTGACTTATAATTAGGAGGGGATTAAATTTTGGTTCGTCTCATACGGTTCGGTACATGAAACTATACTTTGCACGCATGTGTACGCATGAATCCTTCCCACTGGGTCGAAGTGGGGGGGGAGCACGCGACGCATCATGAACCAGATTTGTGTGGGGACTGTGCCTTTTTTGATGCATGCATGCGCCAAATCAAAATGTTGTGCTTTTGGTATTCAAACATATATGCATGCATCATGCATGTCCATACATATGTTTGGAGCACATACATGCAGTGGTTGTCTTTGGACACTCTCCATCGCTTGGTTATCATCAACGGCCTATATTTTCGTGGGTCCGCGTGGATGTCCGTCACTTCTACCAACAACACGGGAGAGGTTACCAGGGTGGATTCTTCTTCTCTTGGTTCATGTTACCTTATAGTCATACATCGATCATGGTGAGATTCGAGACCTAAGTTCGAGGGCTCGCATACACATATATATAGAGTATACTATGTATCGTGAACCCTCGCTCCGTGTGGGGACTTTCCAGTTCCAAAAGCACGCAGCTACATCGAAGTTGTCCATTGGGTATATTCAAACACCACACAACACTTCATACATATGTTTGGGTCACATGCACGCAGTGGTTGTCTTCAGGCACTCCCTCGCGTGGTTATCGGCGACAAGCTAGCCTATTTTGTGGGGCCGCGTGTGGAACGTCAATGCATGACTTTGACCCAACAAACAAGAGAGGTTATACGACCAAGGCGGTGATTCTTCTTGGTCAGTTTTACAATACGCATTGGTGAGATGCCCCCTCCCACCGACTCAAAGTGTGTGTGTGTGTGAGGGGGGTGGATATTTTCGAGAAGGGGAGGGAAGCCTCTTGGATCCCAATCTACTGTGATCATGTGGGTGTGTCGGGGGTGTCATGCGACATATGCCAAAGGATGGCTTAACATGGTGGGGGATAGTAAACGTCGCCGGTGCCAAGAAACGGATGAGGCATAGACACGTACGCCGGTGAACTTTACCCAGGTTCGGGGCTCTCCTAGGATATAACACCCCTAGTCCTGCTCTGCGGGGTCTCTGCATGATCACTCAAGCAACAATGGTGGCTACAAGCTTTCTCCTCGAGCTGTTTCTCGAGAGGGGGAAGAAGAGCAAGGCTAGCCCTAGCTTCCTCTCTCTATGTGTGTGTATGTGATCTAAAGGTCTGAACCCTTTGCATGGGTGCCATAGGGGGTTTATATAGGCCTACCCCCCAGGGGTACAATGGTAATCTGGCCGAGGGTAGGACACAGCTGACAGTGTCTATGGTCGCCATCTTCTCTGCCGGCCGCTGGGGCCCGCTGCCTGGTGGGTCCCATCGGCGGTCTTGTACTTCGCCGGCAGGCCGCGCCCGCCACTGGCGGGTCCTGTCAGCTGCTTAGTATTGTGGCAATGCCACTAATGATGTGTGCTTTGTCGGGGAAGGCGTGGCTATAGTGCCGCCGCCTGGCGGGCGTTCACTGTAGCCACTCTTAGTCCCTTCTGATTAATGGCGCCCAGACTTTGAGGGAAGGGGAAGGCCGCCTGCTGGGGGTCAGCCTCCCCTCGCGCCGACTGGTCGGAACTCATCGCCTTCTGGCTTCTCACGGACAGGTAGGGCTTGCTGTCTGCGGGCTGTATCCATAGCCCGTAGTAGGAACATGGCCTTCTCTGCCATGAGTGATGTCATGGGCTACGTGGCAACACTGCCGCGCCAGACGGGGATGTCCGCCCGGTACGCTCCACTGTGGACACGCTCTGCCCTGGATTTGGGGGTGGCAGGCGGTACTGTAGCCACGCCTGTCTCGTCGCCATAGTGTGGCCCAAACTTTGAGGGTGTGAGGGGCCGCCTTCTAGGAACCGGCCTCTCTGGAGGCCGCCTGCTAGGAGTCGGCCCGTCTCATAGCTTTCTTCTAAGGTCTGCCGCCCTCTGGCAGCGGGCCGCTTGGACCAGCCGGCCCTGAGAAGGCGGCAGTTCGTCATTGGGGCTTGAGGGGCACGGTCGGCCCTGATGTCTTAAATCTCCATGGGGAGCAGATGAGGCTACCCGATGTCGTTCAGTCCGACAGGGTGACAAGGGCAGGGCGCGACACAAGGGTTGTCCTAGGGAACCGTGTCTGTTTCGTACCCGATCGCAGACGGTTGCTGCGTCTGACTTGTCTGCTGTTTATAAATTTGGCCAAAAAAATGTGGGAAAGGGTCAGAACATGAACACACTTGCATGTGGACCAAATATATGTATGAAAAGGGTGGTTTGATGTTCAAATACCCAATGCACAACTTTGATGTGGCACCTATCACACAAAGCGCATGTTATTATTGCTAACCCCCCTCCTCCCCCAAACACACACACAAACACTTCATGTTGCCGGGAGGGGAATCCTAGCTATGAACGCATGCCCCCAAATAGCTAGGTCTGACATCTCACCGTGCCATAACACAAAATCGAAAGGAGTACATCAACCCCCCTTTGCTTCCGATCAAATGTGGACCGTGTGCGGGCCCACAGATGTGTTCTTCTGGTGTGTGCGTGTGTGTGTGTGAAAACAATGTGCTATGACATTTAAATAACCAATCAAAATTTTGATGTGGCACATGTGCATCGCAAATTCACCGGGCATCCCCGACCCCACGGAGGTTCATCTAGTATGAAGTAGTACCGAGCAATCTCGAAAATATGTACCCATGTAGATGGTTTTTCTATTTGATAGCACACGATTAGTATGTCTGGACAGTGTGCGATGTCTGTTACTCGCGCTCTGCTTCAGTCAGTAGATCCATATTTTAAGTAGCCTCGGCATTTTACTCCCACCTCCACGCCTCGCAATCTCAAAAATATCCGCTCAACCAGACTATTTTTCTGTTTGACAGAACACGATTATTATGTTTTAACCGTGTGTGAAGTTCGTTACTCCCGCCTCGCTCTGCTTCAATCCCTTGAACCAAATTTTTGCTAGCCCCGCCATTTTACTCCCGCCTAGTAAAATTTTTAGTACGCGCGACATTTCCTCAAACACCACCTTGGACCCCCTCCACACACACACACCCCAAATCCTTCGCTCACCCCAAATCCCCCACTCACACACATACACACCACCCCTCCCTCGCACCAAACCGAGCTAGGTCACCGTCGCCGCGGCTGCGCCGCCTCCATCGTCAACCTATGCTGATCGGCCCATGTAGTTTACCCACCGATATAGATCCCGTCGCCGCCCTGAGTTTCTTAGATGATGCCTGTGAAACACCCCCTTTCCTCGAGATCCCCCTCCCCACCCCTCCCCCACTCCAGAGCATCGCAGCCTAAGCCCGGCTAGGCTTCCCGATGAGCTCGAGGAGTGAATGGCCTAAAAGAGCTTTACCGCGGCCTCTTCGCCTGATGTTGGTGAGGTGGCCGCCAAGGAGGCTGACAATGATGACTGGACCTAGATTGAGCCTTTCAATCAGCGGGCTAGAGTATTTTGGCATGTCACGGATGCCGGCTACGACATCGAGGTCATCGATACCGACGGCTTGACGTGGGTTATGTCACAGATTAAGATGCCCACCCCCAACCCTTCGGGTTCGACAACCGTCGATCTCATCGATGGCCATGCACTGATCTCTCGCGGCTCGTTATGAACAATTTGCCATCCTTCATCGCCATGGAGCCCCGCTTGTCATTTCTAAAGGACACTTTCTGCGATGCTGGCTTGGGATCCTCAATTGGCAAGTCAGACCTCATCGACGGCGACCACAAGGAGGTGCCAATATGTGACAAGTGAGGAAGCCAATGATTTGTTTATTTCTACTGTTTATGGTTGTTTGGTTGTTTGTAGTTAGCATATGTCCAGTTTCAATTGCCATCTTTGGTTGTTCATAGTATGCCTTGTTTATTTCAGCTATTAATTGGGTGATGTTCTATATGTGCAAGTATGAACTATGCAGTTCAATTTCATCAATACCAAATTTAACAATAGCTCTATGAATGACTATATTTGGTGGATGTTAAGCATGTTGTACTCCCTTTGAATCTTTTTAGTTCGCATATAAGATTTGTCTAAAGTCAAGCCTCGTAAAGTTTGACTAACTTTATAGAACAAAATACCAACATTCACAATATGAAATAAATATCAGTACATGTGTCATGACTTAAATTTTCATATTGTATAACTTTAGCATGGTAGATGTTGATATTTTTTTCATATAAGTAAGGTCAAACTTTATGAAGTTTGACTTCAGACAATTCTCATATGCAGAGTAAAAAGGACCAGAGGGAGTATTGAACACGCCTTTCCATTTGATTTAACAATGGCACTGTTTGGATACTCTAACTTAGCTAGAGGTTAGAGTTTGTTTCGAGCTCATGCCAGTTAAAAGGGAGAGAGAGAGAGATTGGTGGAATAGTTGATTGTATTGCTTGAGCCTCGTGGGCATATATATAGGAGTACATCACTGGTACAGCGACGTCCTAAACAAACGGTTTTTCACCCCTTTCCGCGACGGCATTTGGAACTGTCGCCAAGTGAGTGTGTGCGATAGGGTGTCCTTCCCACACGACCCAGAGATCGTCGGTGATAGGCCCTCTAGGGACCCATGATGGGGTCGTGTGCGATCGGGCGAGGCATAAAAACCTAATCATTTCCGTAGGTATGTACACCCCACACGGTAATCCGAGAAAATCATTTGCGTAGGTATGTACATCCCACATGGTGAACCCCAGAAAATCATTTCTGTAGGTATGTACATCCCACACGGTGAACCCCAGAAAATCATTTCCATAGGTATGTACATCCCACACGGTGAATCCTAGAAAGACATTTCTATAGGTATGTATATCACACACAGTTCTTTGTGTGGAAACATTTGTGCAAGGTGGCCTAACGCAAACATTTCATTGCCGGAAGCCGTGTGTGATTGTTGGTTGATCGAACACACCTAATTTCTGGAAACCGCGCGGTTTGTTTGAGTTCATCGCCCATGGTGTTGTCTGAGTAACCGTTTGCAATAGAAAACCCCAATAAGCAAGGTAATTAGCCTATTATTGATAATCCATGTACAAATCAAACTGATATTTCTTATAAAACACGCCATATATTTCATATACGTATAAAAGCAACCAGGATTCCATAACCGAATTACATCAGATAGCTTCGGCACTCAGTTATGCCATTACACAACAACACCAAGTTTCACATGCATCATCAAAAACCTTTGGAAAGTAGCATCATACACGGTAAATAGACAGATGAATCTCATCTGGGAAACTGCGGAAGAAGAAGGCAAATATTGAGCCTTCAGTGATGTTGAATGTCCTTGCAACTTTAGGCCAGTGGCTATGGATAATTGCCCGCCCAACCTTCATCCTCTTCGGCAAGACTTCAATATTGTACCGTGGGTGTTGAATGAATACCTTCCTCGCCTCTTGACCATGCAGGTGGTTTGAGAGGTAATCATCGGTGAACCGCTTTGAAAAGTACTAAAAACAAAGCTATGCATAAATCGCTGTTGTAAATTTTGAAATGGCGCAAGGGGTAAAAACAAGGTAAAAGAGTTGGTACCATCCTATAGTTGACTGATGTCTTCTTCATTCAAAGATCTTGCTGTTATTCGTCGCAAGTTTCTTCATCCTAACAATCTTTATGAGTTTCATGACTTGACTGATATTCATGGACATCTCATTTCCCCATATGCAAAATGGGTCAAACAGTGGGTCTAAGTCTCTCACAGTAGGACCTACATGTGCAAGACCAAATTTTATGAAACCTAAATATTAGAATGATTCTTGCAACTGCACAATAATGTGCTATTAGCCAAAGGACCCTGCTTAAACAAACCTCGATGGTAAACCGTAGTGTCTCCCATTGTTTCCCTGCAACACACATAAGGAAGATCTTGATCAGGTTAACTGAGAGTTGCCATACTATCAGTAGAAAATATGTATTTAGTACAGCCAAATTCGATTAGTGTCACATGCATAACAATACAAAATTGTACCCAGAACAAATGAAAATCAAATTGCAGAACTGAACCAAACAGTTAAATGGATAGCAGACCAAATGAACCAAAATAGTTAACTGAGCACGATATTGCAGAATAGAAACATGTACTAGAAGATAAGACAGTTAACAAAACAAGAATGCTTGAGAACAGTACTACGAATGTAGCAATTGTTGGACCAAAGTGTTAACTGAACATTACATTTCAGAGGACAAAACTGTTAACTGAACATCAGATTGCATATTAACATTACAGAGGACAAATCACTAGAAGGCACTGGCGGTGGCCTCGAGAAAACATCACGAACTGTATTTTAAAGTAGACAACCGCGTGGCGGTGTCGACGGTGGCCTCGAAGACGAGGTGCTCCTCCAAGATCTGGCGGTCGATACACATGGCAGCCATAGCGACCTCGTTCACGCGTGGGCCGCATGTTACTCAGCTCCATGTTATACTGCGTGTAAAATGGCTATGGGTGGCGCTGAATTGGAGGAGGAAGTGATTTCGGTGGAAGGTGTCGCTCCGTCAGTCGGGGCATGTGGGACGAGAAAGGAGGAGGATGGTGTGGGTGGGGTGTGGATTACCTGAACATATCGATGAGGCCGCGCAGCAAGAAGAAGGGTCAGCGGCGAGGAGGTCGTGCAACAAGAAGAAGGGTCGTCAGCGAGGAGACCGCACAGCAAGAAGAAGGGTCCTCGGCGAGGAGGCGGTGCTACAAGAAGAAGGGTCGCCGACGAGGAGGCGGCGCTGCAAGAACAAGCACTACTAGGGAAAACCCTAGTAGTAGCGCGAGTTTAATGCCTATCAGTAGCATGGGGGAACCACGCTACTAGTAAGGCGCTACAGCTAAAGGTTAGCAGTAGCGTGGGTTAGACCACGCTACTTCTATATCGACTTAGTAGTAGTGCTTTCTACAATGAGCGCTACTGGTAATTAGTAGTAGCGCTTCTCCCAGCGCACGCTTGTGACGCCCCCGATTCAATCGTACACTAATCATGCACGCAAATGTGTACGATCAAGATCAGGGACTCACGGGAAGATATCACAACACAACTCTAAAACATAAATAAGTCATACAAGCATCATAATACAAGCCAGGGGCCTTGAGGGCTCGAATACAAGTGCTCGATCATAGACGAGTCAGCGGAAGCAACAATATCTGAGTACAGACATAAGTTAAACAAGTTTGCCTTAAGAAGGCTAGCACAAACTGGGATACAGGTCGAAAGAGGCGTAGGCCTCCTGCCTGGGATCCTCCTAAACTACTCATGGTCGTCGTCAGCAGCATGCACGTAGTAGTAGACACCTCCAGTGTAGTAGGAATCATCATCGACGGTGGCGTCTGGCTCCAGGGCTCCAGCATCTGGTTGCGACAACCAGGTAGGAGGGAAAGAGGGAAAAAGGGGGGAGAAAGCAACCGTGAGTACTCATCCAAAGTACTCGCAAGCAAGGAACTACACTACATATGCATGGGTATATGTGTAAGGAGGCCATATCGGTGGACTGAACTGCAGAATGCCCGAATAAGAGGGGGATAGCTAGTCTTATCAAAGACTATGCTTCTGGTCACCTTCATCTTGCAACAGGTAGAAGAGGGTAGGTTGAAGTCCTCCAAGTAACATCACATAGCAATAATCCTACCCGGCGATCCCCTCCTCAATGCCCTGAGAGAGAGCGACTACCGGTTGTATCTGGCACTTGGAAGGGTGTGTTTTATTAAGTATCTGGTTCTAGTTGTCATAAGGTCAAGGTACAACTCCAAGTCGTCCTGTTACCGAAGATCACGGCTATTCGAATAGATTAAACTTCCCTGCAGGGGTGCACCAACTTACCCAACACGCTCGATCCCATTCGGCCGGACACACTTTCCTGGGTCATGACCGGCCTCGGAGGATCAACACGTCGCAGCCCCACCTAGGCTCAACAGAGAGGCCAGCACGCCGGTCTAAACCTAAGCGCGCAGGGGTCTGGGCCCATCGCCCTGAGCACACCTGCACGTTGCGTACGCGGCCGGAAGCAGACCTAGCCTAGTGGCGTTCCAGTCCAATCCGGTGCGTGCCGCTCAGTCGCTGGCGTCACGAAGTGCTTCGGCTGATACCACGACGCCGGGATACCCATAACTACTCCCACGTAGATGGTTAGTGTGTATAGGCTCGTAGCCAACTCAGATCAAATACCAAGATCTCGTTAAGCGTGTTAAGTATCCGCGAACGCCGAACAGGGCCAGGCCCACCTCTTTCCTAGGCGGTCTCAACCTGCCCTGCCGCTCCGCCTCAAAGATCCACTCGCGGGTGCTCCACCAGCCGACCCGACTTTACTCTCCACATGTATCATGTATAAAGTATATAGTATATACCCATGATCACCTCCCGAGTGATCACGGCCCAATAGTATAGCACGGCAGACGGACAAGAATGTAGGGCCACAGATGAAAATACTAGCATCCTATACTAAGCATATAGGATTGCAGGTAAAGGTAACAATAGTAGTATCAAGGACAGGCTATGCATCAGGATAGGTATAATCAGAAAGCAGTAACATGCTACACTACTCTAATGCAAGCAGTATAGAGTAGAATAGGCGATATCTGGTGATCAAGGGGGGGGCTTGCCTGGTTGCTCTGGCAAGAGAGAGAGGTCGTCAACTCTGTAGTCGAACTGGGCAGCAGCAGTGTCGGTCTCGTAGTCTACCGGAGAGAAGAGGGGGAAGAAACAATGAATACCATGTAAACAGATGCATATCGATGCATGACATGACAAGTAACGATGCTAGGTGTGACCTGACGTGGTATGAGGTGATGCCGGTTAAGGGGGGAAACATCCGGGAAAATATCCCCGGTGTTTCGTGTTTTCGGGCAGAGGAGCCGGAGGGGGAAAGTTGCGGGTTCGATAGGTTAGGGGTGTGTGGCGGACGAACGGACTGCGTATCCGGATTCGTCCCGTCGTTCTGAGCAACTTTCATGTTGAAAATATTTTAATCCGAGTTACGGATTAAAAGATATGATTTTCTAAAGATTTTATTAATTTCTGGAATTTAATTATTTATTTAATTAATTCGGAAAACAGATTAATGACATCAGCATGATGTCATGCTGACATCAGCAGTCAACAGAGTTGACTTGGTCAACCAGACATGTGGGTCCAGGGGGACCCACCTGTCATTCTCTATTTAGGTTAATTAGGGTTTAGGTTAATTAGTTAGCTTAATTAACTGTTTAGTTTAATTAACCGGAATTAATTAAGTCTATTAATTAGTTAATTAATTAATTAATTAATTATTTTCATTATTTGTTATTATTATTATTATTTTAAATTCCTCTTTTTTTTATTAAAACATTATGGGGCGTGGGCCCCTGTAGTCAGTGGCACAGAGGGCCATAGCGGGTCGGGCGCTGCGGCGCCCGACTGGGCGTTCGCCCAAATCGGCGGGCGAGGAGGACCGGGGCATGGCCGGGCGGCCACCGGAGGGGAAACACCGAGGGGGAGCAGCAGGGCGCCAGGGCGCGACGGTGGGTGCGGGTGTAGCCCGCCCAGGCGGCAAGGGAGAGCTGGGCGCGGGCGCCGGCGGCCAGGGACAGAGAGGAAGGGAGGGTTCAGGGGCCGGCGTCCCCGAAGGGAGAAGAGGCCGGGGGGGAGGCGATTCAGTGGAGGGCCGGCGACGACGTGCAGGGGATGGCGCACGGGCTCGGGAGGCGGGACGAGGCCCGTGCGTGAGGGGGGAGGCGCCGGTGCACGTGGCCGAGGCGACCAGGGGGGGAAGGGCGCGGCGGCCACGGCAGGGGAGCCACACGGGGAAGCGGGGAGGGACCGAGGGCGGGACGGCCCGGCGCGGCAGGGCGCGGGCGGTGGTGGCGCCGGAGCGCGGGCGGTGACCGCGGGGAAAGAGGAAGGAAGGGGGGCGCTCACGACGGGGAGTAGGGCAACAGGCAGCGGGCTCGGGGGCGGTCGGGGAAGACCG
>NC_041384.1:315622280-315629762 GCF_002162155.2 Triticum dicoccoides
CGGCGGCGGTGGTCTCCTCCCTATCCAGATCGGGGGAGAGGGGGGATATTTCGGGGGGAGTGGGGGGGCTGTCGGTGGGGAGTGGGGGGGAGGTGTGCGGTTAGGGTTTCGGGGATGGGGGTTATGGGGAGGCCGGTTGGGCCAAGGGGGAGCTGGGCCGGCCTGGCAGGTCGTGGCCCAGTTGGGCCGGTGGCCTGCTGGGCCGGAGCCCCGGGGGTTTCTCCTCCCCTTTTTTTTGTTGTTCCTTTTTTCCATTATCTCTTATTATTTGTTTTCTGTTTAATTCATTTAAAAGTATTTAGGCATTTTATAAAAATGTGTTTTCTGCACTATAATTACCTATGCCATTTTTGGCACAGCCCGAACATTTTAGTTTAATATTTTGAAAACTTTTGTCGTTTGATTGATTTAGGATTTAAATTTGAAACGGTTTCGAATTAACCCGAGATTAACTACAGTGACAGAGGTGATGTGTCATCATTAGTAGGGGATTACTGTAGCTTGATTATCCGGGCGTCACAATTCTCCTCCACTACAAGAAATCTCGTCCCGAGATTTAAGAGGGGAGTAAGGGGAAAGACTAGGTTACGATATTCTAACGGATCTTCTCGAAGAAGTTAATCCCTTTCGTTGATGTCTTCAATTCTTTATTCGGATGCATCATGATAAACTTGTCATCATTTCTTCGGGAACTCCATCATACTTACGAAAGGATAAGGGGCAGCTCACTACGACATAATGCTTTTGAGGGAAACAATCTGGGGTTAACCCATGAATTAGTATAAGATTATCTCACGAGTTGAACATATGAAATACCTCGAGAGTAAGGTACGAAGGTACCATAAGAGGCTCCAAGCGGATAGATAGTTGCTCGAAGCCTGAACCAGAGTGATAAAGGGGTTCAGAGTAGCGAGAGTAAGTATTGCGTCTGATACCAGAATAGATCACTAGGACAGTGGCCCGTGAATTACATACGAGTCCACGCGCGAGGAATAACTTTGGGAATAGGGGGTGTACAGGACAGTCAGGTTTCGATCCTGTGGAACTGTGGGTTATGGGCCCACCATGTGGTTTTATTATTTATTTTTTAATAGGAGCAGTGACATCTTTCACGGTCATGATAGCAAGGCATGTTAGAGAGTACCATGTCAGTTATGTCGGCAACAATGTTGGTACCAATGGCGAGGGACGAAGAGAACCACCTTCCTGCTCGTTGAACGAGGCGGACCAATAGGCAAAGTTCTCGTCCATCGGCGGTTACCGGAAGTCATCAACAGTAGAAACAGGGTTACACCAGATAGGAAGGTACACCGAGGTGTTTACCTAAGCAGGGGATTACCACTGCTCGGTTAAGTAGTTTACAAGAAAGTTTGAACAAAACAACGGGAAGGAAAATGTGCTTAAACATGTATATCAGGGGTATATCCTTCCCAAGGACAAGCAGAGCAAGATATCCATGACAGGATATTATGTAGAAAACTCCTTAGGTAGGGGAGAGAAATTTCATGACATTACCCATACAACGGTGTTTGGATAATTGAGCAAGAAACATTTAGCATTGGGCTTCAAATGTTCCTGTTGAAAATCAGAGTATCACAAACATGCTTTGAGATAGCATTGACATGGTCTTCAAGCAAAGGCCGGTTTTTAGATACTCAATGGATCCATCAGGAACAGTTTATAACATAGGTCTTACAATTTCCTCCAAGAAGAATGGTTATCCTTGCAAATAAACCATAATGATAGGTCCTCCAGCCAGGGGGGGTGCTAGGCATGACATCCTGTTACCAGGTCATCAAAGGGCCAACAACATAACTCTTGGAAAGTTGTCCCAACCATCATATCTGACCGAGATTCAGATCCGATTGGTGTAATGATACCTCAGACTCAGGATGTCCGAGAATAAAAGGTGCAACACAAATAGACGAAATGACATTTCAGGATTCTTAGGAAATGAACTATGGGAGTGGGTTCCTGAAACAATAGTTCATCATTAAACCAAGGAGAGGAGGAGGTGGCTGATGGGCTCGGCGATAATCCATCGAGATTTCCGACAAGATGGATTTCCAAAATTATGTGAACAAGGAGATAACATTTGTCAGATCAAATGGTATAATGATGTATGCTCGAGGAAACATACTCAATTAAACATTGGTTGAAAGGTGCACCCGAATATGGGTTGGGTTGCACGATCAGTGTTAGAGTGGTGACTTCACGAACAAAAGAATTAGAATGAAACTCGACCATTACTTCAAAGCAATAGGGTTGCTAGAAGTTTTGAATTCACACCTCATAGTTCAATTGTCGGTATTCCGGTTAGAAACAACACGGGTACCAAGAAAGAATGGTGAGGGTGAGAAGTATCACCATACCAAGAATTCTTAAGAGGTGGAGTAATCCTCACGACCTTCTTGACATAAAAGATGGTAATACTCCATGGTAAAGAAGAACAAATGCTAGGTAGCAAGGAACTCGAGGTATAACACAGAACACAAACAAGTTTTTGTTGGAGGGAACGCAATAAAGAGGTCGATGACAACATAAATCATCAAGGGCAAGGATGGTATTTCTCATCATTAATTCAATTGATATCCTGGAAGAGCATCAGAATGTAGATGGTGATCATGACACATTTGTCGAGAGATTCCACGAAGATGTAATCGATCTGCGATCACATCAAGTCAAAAGAATGATGAAGCAAGAGGTTATTGGAACCATAGGTACGACACAAACTTGAAATCAAGATTGTTGTTCAAGGCGAACCGATATGACGAGGAAGATCAACGTAAGCTTAGCTCATTGTCAAAAGTTGTGCTCCGGGATTAAGGACCAGGTAGCACAGTTAAAATTTAGCATGGTAATGATATGGCCGATCAGGCTAGGAATGACATGATCGGGTACAAACTCGTAAGTAAAGAATATTAGTAAGAGTTGTTGAACCGTAATGCGGACTCGGTTCTGTTATCGGTGTCTTTGAGTGTTTAATAACTCAGAGCCCATGAAAAATTGTAATCAGTGAGTATGTAGTACTTGATGAAGAACTCATAGGAAGTTATGCAGTTCCAAGATAATCTTGAGATACCATGGGGTAATACTCGACGACAGATCAAAGTAGAGGTTGTACCGGGGTATTGATCCACAGAAGACAAGTGCTTACACTTGCACCGAAAATGGTATTTAAAGGAGAACATGGTCGGAACCACGATTGTAAAAGGCCATACCCCAGATATAAGATGAACTTATATCAAGGGAATAATTAATTTTAAAAGAAGCTTCGATGAGAAGATGTACATCGGGTCCATGGGCATGAACACAAAGTTCAAGGCCGACTCCCACTTCTCCAATGCATAACCTTTCATCCACTTCTCGCATTCGATTAAGTTGCAGTGTTGAAATTTTATTTGGCGAAGCACCAGAAGAGTATGACTCGTGAAAACTTTCGGGTTCACACGGTCTAGAGAAAGCATATGTTCAACCCTTAGTGGCTTCTTAGAAACATATACCACAAGTTTCAAGAGTAAATAACACAAGCCCGAAAGCAGAGTATGGTTGGCCAAGCAGAGGATACAACTTAACAAAGGCATTAGGTATCAGGGGAAGAACTCACAAAGTGATCAAATGTGAAGGACACTGTCGGATAATAATCCAACAGTGGATATGGCGATCCACAATGGGGCTGATATGAGTATCGATACCCAATCAGAGGAAGAAAGATTGCAAATGCATCGGTTTATAGAACAGCTGAATAGTTCAACGCTTAATTAGCAAAGTAATTATGATTTTCAAATCAAGGGATCAGGAGCAAATGCTCTGATCAAGAATGGATAAGCTGAATAGAATTAGGGATACAATCAACAACAATTGGACTGGTCGAGAACCAATTCCAGTTAAAAGAATGGCAGCTCAGCCGGAAAGGTAATTTATAAGGATCAGTGATGATTGCGCGTATTCGCAAACATATTGAGTCAATAGACACAAAATGATAATGACAAGGAATGTCAATAAGACTACGAGAATTATGGGATTAACCATAATGCGAGCAAGCAAGAATTTCAAGAGCCAAAGGCTCCAAAGGATTTTCGGAAGATCGAATAGTATTTTGAAGACTTTTGTGAAACTCATGAACAACTGGGGATGAGCGGATACTCGATAAGTGCAATAATTAACTGTAGGGGTATTCAAGTGACAAAGAATAGCAAGGCGGTAAGCTCAAAGGATTATCGAAACAACGACGAGTTTTTAGGTTATCTTGTAATAACAAGACCAACTGGGGATGAATGTAAGAATAACAACTACAAGTAGTTATCCATAAGGGTTTGCGGTGGAAGGGGAATTGCAAACACGATGAACACAAGTTCTCGGGTTAACAGCGGAGAGTATCTTCAGGGTCTTCTGGTGCAGCAGACGATCATCAGTTACAAGGGGCTCTCCGGGTGAAAGTGATAACGAGATCCTATTATTAGATTTAGTAAACTTCATTTAACCCGAATAGAGGAGAGATCAGAGTCCCAGAGTAAAGGTCGAGGAGTAAAAGATCCTACTACCACCCAATGGCGACGTGTGCCCGTAAGACACACAGCCATGTTAGTAAAAGTTTGCAATGTCTAGACTCGACTTCAGCCAAGGAGTTGGAAGGGGGATTCCTACAGGCAGTCGGCTCTGATACCAACTTGTGACGCCCCCGATTCAATCGTACACTAATCATGCACGCAAATGTGTACGATCAAGATCAGGGACTCACGGGAAGATATCACAACACAACTCTAAAACATAAATAAGTCATACAAGCATCATAATACAAGCCAGGGGCCTCGAGGGCTCGAATACAAGTGCTCGATCATAGACGAGTCAGCGGAAGCAACAATATCTGAGTACAAACATAAGTTAAACAAGTTTGTGTTAAGAAGGCTAGCACAAACTGGGATACAGATCGAAAGAGGCGCAGGCCTCCTGCCTGGGATCCTCCTAAACTACTCATGGTCGTCGTCAGCAGCCTGCACATAGTAGTAGACACCTCCAGTGTAGTAGGAATCATCGTCGACGGTGGCGTCTGGCTCCAGGGCTCCAGCATCTGGTTGCGACAACCAGGTAGGAGGGAAAGAGGGAAAAAGGGGGGAGAAAGCAACCGTGAGTACTCATCCAAAGTACTCGCAAGCAAGGAACTACACTACATATGCATGGGTATATGTGTAAGGAGGCCATATCGGTGGACTGAACTGCAGAATGCCAGAATAAGAGGGGGATAGCTAGTCTTATCAAAGACTACGCTTCTCGTCACCTTCGTCTTGCAACAGGTAGAAGAGGGTAGGTTGAAGTCCTCCAAGTAACATCACATAGCAATAATCCTACCCGGCGATCCCCTCCTCAATGCCCTGAGAGAGAGCGACCACCGGTTGTATCTGGCACTTGGAAGGGTGTGTTTTATTAAGTATCCGGTTCTAGTTGTCATAAGGTCAAGGTACAACTCCAAGTCGTCCTGTTACCGAAGATCACGGCTATTCGAATAGATTAAACTTCCCTGCAGGGGTGCACCAACTTACCCAACACGCTCGATCCCATTTGGCCGGACACACTTTCCTGGGTCATGCCCGGCCTCGGAAGATCAACACGTCGCAGCCCCACCTAGGCTCAACAGAGAGGCCAGCACGCCGGTCTAAACCTAAGCGTGCAGGGGTCTGGGCCCATCGCCCTGAGCACACCTGCACGTTGCGTACGCGGCCGGAAGCAGACCTAGCCTAGTGGCGTTCCAGTCCAATCCGGCGCGTGCCGCTCAGTCGCTGGCGTCACGAAGTGCTTCGGCTGATACCACGACGCCGGGATACCCATAACTACTCCCACGTAGATGGTTAGTGCGTATAGGCTCATAGCCAACTCAGATCAAATACCAAGATCTCGTTAAGCGTGTTAAGTATCCGCGAACGCCGAACAGGGCCAGGCCCACCTCTCTCCTAGGCGGTCTCAACCTGCCCTGCCGCTTCGCCTCAAAGATCCACTTGCGGGTGCTCCACCAGCCGACCCGACTTTAGTCTCCACATGTATCATGTATAAAGTATATAGTATATACCCGTGATCACCTCCCGAGTGATCACGGCCCGATAGTATAGCACGGCAGACGGACAAGAATGTAGGGCCACAGATGAAAATACTAGCATCCAATACTAAGCATATAGGATTGCAGGTCAAGGTAACAACAGTAGTATCAAGGACAGGCTATGCATCAGGATAGGTATAATCAGAAAGTAGTAACATGCTACACTACTCTAATGCAAGCAGTATAGAGTAGAATAGGCGATATCTGGTGATTAAGGGGGGGGCTTGCCTGGTTGCTCTGGCAAGAGAGAGAGGTCGTCAACTCCGTAGTCGAACTGGGCAGCAGCAGTGTCGGTCTCGTAGTCTACCGGAGAGAAGAGGGGGAAGAAACAATGAATACCATGTAAACAGATGCATATCGATGCATGACATGACAAGTAACGATGCTAGGCGTGACCTGACGTGGTATGAGGTGATGCCGGTTAAGGGGGGAAACATCCGGGAAAATATCCCCGGTGTTTCGTGTTTTCGGGCAGAGGAGCCGGAGGGGGAAAGTTGCGGGTTCAATAGGTTAGGGGTGTGTGGCGGACGAACGGACTGCGTATCCGGATTCGTCCCGTCGTTTTGAGCAACTTTCATGTTGAAAATATTTTAATCCGAGTTACAGATTAAAAGATATGATTTTCTAAAGATTTTATTAATTTCTGGAATTTAATTATTTACTTAATTAATTCGGAAAACAGATTAATGACATCAGCATGATGTCATGCTGACATCAGCAGTCAACAGAGTTGACTTGGTCAACCTGACATGTGGGTCCAGGGGGACCCACCTGTCATTCTCTATTTAGGTTAATTAGGGTTTAGGTTAATTAGTTAGCTTAATTAACTGTTTAGTTTAATTAACCAGAATTAATTAAGTCTATTAATTAGTTAATTAATTAATTAATTAATTAATTTCATTATTTGTTATTATTATTATTATTTTAAATTCCTCTTTTTTTATTAAAACGTTATGGGGCGTGGGCCCCTATAGTCAGTGGCACAGAGGGCCATAGCGGGTCGGGCGTTGCGGCGCCCGACTGGGCGTTCGTCCAAATCGGTGGGCGAGGAGCACCGGGGCATGGCCGGGCGGCCACCGGAGGGGAAACGCCGAGGGGGGAGCAGCAGGGCGCCAGGGCGCGACGGTGGGTGCGGGTGTAGCCCGCCCAGGCGGCGAGGGAGAGCTGGGCGCGGGCGCCGGCGGCCGGGGTCAGAGAGGATGGGAGGGTTCAGGGGCCGGCGTCGCCGGAGGGAGAAGAGGCCGGGGGGAGGCGATTCGGTGGAGGGCCGGCGACGACGTGCAGGGGACGGCGCACGGGCTCGGGAGGCGGGACGAGGCCCATGCGTGAGGGAGGAGGCGCGGCCGTGCGGGGCCTGTGCACGTGGCCGAGGCGACCAGGGGGGGAAGGGT
>NC_041384.1:315630114-315633291 GCF_002162155.2 Triticum dicoccoides
GGGGCTGTCGGTGGGGAGTGGGGGGGAGGTGTGCGGTTAGGGTTTCGGGGATGGGGGTTATGGGGAGGCCGGTTGGGCCAAGGATGAGCTGGGCCGGCCTGGCAGGTCGTGGCCCAGTTGGGCCGGTGGCCTGCTGGGCCGGAGCCCCGGGGGTTTCTCCTCCCCTTTTTTTTTGTTGTTCCTTTTTTTTCCATTATCTCTTATTATTTGTTTTCTATTTAATTCATTTAAAAGTATTTAGGCATTTTATAAAAATGTGTTTTCTGCACTATGATTACTTATGCCATTTTTGGCACAGCCCGAACATTTTAGTTTAATATTTTGAAAACTTTTGTCGTTTGATTGATTTAGGATTTAAATTTGAAACGGTTTCGAATTAACCGGAGATTAATTACAGTGACAGAGGTGATGTGTCATCATTAGTAGGGGATTACTGTAGCTTGATTATCCGGGCGTCACAACGCTACTACTATTATTCCATATTTTACTTCTTTTTTATTTCATGTTGTATTCATACACCTTCATACAAGTTTTCATACCGCAATAATTTAGAGATTGTTTTTACATCATAATGAGTTATTACATCACTGGGAGAAAGAACCGTGGACTAGTTTCAAGTGGATGGACATCCACTTGAAACTAATCCGCGCTTCTTTCTCCCAGTGATATAATAAATATCATCATCATCATCATATCATTAACAACTTATCATCATAATACATCATTGTCATATAACACCTCCTCATGATCATCATTTTCATCAATGAGAGATCACATAGCAAGTTGGTCACTATTCGTAATCACAACTACTCTCATCATCAACTCTCATAAACATATTGTACCTCATAGGACCTACTACATTCTCTTAGGACCTACTATATTCTCTTAAGTAAAATAGCATAAAACAAGATAGCCCCTGACTCTCCATTATGAAGAATGGAGATTATCCTGTCTCCAATTCTTGCCTTTCGCACAATGTTGCTTCCAAGAACCTCCTTACGACTGTCCATACATTTTTTCCATTCTTTGATTGTCATGTGTTCACCGGTATTAGAAATGCGGTATGGACAGGTGAGATTCGTAGGATGACCTGGCTGTATGTTCAAAGCATCAAGGTGACCATTTTGATACATCAAATGAGGCACACAATCCATCGGGATTTACTGTTGAAAAACATAGTAATAACTTCATAGTTAGCAATGATGTACTAGTTTTAGAAGTATGCAAAAGATGCACGGATGTCGTAATAGTAAAAAAATCTTACCAGGGCATCTCCATGGAAGTTACCGTGGTTCAACACGTGCACTAGTGGCACGTATTGACCATAATTTGGAAGAGTATGATAATAGGTATTGTGATTCTCAAGTTCAATACAAAATGCGATCAGATGATTTTTCTCCTTATAAGTTAATTCGGAGCCATCGGTGTAGTGGGTTTTGTCTACCATCTTCCGCACATTGTTTGAAGAATGAAAATAAGCTATCAATGGAAATAAGCTGTCAACTATTTTGAAATAAAAAAAATGTAAATTAGTTAATAACTATGTTTGAGAAACTCACATAGCGGTAGAATCGGAAGTGTATCAACAAGGACCCAAATGTCCATATTGTCTTGCTCGATGTCAAGATCACCAAGATCCACGGTGACAATCATATCATCATAAAAACCATACATCTTGCAAAGTGCTTCCCAATTTTGGCAACCAAAATGGGTTACGCTCTGAGAATTGTACAAATTTACTTCAAAATCCATATCATGATGGGTCCTTAGGTGTATTTTCTTTGTTTTGAAATTTTCATGGTCTTCAAAACCCATCCTCTCCAAGACATACCGTCTTGCATGGCATGGGATAAGCTAGTCGAATTGTAAAAGATGAAAATTACACGTTGAAATAGTTGAAGTTGTGCTTAATTACAAAAAACACTTGTCGTTGTTGCGTACCATTTCAACATCGAAGGTCTCCTAGAGCTTAATGCTGAAGCGCCGATCTTCGTCCAGGTGAGGCATGTCGCACAGATCTCGGTCGTCGTGGCACCAGTCGCACTCCCCTGGGAGACTTTCGTCGTCCGAGTACGACATTTCCTATGTTCATAATTCAAAAATTAAACTTGTACAATTAAATATATGTACTACAAAGGTCTAGCACAAGGAGACCGTCGGTGATGGTCGTTACTCCTCCTTCCCCTAGTGCATAACAAAGGTCTAGCACAAGGAGAAGAAGGAGAAACGACCCCCATGACAACAGTTGGGATTCTACGGTCTCGACAGACTTAAAGTCAACCCGAAATATCGTTTAATTATCTTTCTAGAAAATCCAGGCCACTCGATATTTCCTACATATTCTAGCACAAGTCATGCCAAAATTCACAGAAAATTCTGGCATGACCTTTGCTAAAAAAGGACATATCGAGCGCTTGAAATTTGCCGCAACGGAAATTAATCAACACTCTGGCAAAACATAGGCCACTCGGAGGTGTAACCTGCAAACATGACCGGCCACTTGGGCAACCACATATCCTATTTGAGAAACACAAGATATACATGTTTTTATCTACATCATATCTTATAGGACTCATATTGACATGGAGATTTGGCTGGTCTCACCTCGAGGTCAGAGGGGGTCGGTGACGGGGACGACGTCCGGGATGATGGAGGGGCTCCTAGATTTCTGCAAAAACAAAAACCATATAAGTTATCACTAATACATCCCGAATAGTATCATATATATAACATCACTAATACAACTAAAACCCTAGCGAACGACGGGTATCGACAACAAGGATGCGGGATAGGCATCGTCGACGTCGATGCGAGAATAATTGCTTAAACTAAAAAAACTAATGTAACATGTTCAACTAGTTCTTACTAAAAATAAACTTACTATAAATAAAAATAAACTAGTTCTTTCTAGAAATAAACTAGTTCAACTAGTTATATTAATTTTCTTACTAAAAATACATTAGTTCTATTAATTCAACTAGTTCTTACTAAAAATAAACTAGTTCAACTAGTTTTATTAATTTACTTACTAATTATTTTAAACACTTACTAAAAACATAAAAAACTTCATTATACAATAGTAAAAAAACTACAGTAAAAACGGAAAAAAAAAGATGGAGGGAGGAGGGGAAGGGAGGAGGAAGGAGAGATGAGGAGAGGGAGGAGGCCGGTGGGATC
>NC_041384.1:315633598-315767866 GCF_002162155.2 Triticum dicoccoides
GGGAGAGGAGCGGGAGGTGGCGGCCGGAGACGGAGGAGGGAGGGGGCGGCCGGAGGAGGAGGGAGGGGCGGTGGGAGGAGGGCGGTCGGAGGAGGAGGGAGGTGGAGGGAGGGGAGGAGGGAGGAGGGAGGATGAGGGACGAACGGAGTACCTCGGCGGAGGAGCAACGCAGCGGAGGACGACGGGTTCGGCGCGGGCGAGAGTGAGTGAGAGGGAGAGTGAGTGAGAGGGTCGGGCGCGTGGTGAGGATAAGGTAAGTAAGTAGTAGCGTGTTTCCGTGATATGCGCTACTGCTATGGAACGTAGCAGTAGCCGTGGTTGCAGATACGCGCTACTACTAAGTGGGGCTAGCCATCTGCGCCCAGTACAAACATAGCAGCAGCGCGTTTTCCTAGAACGCGCTACTGCTAAAGTAGTAGCAGTAGCACGGTTTATTTAAACACGCTACTACTAAGAAGCAGTAGCGCACTGTTTTGTCCAGCGCTACTGCTAAGATGCTGTGTATAAGGTTTTCCCTAGTAGTGAAGGGTAGCCGGCGAGGAGGAGGCGCTGCAAGAAGAAGGGTCGCCGATGAGGAGGCTGAGCTGCCAGTAAGCAGCAGTGAAGGTTTGAACTTGGAAAGCAAGGAGGAACAGTGGAAATGTGGCTTTTGGTAGGAGGGAGGGGGTGGGGAGATAGATATTTCCGCGGTGGCAAAAAAAATTCGCTCGGTGCCGCGAGAAACTAGCACGCAAGTATGGTTCAAGCGGGGGCGGTGGACTGTAGATGACGAAGCTTCCCGCGTAAGCCAGACAAGATGGTGCCCCAAGTTATTTTATATCGCATCCCACACGATTCTTTCTAGTAAACTGTTTGTGGTATACCTGATTTTTTCATTATGTTCTGAAAGACAAAATGGTGTTACGGAGGGAAAGGATGTTGTTTGAATTGCTAGAACATTTATGTGCAGTGAACATGCAACTAGTAGATGAGTGTCGTGTTTAAATTTGGAATTATTCCGGGTTCGTTTGGCATTTTTATGCACTAATTGAGTTTCTGCGCATTTAATGTGCATAATTCAAATTTGAACTACAAGCACATGCTCCAATGCACCAAAGTTTGCTGAAAAATCACATGTGTGTTTTTGGGTGAATTTATTGGTCCCATGCAATAAATGGGAATAAAATTCAAACATCTGGGCGTCATGGCTCGGCCGGAATGATTGAGAAACTTGGTTTTTAATTCATGTAAATCCAAAACATGGCTGAAAATCATGAAACTTGGCATGGTGTCATGACATGGCACCAACATGCTGCAGTAATTTTTTTGGCCGAATTGGAACAAGCTTTGTGTAAGCCTCTTGCAAACCGGAGCTTCCCTCAAGAAGGCTCGTGGTTTCGAGAGGGAACGTGTCACCTCCGTGTGCGAAATGATATACATACACTGCCTTCTCCCGCCTTAATTTTTGTACACTGACAGATTAGACCAAATAGAAGTATCATGCTAAAATTTTGAATTATTCCGTGTTCGTTTGGCCTTTTTTATACATTAATTGAGTTTCTAGGCATTTAATGTGCATAATTCAAATTTGAAGTACAAGCACATGCTCTAGTGCACCAAAGTTGTTTGAAAAATCACATGTGTGTCCTTGGGTGAATTTCTAGGTCCCATGCAAGAGATGGGAGTGAAATTCAAACATCTGGGCGTCGTGGCTCGACCGGAAAGATTGAGAAACTTGGTTTTTTAATTCCTGTAATTCCAAAACACGCCTGAAAATCATGAAACTTGGCATGGTCTCATGACATGGCACAAACATGCTGCGGTAATTTTGTTGGCCGAATTGGAACAAGCTTTGGTGTAAGCTTCTTGTAAACCGGAGCTTCCCTCAAGAAGGCTCGTGGTTCCGAGAGGGAATGTGTCACCTCGTGTGTGAAACGACATACGTACACTACCTTCTCCCGCCTTAATTTTTTACACAACCAGATTAGACTAAATAGAAGTATCGTGCTAAATTTTGGAATTATTCTGGGTTCATTTGACCTTTTTATACATTAATTGAGTTTCTGGGCATTTAATGTGCATAATTCAAATTTGAACTACATTCACATGCTCTAGTGCACCAAAGTTGTTTGAAAAATCACATGTATGTCCTTGGGTGAATTTCTAGGTCCCATGCAAGAGATGTGAGTGAAATTCAAACATCTGGGCGTCGTGGCTTGGTCGGAAAGATTGAGAAACTTGTTTTCTGAATTCCTGTAATTCCAAAACACGCTTGAAATTTATGAAACTTGGCATGGTGTCATGACATGGCACCAACATGCTGTGGTAATTTTTCTGTCCGATTTGCAAATGCGCACACATTAACAATCAACAAAGTCATTTTGGAACAAGTGTTGTCACTTTACAAATCAGAAACACAAGTATTATTGAAACCGTGGGCGTTCGACTTACCAATTACATGCGGCCACGCGTCCCCTTTTTTTATTGGCTAGGAGGTGCCGTGCGGGGTAGCTATTTGAGTACGGGAGGCGTGCGATCAGACCCCTGCGCTTGCTCATCAGGAGGAGAGCCCTTTTGACCGCTACCTGCCGCGCACCTCCCTCCCAACGTCTCCATTAATGGCGCCCGAGCACCTGTTCTACAGCGTGGCTATATGTCTCACTGGACTGAGATTTAAGAGAGAAAAATGAAAATCTGAAAAGAAAGTTTTGCATGGATCTTGATGTAAGATCCGACGGACCTATATAGCATCGACTGTGACTCATAGCAAGCATGATGAATATAAGGACGATGGCATTGGATAATAATTGTCTTACATATTTAGAAACATAATTAAAAAAAGCCACATGCGGCAACACCTGAAATACACAAGGGCAACACAAGAAGGAAGACAACTATCTGGCTCGCAGATCTCTACTTTCTTGATGCGTTGCTGCAGGCCGCGGGAACTAGTCTCTGCGGCGAGCGGTGACGAGCTCTTTCTTGTCCTCAAGATGCTGCTTGAGAGCATCCACGGATTGCTCCACCAGCCTTCTACGCTTGATGTGCAGCATGGCATTCTCGTCCATAAGTTTCTCGACGATGATGCCGGTCCTCTTCAACAAGGCAGTGGTCTACTCCTGTTGCTCCACACTTTGGACGATCTTCGCCCTCAGCAGGCCGCGCTCGGCCCGGAGCTTTGCATTGCTCTTATTTTAGTTGCCGGATGACGTCGGCAGACTGTTCAAATGAGGCTTGCAGGTCATCCTGCAACCTCGCCCACATGGAAATCTGATCCATCTGCCTAAGGACGAGGGCACGCATGCTCCTATAAGAGTCGTCGCCTGCCCGCGAGACATTTTCCCAAGCCGTCGCGGCGCGGGAGGACATCTCTGCTATATTCATATCACAGCGGGACATCTCTTCTGCTTTCACGGCATGGCCAGACCAATCTACTGCATCGACGGCACGGCGGGTCCTCCGTGCTGCTTCGACGGTGCGGCGGGACCTCTCTGCTGCTACAGCCGTTTGGCGGGACATGTTGGCTGCTTTCGCAGCGAGGCGGGACATCTCTCATGCTTCTGCTTCCAGGCTCGCCTCTCCCTGGTGGCAATCTCTCAAACCAGAACTCATGTTTGCCATGGCGGACGCAAAGGAACGATGATGAATGACTTGTTCGTTTTTGACTTTTTGTGGATGAGGAGTTGAGGAGGAATGTGCAATCATCTTGGAGTAGTAGTACTTGATACATCTCCGTTGTATCTACTTTTCCAAACACTTTGGCCCTTGTTTTGGACTCTAACTTGCATGATTTGAATGGAACTAACCCGGACTGACGCTATTTTCAGCAGAATTGCCATGGTGTTATTTTTGTGCAGAAATAAAAGTTCTCGGAATGACCTGAAAATCAACGGAGAATTATTTTGGAATATATAATAAATACTAGAAGGAAGATCCACGTCAGGGGGCCTCCACCTGTCCATGAGGGTGGGGGGCGCCCTACCCCCTGGGCACGCCCCCTGCCTCGTGGGCCCCCTGATGCTCCACCGCCCTCAACCTTGACTCCATATATTCACTTTTGGGGAGAAAAAACCAGAGAGAAGGATTCATCACGTTTTACGATACGGAGCCGCCGCTAAGCCCTAAACTCTCTCGGGAGGGCTGATCCGGAGTCCGTTCGGGGCTCCGGAGAGGGGAATTCGTCGCCATCGTCATCATCAACCTTTCTCCATCACCAATTTCATGATGCTCACTGCCGTGTGAGTAATTTCATTGTAGGCTTGCTGGACGGTGATGGGTTGGATGAGATTTATCATGCAATCGACTTAGTTTTGTTAGTGTTTGATCCCTAGTATCCACTATGTTCTGAGATTGATGTTGCTATGACTTTGCTATGCTTAATGCTTGTCACTAGGGCCCGAGTGCCGTGATTTCAGATCTGAACCTATTATGTTTTCATCAATATATGAGAGTTCTTGATCCTACCTTGCAAGTCTATAGTCACCTATTATGTGTTATGATCCGTTAACCCCGAAGTGACAATAATCGGGATACTTACCGATGATGACCGTAGTTTGAGGATTTCATGTATTCACTATGTGTTAATGCTTTCGGCCGGTACTCTATTTAAAGGAGGCCTTAATATCCCTTAGTTTCCAATAGGACCCCACTGCCACAGGAGGGTAGGACGAAAGATGTCATGCAAGTTCTTTTCCATAAGCACGTATGACTATATTCGGAATAAATGCCTACATTACATTGATGAATTGGAGCTAGTTCTGTGTCACCCTAGGTTATGACTGTTACATGATGAACCGCATCCGGCATAATTCTCCATCACCGATCCAATGCCTATGAGCTTTCCATATATTGTTCTTCGCTTATTTACTTTTCCGTTGATATTGTTACAATCACTATAAAACACCAAAAATATTACTTTTGCTACCGTTACCACTACTCTCATATTACTTTGCTACTAAATACTTTGCTGCAGATATTAAGTTTCCAGGTGTGGTTGACTTGACAACTCAGCTGCTATTACTTGAGAATATTCTTTGGCTCCCCTTGTGTCGAACCAATAAATTTTGTTTGAATACTCTACCCTCGAAAACTGTTGGGATCTGATACGTCTCCGTTATATCTACTTTTCCAAACACTTTTGCCCTTGTTTTGGACTCTAACTTGTATGATTTGAATGGAACTAACTCGGACTGACGCTATTTTTAACAGAATTGCCATGATGTTGTTTTATGTGCAGAAAACAGAAGTTCTCGGAATGACCTGAAACTCCACGGAATACCTTACAATAAATAATAAAAAATCCTCGCCAAAGATGAAGACCAGGGGGCCACACCCTTCTCACGAGGGTGGGGGCGCCCCCCTAGGGCGCGCGCCCTACCTCGTGGGCCCCCTTGAGACCCCCCAACTCCAACTCCAACTCTATATAACTGCTTTTAGGGAGAAAAAAATAGGAGAGAAAAAATCATCGCGTTTTACAATATGGAGCCGCCGCCAAGCCCTAAAACCTCTCGGGAGGGCTGATCTGGAGTCCGTTCGGGGCTCCGGAGAAGGGGATTCGTCGCCGTCGTCATCATCATCAACCATACTCCATCACCAATTTCATGATGCTCACCGCCGTGCGTGTGTAATTCCATCGTAGGCTTGCTGGACGGTGATGGGTTGGATGAGATTCACCATGTAATCGAGTTAGTTTTGTTAGGGTTTGATCCCTGGTATCCACTATGTTCTGAGATTGATGTTGCTATGACTTTGCTATGCTTAATGCTTGTCACTAGGGCCCGAGTGCCATGATTTCAGATCTGAACCTATTATGTTTTCATCAATATATGAGAGTTCTAGATCCTATCTTGCAAGTCTATAGTCACCTATTATGTGTTATGATCTGTTAACCCCGAAGTGACAATAATCGGGATACTTACCGGTGATGACCGTAGTTTGAGGAGTTCATGTATTCACTATGTGCTAATGCTTTGTTCCGGTTCTCTATTAAAAGGATGCCTTAATATCCTTTAGTTTGCATTAGGACCCCGCTGCCACAGGAGGGTAGGACAAAAGATGTCATGCAAGTTCTTTTCCATAAGCACGTATGACTATATTCGGAATACATGCCTACATTACATTGACGAATTGGAGCTAGTTCTGTGTCACCCTATGTTATGACTGTTACATGATGAACCGCATCCGGCATAATTATCCATCATTGATCCGATGCCTATGAGCTTTCCATATATTGGTTTACGCTTATTTACTTTCCCGTTGCTATTGTTACAATCACTACAAAACACCAAAAACATTACTTTTCTTTCATTTCTCTTTTATTACCGTTGCCATCACTATCATATTACTTTGCTACTAAACACTTTGCTGCAGATACTAAGTTTCCAGGTGTGGTTGAATTGACAACTCAGCTGCTAATACTTGAGAATATTCTTTGGCTCCCCTTGTGTCAAATCAATAATTTTGGGTTGAATACTCTACCCTCGAAAGTTGTTGCGATCCCCTATACTTGTGGGTTATCAAGACTAATTTCTGGCGCCGTTGCCGGGAACATAGCTCTATTCTTTGAGTCACTTGGGATATATATCTGCTGGACACTATGAAGAACTTGAGAGATCCAAAAACCAAGATCTATCCCTGAACTACGAGGGGAGGTAAGGAACTGCCATCTAGCTCTGCACTTGATTCACCTTCTGTTATGAGTAAGCTTGCGACAGCTACTCCTGCTTCTGCTATTCATGCTGATATGTCGCATGTTATTGATGATGCTACTTCTGCTATGCATGATACTTATGATGAAACTACCTCTATGCCTGATACTACTATGCCACTTAGTGATTTTCTAGAGGAACGACTTGCTAGGGCTAGAGAGATTGAAAATATTGAATCTGATTATGAAGATGAAAGTGATGATGAAGAATCACTTGTTATTCCTGAGGGTTATTTATTTGATCAAGATGCTTCTTTAGCTATTTTAGCCTGCAAAGATAGATATGAACTCAAAAGGTTATTAGCTAAATGGAATAAGCAATCTCCAAATGCTAGGATGAGACCTGACCCTGCTTTTTCTACTTCACCTATATGTGTTGCTGATAAGGATTATGAATTCTCTCTTGATCCTGATATAATTACTTTGGTTGAATCTGATTCTTTTTATGGCTATGAATCTGAAACTGTTGTAGCACATCTTACTAAATTAAATGATATAGCCACCCTGTTCACTAATGATGAGAGATCTCGCTACTTTTATATCCTTAAAATATTTCCGTTCTCATTAAAGGGTGATGCTAAGATATGGTTTAATTCTCTTGATCCTGGTTGTGTGCATAGTCCCCAGGATATGATTTATTACTTCTCTGCTAAATATTTCCCTGCTCATAAGAAACAAGCTGCTTTAAAGGAAATATACAACTTTGTGCAAATTAAAGAAGAGAGGCTCCCACAAGCTTGGGGAGGCTTCTCAAGTTACTTAATGCTTTGCCTGATCATCCTCTTAAGAAAAATGAAATACTTGATATCTTTTATAATGGACTAACCGATGCTTCCAGAGATTACCTGGATAGTTGTGCTGGTTCTCTTTTCAGGGAAAGAACACCGGATGAAGCTGAAATCTTATTGAATAATATGTTGACAAATGAAAATAATTGGGCACCTCCTGAGGCAGCTCCTGCTCCAATTAATGATCCTATTCCTAAACCAACTCCGAAGAAGAGAGGTGTTCTATTTCTCAGTCTTGAAGATATGCAAGAGGCAAAGAAATCTATGAAAGAAAAAAGGTATGAAAGCTGAAGATGTTAAGAATTTACCTCCTATTGAAGAAATGCATGGTCTCAATTTACCGCCTGATGAAGAAATATATGATCTTAATCCTTTATTTATTGAAGAACCTACAGACCTCGATAACCCGACACAGGTAGTAAAGGTAAATTCTCTCTATAGATATGATAAAGCTGAAATCCCTCCTACTAAAATTGCTAGTCAATGCTTGGATGAGTTTGATAATTTTATGTTTAAGCAAGAAGACTTCAATGCTTATTTTGGTAGAAAATTAAAACAAGATGCTGATATGATTAAATATTTAGGTGATTATATGGCTAATATTAGAGGTGAACTTAAACTTGTTAGCAAACATGCTTCTATGGTTACCACTCAAGTAGAACAAGTACTTAAAGCTCAAAAAGAATTGCTCAAAGATGAATAGTAAGAAAAATGATTATGCTGTTAAAGTGGCTACTAGAACTGGTAGAATGACTCAGGAACCTTTGTATCCTGAAGGCTACCCTAAGAGAATTAAGCAAGATTCTCAGAGAAATAAAATTGATGCACCTAGTTCTTCAAAAAGGAAGAACAAGAAAAATGATAGAACTATGCAAACTTCTAGTGAACCTATTGCTGAACCACCTGATAATCCAAATGATATTTCTATTTCTGATGCTAAAACTCAATCTTGTAATGAACATGAACCTAATTAAAATGTTAATGATGATGTTCATAATAATGCTCAACCTAGTAACGATAATGATGTAGAAATTGAACCTGCTGCTGCTCTTGATAACCCACAATCAAAGAATCAATGTTATGATAAGAAAGACTTTGTTGCTAGGAAACATGGTAAATAAAGAGAACCTTGGGTTCAGAAACCCATGCCTTTTCCTCCCAAACCATCCAAGAAAAAGGATGATGAGGATTTTGAGTGCTTTGGTGAAATGATTAGACCTATATTTTTGCGTATGCAATTGACTGATATACTCAAAATGAATCCTTATGCTAAGTACATGAAAGATATTATTACAAATAAAAGAAAGATACTAGAAGCTGAAATTTCCACCATGCTTGCTAATTATACTTTTAAGGGTGGAATACCAAACAAACTTGGGGATCTAGGAGTACCTACTATACCATGCTCCATTAAAAGAAACTATGTTAAAACTGTTTTATGTGATCTTGGAGCCGGTGTTAGTGTTATGCCTCTCTCTTTATATCGTAGACTTGACTTGAATAAGTTGACACCTACTGAAATATCTTTGCAAATGGCTGATAAATCAATTGCTATACCTGTTGGTATTTGTGAGGACGTGCCTATTGTGGTTGCAAACGTTACTATTTTAACGGACTTTGTTATTCTTGATATTCCCGAGGACGATAGTATGTCTATTATTCTTGGAAGACCTTTTCTTAATACTGCAGGGGCTGTTATTGATTGCAACAAAGGCAATGTCACTTTTCATGTTAATGGTAATGAGCATATGGTACACTTTCCAAGAAAACAACCTCAAGTTCATAGTATCAATTCTATCGGAAAAATTCCATCGATTATATTTGGAGGTTTTGAATTTCCTCTTCCTACTGTCAAGAACAAATATGATATACTTATTATTGGGAATGTGCATATCCCTGTTGAGGTAACCTAGTGTTATTCAAAATTTCTCCGGTTTCATGTTAATCGGAATGGATTTGTTAACAAGACTTGATCAACCTTGTTAGTGGATTCCTTTTGATGAGCATGAGATGGATGAAACTAGAAGCACAACCTTCTGTACCCTTTCTATACTTTCTGTTATTTAGTTGAAATAAAGTAAAAATAAATAATTTTCTGTCTGTTATCTGGTTATCCGTGCAATATAAAAATATCTCGAAAATAAAAGTTCTCCAAATGCCCTGAAAATTAAATATGATTTTTTCTAGAATATTTGAGGATTTATGGAACAAAGAACACACAAGGGGGGCCAACCACCTTGCCACGAGGGTGGAGGGCGCGCCCACCCCCCTAGGGCGCCCCCTGCCTCGTGGGCCCATGGTGGCCCTCCTCCACTTATTCTTTTAGCCACACACTTCATCTTCCTCCCCCAAACACGAAAAACCAGCTCAAACCCGAGTCCAAGCTCGTTTTGTTGCCATTTACGATCTCCTTGCTCAATGCACCTGTCACAAAACTTCTTGGGGAGATTATTCCTTGGTATGTGACTCCTCCATTGGTCCAATTACTTTTTTTGCTAGTGCTTTATTCATTGCAAATATGTGTTGCTTAGGTGACCCTGTTCTTGAGCTTGCATGTCAAATTTATATGGTCAAAAGTAGTTTTGATGCATGATATAGGCCCTAGGCACTTGTAGGAGTAGTTTCTATCAATATTATTGAGTTTGGTTTACTTTTATTTTGAAGTTACTAAAAATTTTCAGAATTTTTCAGAGGAAGAAATATTCTTAGGAAAATGTTCCAAGGTGGTTCTTGAAAGAAGCAAGGACCCAAGCTTGCAATGCGTGATGCTGACGAAGAGCCAGCAAGAGACGCTCCAGTGTGTCCTTGTGAGTGGCCTTCTGAAAATTTTATGGATCGAGCGGGAATCAAAGAAGAATTTAATGCATATTTGCGTAATGCCGATCTTGAGGACTTTGAGGAAGACAAATGCCCCCAGTATCATGATCTCACAAGCTCTTTTGTGAGGAGGTTTGAGTATTCATCTTCGTGTAATTCTCCTTCAGTCATGTTTGATATTTATGACAAATCTTATACCATGGACTTAAGGATTTCACTTTTGCTTGCAAACTTCCACAATGTGGTAGTGTTAGGGATCCCCCTAAATCTGAATTTAGAAATTTTCTTGCTAGTATAACTGTAGGGGAATCCAGAGATATAACGCAAGCTACCATAGGGAGCATTCACTTTCCCGCTATACATTATTTTGCTCTCTTCATAGGTAGGTGCATAAATGCTAGGATGAAGCATGTCACATGTGTATCCCTGACCTTAGCATTCTCAGGAGTGCTGTGTCAGGAAACCAATCTTATCATATGGGAGCCATTGTAGCTCGTAGGTTGCATCATAATAGACATAATGGAGATTTCTTTGGAGGAATTTATGCAACCCGCTTAGCTAAATTTCTTGAGATAGACATTCATGAAGGAGACATGGAGTTGCCTCCTGCTTATTTAGATTTTGATTCTATGGTTTGCCACCATTTTGTCGAGAGGAACGAATCACCTCTCCAGTACCGACTAATCTTTGACAGACGCCGTGCTGTCCATATTACTCTCCCTGCTCCTGCTTTCTTTGATTATCAGGCAAGAGGAGGATATACTATTACCAGAGAGGAGGCAGATGAGTACGAGAGGAGAGCGGAGGCCGCTCGTCGCCACACTGCAGCTCAGGAGGCGATAGCTGCTGCATCACAGTACGACCCCAACAACTATTATTATGGATATCAGCCAGGCTAGCCGTGGCCATAGACCAACTTAGGTCAAAAGCCTAAGCTTGGGGGAGTACGTATTTCTCACCGACATTACATTTATGTTCACACACACTCATTGCTAGATGTCGGTGCTCATACTTTTTCATTGTATCATCCATCCTAGTTTATTTCCTTTTATGCTTTGTTCTTGTGTGTTTAATATACCTTAAGAAAACACAAAAAAATAGTTGTAGCTTTTAATTAATTTACTTTCCATGCCTGTAGTAGTAATTAAAAAGAAAACCCAAAAATATTTCATGTTCTTCTTTTGCTTGTTGGGAGCTTTCCCATGTAAATAGTTTTATTTCTTTTCTTTCTTTGGGGGTCAGTAGGAGAAGATCATGATTAAATTGTTGAAGTGGCTCTTTTATGCATTATTGTTTATCTGACAGAAGAGCCCATATTGCCTTGTCTTCTCCTGTTTATTGAATGCCTGCAGATTCCAGCTTAGTCCAATGCACGTGCACTCTTATTATTATTCACATCGTTCGGTCGTGCAAGTGAAAGGCAATTATGATGATATATGATGGACTGACTGAGATGAGAAAAGCTGGTATGAACTCGACCTCTTTGTTTTTGTAAATATGATGAGTTCATCGTTCTTGATTCAGCTTGTTATGAATAAACATGTTTGCAATGACAATTAGAGATCATAGTTGCTTGTGCCATGCTTGATTAGCTATGAGTTATAATGATTTACCTTGCGTGCCAACATGCTATTAAAATGGTTATGATGTGGTATGATAGGGTGGTATCCTCCTCTGGATGATTTAAGTGACTTGACTTGGCACATGTTCACGCATGTAGTTGAAACAAATCAACATAGCCTTCACGATATTTATGTTCATGGTGGATTATATCATACTCATGATTGCATCCAATGTTCATTAATTTTAATGCATATACATGACTGTTGTCGCTCTCTAGCTGGTCGCTTCCCAGTCTTTTGCTAGCCTTCACCTGTACTAAGCGGGAATACTGTTTGTGCATCCAATCCCTTAAAACCCCAAAGTTATTCCAGATGAGTCCACTATACCTTCCTATATGCAGTATCCACCTTTCATTCCAAGTAAATTTATATGTGCCAAACTCTAAACCTTCAAATAAATATCATGTTTTGTATGCTCGAATAGCTCATGTATCAACTAGGGTTGTCTGTATCTTCCATGTTAGGCGGGTTATTCTCAAGAGGAGTAGACTCCGCTCCTCACTCACGAGATAAAGGGCTGGTCACCGGGATGCCCAGTCCCATGCTTTATGCAAACTAAATCAAAATAATTGCAAACAAAACTCCCCCTGGGGCCTGATGTATGTTGGAGGCACTCGTTATTTCGAGCAAGCCATGGATTGATGTTTGTTGGTGGAGGGGGGGTATAAACTTTACCATTCTGTTTGGGAACCGCCTATAATGTGTGTAGCATGGAAGATATCGCCATCTCTTGGTTGTTATGTTGACAATGAAAGTATACCGCTCAAAATGTTATTCACCTCTATTTCAAAACCGAGCTCTGGCACCTCTACAAATCCCTGCTTCCCTCAGCGAAGGGCCTGTCTATTTACTTTTATGTTGAGTCATCACCCTCTTATTAAGAAGCACTAGCTGGAGAGCGCATCTGTCATTTGCATTCATTACTATTAATTTATATTGGGTGTGACTATGATTGGATCTCTTTTACCATGAATTACAATGTCTAGTCAGTCCTTGATCTTTAAAGGTGCTCTACATTTATGTTTTGCGGTCTCAGAAAGGGCTAGCGAGATACCATCTTGTTATATCATATTATGATTGTTTTGAGAAATTGTTGCCATCCGAGATTTATTATTATGGCTTGCTAGTTGATTATGCGATTGATATGGGTAATCATGAGACGTGAGAATTATTGCAAATGTGGTTAGTTATAATCTTTGCTGCAAACTTGAATGCTAGCTTGACATATTTATAACAACAAGAGCAAACAGAGTTTGTAAAAGTTTTTCCTTATTTCCTTCAGTTTGTCAACTCAATTGCTTGAGGACAAGCAAGGGTTTAAGCTTGGGGGAGTTGATACGTCTCCGTCGTATCTACTTTTCCAAACACTTTTGCCCTTGTTTTGGACTCTAACTTTTATGATTTGAATGGAACTAACCCGGACTGACGCTGTTTTCAGCAGAATTGCCATGATGTTGATTTATGTGCAGAAAACAGAAGTTCTCGGAATGACCTGAAACTCCATGGAATACCTTACAATAAATAATAAAAAATCCTCGCCAAAGATGAAGACCAGGGGGCCCACAGCCTTCTCACGAGGGTGGGGGCGCGCCCCCCAGGGCGTGCCCCCCCCCAGGGCGCGCCCCTACCTCGTGGGCCCCCTGGAGACCCCCCGACTCCAACTCCAACTCTATATAACTGCTTTCGGGGAGAAAAAAATAGGAGAGAAGAAATCATCGCGTTTCACGATACGGAGCCGCAGCCAAGCCCTAAAACCTCTCGGGAGGGCTGATCTGGAGTCCGTTCGGGGCTCCGGAGAGGGGGATTCGTCGCCGTCGTCATCATCAACCATCCTCCATCACCAATTTCATGATGCTCACCGCCGTGCGTGAGTAATTCCATCGTAGGCTTGCTGGACGGTGATGGGTTGGATGAGATTCACCATGTAATCGAGTTAGTTTTGTTAGGGTTTGGTCCCTAGTATCCACTATGTTCTGAGATTGATGTTGCTATGACTTTGCTATGCTTAATGCTTGTCACTAGGGCCCGAGTGCCATGATTTCAGATATGAACCTATTATGTTTTCATCAATATATGAGAGTTCTAGATCCTATCTTGCAAGTCTATAGTCACCTATTATGTTTTATGATCCGTTAACCCCGAAGTGACAATAATCGGGATACTTACCGGTGATGACCGTAGTTTGAGGAGCTCATGTAATCACTATGTGCTAATGCTTTGTTCCGGCTCTCTATTAAAAGGAGGCCTTAATACCCCTTAGTTTCCATTAGGACCCCGCTGCCACGGGAGGGTAGGACAAAAGATGGCATGCAAGTTCTTTTCCATAAGCACGTATGACTATATTCGGAATACATGCCTACATTACATTGACGAATTGGAGCTAGTTCTGTGTCACCCTATGTTATGACTGTTACATGATGAACCGCATCCGGCATAATTATCCATCATTGATCCGATGCCTACGAGCTTTCCATATACTGGTTTACGCTTATTTACTTTCCCGTTGCTATTGTTACAATCACTACAAAACACCAAAAACATTACTTTTCTTTCATTACTCTTTTGTTACCATTGCCATCACTATCATATTACTTTACTACTAAACACTTTGCTGCAGATACTAAGTTTCCAGGTGTGGTTGAATTGACAACTCAGATGCTAATACTTGAGAATATTCTTTGGCTCCCCTTGTGTCGAATCAATAAATTTGGGTATAATACTCTACCCTCGAAAGCTGTTGCGATCCCCTATACTTGTGGGTTATCACGATCCCCTATACTTGTGGGTTATCAAGACTATTTTCTGGCGCTGTTGCCGGGAAGCATAGCTCTATTCTTTGAGTTACTTGGGATTTATACTTGCTTATCATCATGAAGAACTTGAAAGATCCAAGAACCAAGATTTATCCCTCAACTACGAGGGGAGGAAAGGAACTGCCATCTAGCTCTGCACTTGATTCACCTTCTGTTTTGAGTAAGCTTGCGACACCTAAACCTGCTTCTGCTATTAATTCTGATATGTCGCATGTTATTGATGATGCCACTTCTGCTATGCATGATACTTATGATGAAACTACTTCTATGCTTGATACTACTGTGCCACTTGGTGAATTTCTTGATGAACAACTTGCTAGGGCTAGAGAGAATGAAATTATTGAAACTGATAATATTGATGAAAGTGATGATGAAGATTCTCCCCCTAGATATGAATTACCTGTTGTTCCTGAGGGCTATGTTATGGATGAAGAAACTGCTAGAGATTTTCTTCCTTGTAATGATAGGAGTGATCTTAAGAAATTATTAGCTAAGCTGAAACAAAAAACTCTGAATGCTAGAATGAAATGTGATCCTGCTTATGCTACTTTACCTATCTTTGTTACTGATAAGGATTATGAATTCTCTGTCGACCCTGAGATAATTACTTTAGTTGAATCTGATCCTTTCTATGGCTATGAATCTGAAACTGTTGTGTCACATCTTACTAAATTAAATGATATAGCCACCCTGTTCACGAATGATGAGAAAACTCGCTATTATTATATCCTTAAATCATTTATGTTCTCATTAAAGGGTGATGCTAAGATATGGTTTAATTCTCTTGATCCTGGTTGTGTGCGTAGTCCCCAGGATATGATTTATTACTTCTCTGCTAAATATTTCCCTGCTCATAAGAAACAAGCTGCTTTAAGGGAAATATATATTTTGGCGCAAATTGAAGAAGAGAGTCTCCCACAAGCTTGGGGGAGGCTTCTCCAGTTACTTAATGCTTTGCCTGATCATCCTCTTAAGAAAAATGAAATACTTGATATCTTTTATAATGGACTAACCGATGCTTCCAGAGACCACCTGAATAGTAGTGCTGGTTGTGTTTTCAGGGAAAGAACACCAGCTGAAGCTGAAATTCTATTGAATAATATGTTAACCAATGAAAATAATTGGACACTCCCTGATCCAATACCTTATCCAATTCCTGAACCATCTCCTGAGCCAACTCCAAAGAAAAGGGGTATTCTATTTCTCAGTCCTGAAGATATGCAAGAGGCAAAGAAATCTATGAAAGAAAAAGGTATTAAAGATGAAGATGTTAAGAATTTACCTCCTATTGAAGAAATACATGGTCTTAATTTACCGACCGTTGAAGAAATACATGGTCTTGATAACCGACACGGGTAGTAAAGGTAAATTCTCTCTATAGATTTGATGAAGGTGATATTCCTCGTTATAAGTCTGCTAGCCAATGCTTAGATGAGTTTGATAATTTTATTGTTAAACAAGAGAACTTCAATGCTTATGTTGGTAAACAATTGAAACATAATGCTTATATGATTGAACACTTGAGTGATTATAGGGCAAATGTTAATGGTGAACCTAAACTTATTAGTAAACATGCTTCTATGGTTACCACTCAAGTAGAACAAGTACTTAAAGCTCAGAATGATTTGCTCAATGAATTAAATAATAAAAATGATAATGTTGTTAGAGTTATGACTAGAGGTGGTAAAATGACTCAGGAACCTTTGTATCCTAAGGGCCATCCTAAGAGAATTGAGTAAGATTCTCAGAGAAATAACATTGATGCACCTAGTCCTTCTAAGAAGAAGAAAAAGAAAAATGATAGGACTTTGCATGCATCTAGTGAACCTATTGTTGACACACCTAAGAATCCCAATGATATTTCTATTTCTGATGCTGAAACCCAATCTGGTAATGAACATGAACTAGTAATAATGTTAATGATGATGTTCATGTTGATGCTCAACCTAGCAATAATAATGATGTAGAGATTGAACCTACTGTTGATCTTGATAACCCACAATCAAAGAATCAATGTTATGATAAGAGAGAATTTGTTGCTAGGAAGCATAGTAAGGAAAGAGAACCAAGGGTTCAGAAACCCATGCCTTTTCCTCCTAAACCATCCAAGAAAAAGGATGATGAGGATTTTGAGCGCTTTGCTGAAATGATTAGACCTATCTTTTTGTGTATGCGATTAACTGATATGCTCAAAATGAATCCTTATGCTAAGTATATGAAAGATATTATTACTAATAAAAGAAAGATACCGGAAGCTAAAATTTCCACCATGCTTGCTAATTATACTTTTAAGGGTGGAATACCAAAGAAACTTGGAGATCCAGGAGTACCAACTATACCATGCTCCATTAAAAGAAACTATGTTAAAACTGCTTTATGTGATCTTGGAGACGGTGTTAGTGTTATGCATCTCTCTTTATATCGTAGACTTGATTTGAATAAGTTGACACCTACTGAAATATCTTTGGAAATGGCTGATAAATCAACTGCTATACCTGTCGGTATTTGTGAGGATGTGACTGTTGTGGTTGCAAACGTTACTATTTTAACGAACTTTGTTACTCTTGATATCCCAAGGACGATAGTATGTCTATTATTCTTGGAAGACCCTTTTTGCATACTGCAGGGGCTGTTATTGATTGCGCCAAAGGCAATGTCACTTTTCATGTTAATGGTAATGAGCATACGGTACACTTTCCGAGGAAACAACCTCAAGTCCACAGTATCAATTCTATTGGAAAAATTCCATCGATTATTTTTGGAGGTTTTGAATTTCTCTTCCTACTGTCAAGAAGAAATATGATATTCTTATTGTTGGGGATGTGCATATCCCCGTTGAGGTAACCTAGTGTTATTCGAAAATTCTCCGGTTCCATGTTATTCGGAATGAGTTTGTTAACAAGACCTGATCAACCTTGTTAGTGGATTCCTTTTGATGAGCATGAGATGGATGAATTTAGAAAACACAACTCTGTGTACCCTCTTTTTACTTTCTGTTATTTATATTAAATAAAGAAAAAAATAGTAATTTCTGTCTGTTTTCTGAATTATCCATGCAATAAAAAATACCCTGAAAATAAAAGTTCTCCAAATGCCCTGAAAATTAAATATGATTTTTTCTGGAACATTTGAGAATATCTGGCACTGAAAACACAGCAGGGGGAGCAAGCACCTGGCCACGAGGTTGGAGGGCGCACCCTACCCCCTTGGGCGCCCCCTACCTCGTGGGCTCATGGTGACTCCCCTCCACTTATTCCAGCTACCACACTCTCTTTCTTCTTCCCAAAACACCACTAGCCAGCTCAAACCGAGTCCAAGCTCGTCTTGCTGCCATTTTCGATCTCCTTGCTCAAAGCACCTCTCACAAAACTACTTTGGGGGATTGTTCCTTGGTATGTGACTCCTCCAATGGTCCAATTAGTTTTTGTTCTAGTGCTTTATTCATTGCATATTTTTTCTGCTTAGGTGACCCTGTTCTTGAGCTTGCATGTCAAATTTATATGGCCGAAAGTAGTTTTAATGCATGATATAGTCTCTAGGCACTTGTGGGAGTAGTTGCTATCAATTTTGTTGAGTTTGGTTCACTTCTATTTTGAAGTTACTAAAATTTCAGAAATTTTTCAGAGGAAAAAATATGTTTAGGAAAATGTACCAAGGTGGTCCTTCAAGGAAGCAAGGACCCAGGCTCGCAATACGCGATGCCGATGATGAATCACCGAGGGAAGCTCAGGTGCGGGCTTGTGAATGGTCGTTAGAGGACTTTATGGATCGAGCAGGAATCAAGGAAGAACTTAATGCGTATGTGCATAATGCCGATCTTGAGAGCTTCGAGGCAGATAAGTGCCGCCAATACCACTATCTCACTGATTCCTTTGTGAGAAGGTTTGAATTTTCATCATCACGTAATTCTCAAACTGTCCTATTTCATCTTTATGAAAATTCTTATACTATGGACTTAGAAGATTTTACCACTGCTTGCAAACTTCCACAATGGGGTAGTCCTAGTGAACCTCGCAAATCTGAATTTAGAGATTTTCTTGCTAGTATAACTGTGGGGGAATATAGAGATATAACACAAGCTACTGTAGGGAGCATTCATTTTCCCGCTATACATTATTTTACTCTCTTCATAGGAAGGTGCATAAATGGTAAGGATGAAGCATGTCACATGTGTGTCCCTGACCTCAGTGTTCTCAGGAGTGCTGTATTAGGAGATAAACATTATAATTTGGGAGCCATTGTTGCACATAGGTTGCATAATAATAGATTTAATGGAGATTTCTTTGGTGGAATTTATGCAACCCATCTAGCTAATTTTCTTGATATACCCATACGTGGGTATGATATTGAGTTGCCTCCTCTTTATTCAGATTATGAGGCTATGGTTCGTCATCAGTTTGTTGAGAGGAACGATCAGTTCCTCTAGTACCAACTAATCTTTGACAGATGATGCACCTATCACGTCGCTCTCCCTGCTCCTGCTTTCTTTGACTCTCAGGAAAAAGGGAGATATGTTATAACTAGGGAGGAGGCGGACGAGTATAAGAGGAGGACGGAGACGGCCCGTCTCCAAGCGGCAACTCATGAGGCAATAGCTGCTGCATCACAGTACGACCCCAGCTACAACTTTGGATATCCGCGAGGCCAGCCATGGCCATAGACAAACTTAGGCCAAAAGCCTAAGCTTGGGGGAGTACGTATTTCTCACCGACATTACATTCATGTCCACACACTCATTGCTAGTTGCCGGTGCTCATACTTTTTCATTGTATCATCCATGCTAGTTTATTTTCCTTTTTATGCTTTCTTCTTGTGTGTTTAATAAACCTTAAGAAAAACGAAAAAAATTAGTTGTAGCTTTTAGCTAGTTTACTTTTCATGTTGTAGTAGTAGTAATTAAAAAGAAAACCCAAAAAGGTTTCTTGTTCTTCTTTTGCTTGTTGGGAGCTTTCCCGTGTAAATAGTTTTATTTACTTTCTTTGGGGGTCGAGAGGAGAAGACCATAATTAAAATGTTAAAGTGGCTCTTATATGCATTATTGATTGATCTGACAAAGAGCCCATATTACCTTGTCTGCTCTCTTGAATTGAATGCTTACAGATTCCAACTTAGTCGAATGCATGTGCACTACTATTATTATTCACATCGTTCGGTCGTGCAAGTGAAAGGCAATAATGATGATTATAAGATGAACTTATTGAGATGAGAAAAGCTGGTATGAACTTGCCCTCTCTTGTTTTTGTAAATATGATTAGGTCATCGTTCCTGATTCAGCCTATTATGAATAAACATGTTTGCAATTAGAGATTATAGTTGCTTATGCCATGCTTGATTAGCTAGGAGCTTATAATGGTTTACCTTGCGTGCCAACATGCTATTAAAATGGTTGTGATGTGGTATGATAGGGTGGTATCCTGTTTTGAACGGTTCGAGTGGCTTGACTTGGCACATGTTCACGCATGTAGTTGAAACAAAATCAACATAGCCTCTACGATATTTATGTTCATGGTGTATTATATCCTACTCATGCTTGCATTTGGTGTTGATTAAGTTTAATGCATGTTCATGACTATTGTCGCTCTCTAGCTGGCCGCTTCCCAGTCTTTTGCTAGCCTTCACCTGTACTAAGCGGGAATACTGCTTGTGCATCCAATTCCATAAACCCCAAAGTTATTCCATATGAGTCCACCATACCTACCTATATACGGTATCTACCTGCCGTTCCAAGTAAATTTGTATGTGCCAAACTCTAAACCTTCAAATAAACATTCTATTTTGTATGCTCGAATAGCTCATGTATCAACTAGGGTTGTCCGTATCCTCCATGTTAGGCGGGTTATTCTCAAGAGGAGTGGACTCTACTCCTCACTCACGAGAAAATGGCTGGTCACCGGGATGCCCAGTCCCATGCTTTATGCAAATCAAATCAAAATCATTGCAAACAAAACTCCCCCGGGACTGTTGTTAGTTCGAGGCACTCGTTGTTTTGAGCAAGCCATGGATTGATGCTTCTTGGTGGAGGTGGAGTATAAACTTTACCATTCTGTTTGGGAACCGCCTATAATGTGTGTAGCATGGAAGATGTCGCCATCTCTTAGTTTTTATGTTGACAATGAAAGTATAACGCTCAAAATTCTATTCATATCTATTTCAAAATCGAGCTCTGGCACCTCTACAAATCCCTAATTCCCTCTGCGAAGGGCCTATCTATTTACTTTTATGCTGAGTCACCATCCTCTTATTAAAAAGCACCAGTTGGAGAGCACCACTGTCATTTGCATCCATTACTGTTAGTTTACATTGAGTATGACTTGACTGGATCTCTTTTACCATGAATTACAATGTCTAGTCAGTCCTTGATTTTTAAAGGTGCTCTGCATTTATGTTTTGCTGTCTCACAAAGGGCTAGCGAGATACCATCTTGTTATATCATATTATGATTGTTTTGAAAAAGTGTTGTCATCCGAGATTTATTATTATTGCTCGCTAGTTGATTATGCCATTGATATGAGTAAACATGAGACCTAAATGTTATTGTGAATATGGTTAGTTCATAATCTTTGTTGAAAACTTGAATGCTGGCTCTACATATTTACAACAACAAGAGCAAACAGAGTTTGTAAAAGTTTTTCTTTATCACTTTCAGTTTATCAACTGAATTGCTTGAGGACAAGCAAAGGTTTAAGCTTGGGGGAGTTGATACGTCTCTGCCATATCTACTTTTCCAAACACTTTTGCCCTTGTTTTGGACTCTAACTTGCATGATTTGAATGGAACTAACCCGGACTGACGCTGTTTTCAGCAGAATTGTCGTGGTGTTATTTTTGTGCAGAAATAAAAGTTCTCGGAATGACCTGAAAATCAACAGAGAATTATTTTGGAATATATAATAAATACTGGAAGGAAGATCCACGTCAGGGGGGCCTCCACCTGTCCACAAGGGTGGGGGGCACGCCCTACCCCCCTGGGCGCCCCCTCCCTCGTGGGCCCCCTGATGCTCCACCGACCTCAACCTTGACTCCATATATTCACTTTTGGGGAGAAAAAACCCAGAGAGAAGGATTCATCGTGTTTTATGAGACGGAGCCGCCGCCAAGCCCTAAACTCTCCCGGGAGGGCTGATCTGGAGTCCGTTCGGGGCTCCGGAGAGGGGAATCCATCGCCATCATCATCATCAACCTTCCTCCATCACCAATTTCATGATGCTCACCGCCGTGTGTGAGTAATTCCATCATAGGCTTGCTGGACGGTGTTGGGTTGGATGAGATTTATCATGTAATCGAGTTAGTTTTGTTAGGGTTTGATCCCTAGTATCCACTATGTTCTGAGATTGATGTTGCTATGACTTTGCTATGCTTAATGCTTGTCACTAGGGCCTGAGTGCCATGATTTCAGATCTGAACCTATTATGTTTTCATCAATATATGAGAGTTCTTGATCCTATCTTGCAAGTCTATAGTCACCTATTATGTGTTATGATCCGTTAACCCCAAAGTGACAATAATCGGGATACTCACCGGTGATGACCATAGTTTCAGGAGTTCATGTATTCACTATGTGTTAATGCTTTGGTTTGGTACTCTATTAAAAGGAGGCCTTAATATCCCTTAGTTTCCAATAGGACCCCGCTGCCACGGGAGGGTAGGACAAAAGATGTCATGCAAGTTCTTTTCCATAAGCACGTATGACTATATTCGAAATACATGCCTACATTACATTGATGAACTGGAGCTAGTTCTGTGTCACCCTAGGTTATGACTGTTACATGATGAACCGCATCCGACATAATTCTCCATCACCGATCTAATGCCTACAAGCTTTCCATATATTGTTCTTCGCTTATTTACTTTTCCATTGCTATTGTTACAATCACTACAAAACACCAAAAATATTACTTTTGCTACCATTACTTTTGCTATCGTTACCACTACTATCATATTACTTTGCTACTAAATACTTTTCTGCAGATATTAAGTTTCCAGGTGTGGTTGAATTGACAACTCAGCTGCTAATACTTGAGAATATTCTTTGGCTCCCCTTGTGTCGAATCAATAAATTTGGGTTGAATACTCTACTCTCGCAAACTGTTGCGATCCCCTATACTTGTGGGTTATCAGTACTCCCTCCATTTATTTTTAGTCTGCATATAAGATTTGGTCAAAGTCAAATTTAGTAAAATTTGACTAGCTTTGTAGGAAAAGATATCTACATTCGCACTATGAAATCATAGTTATTAGGTTCATTATGGAATTAATTTTCATAACATATAACTTTTTTGTATTATAGATGTTAATATTTTTTCAATAAAGTTAGTCAAACTTTATAAAGTTTGACTTTGACCAAATCTTATATGCAGACTAAAAAGAAATGGAGGGAGTATTTATAACTGCGTAGTAATATGCTCCTAAGTGGGAAACTATTTAGGTTTTGATCGGTGTGAACAGGTTTGCAATTCGGAATGTGATGGGACGCGACCTCCCTGTTCTTCTAAAAAAAATTGTGATGGGACGCATGCTCAAAATTTACTGACGGTTATAAGTGCAGCACTATTCCCGGAAGGCGTAACGTGGGCACGTACGCCTTCTCGGCCGCGCACGTGGCGTTTGCACCATAGGGTGCACCACAATAGGCAATGTCAGCACACGTCTTGTTCCAATAACCGTGAGCGCTCGTTATTACCATCGCGCACACTTCTTTTAATTAGAATGGGTGTGCCCGGCTAGCGCACACACGTTGATCTATCTAACTGTTTTAGTTTGTTGTGGCTAATCGCAAATAGTTCATCCATGTGTGTATGCCATCAATTTCATACACTTTGATCTGGCTTACCCGTTTCTGTTCTGTTGCCTAATCACAAACAGTTAATCCTTCAGAAGTGTATGCCCTCAATCACACATACCTTGATCTGGCTGACTGTTTCTTTTGTGTTGCCTAATCACAAATAGTTCATCCAAGTGAACTATATGCTGTATATCGCATACACCTTCATCTGGCTACCCGTTTCTTTTGTGTTGCCTAATCACAAACAGTTCATCCGAGTGAACCGTATGTTGTACGTCACACACGCCTTCATCTGGATGCCCATTTCTTTTGTTCCTCCTCATCGAAAACAGTTAATTGAACTGAACTGTATGCCCTGAATCACACACGCAACTAAAATATGAACCGTGTTTGATGCATCCTCCATAGCAAACATTTTGCACCTTTTGACGGTTTTTTACACCATCGTTTGCGATTATGGCATCGCACATAGTTTCATCGAAGGGTCTCTGATCGTAGTGTCGCGTTAGCATCATCCTGCAGTAGTGCATGGTCATCTTGGAGTACAAGTCAAGGTAGAATAAATCCTACGCTATCCTATGTTTCCTAAATAACAATGCTAATGAACAATGACTAACCCTGAACTAACTCTAGCCAAAGAGGTGTTTGGATGACAGTGTTAGATTGACAATAAATGCACTAGGAGAACTATCCCCAATCATCACCTCTTGGGTTGGTTTGACGCAACTAGCTCATACTAGCCCTCATGTTTGGATACTTTAGGGCTATTTGAGCCCAAACTAGCTCAAACTAACTAGTGTACTTAGGCCCTGTTTGGATACTCTAACTCAATTAGAGGTTAGTGTCATGGAATTGTAACGACAGATGTCCTAGCGAAAGGACTTAGTTGTAGGGCCATCGCAACTAGGAAGCTTAAAGGGGTTAATCGGGACAAAGGACACGAGAGGTTTTATACTAGTTCGGCCCCTACGATGAAGGTAAAAGCCTACGTCTAGTTGTGTTGGTATTGCTGGGGTTTTGATCACCAAGAGGCTTAACTCGCCGGCTTGGTGATCGATCTCTTGTTTCTTGCCCTAAACCGCCACCGGGTCGTACCCTTATATATACGGGTTGACGCCTGGTGGCCTACAGAGTCCCGACCGGCTCATAATCGTGTCCGGCTTGGTGACTTCCTTTACATGCCTTTCTTTACAAGTCTTTCCTTACATACGACGGTTTGCAATATTGGGCCTTAAGCCGCCTCTAGGCTTTTGGGCCTTCTATAAGATTTGATAAACTATCATCTTAATGTTTATTGGGCTTCTTGTGTAACCCGCCATTGGGGCTGACCCGGACCCTCCTGGGCGGGTCATAACTGATAGCTATATCCCCAACATTAGGCCCCAGGTTGACTTTGAACTTCGTTCTTTGTCAATCTTCAATACTTAGACAAAATCCATCTTCTTACCTTCACAGAAGTTTTTGTAACCTGCCATGACGTCATCTCTTGAAAACGCAAAAAACTTTTATGACGTCATCTCCCAACGGATCTTCATCTTTAATGTCTTCCGAGAATCGAGGCGTCTGTGTAGTTGGATAACCATTATTCGGCTCTCCCTCAATTTTTGCGCCCGTCTGTTCACATTTTCCCTTATAAATAGGCACGCCTCGGCCTTCCTCATTCTTCTCTCTCTCTCTCTCTGTCTTCTTCCTCTTGCAATCCTCCTACTGCTCGAGCCTCACCGCTGTCGCGCTTCTCCTCTGTCTCCGTCGACCTTGGCCGCTGCATCTACCCGAATCAGTCCAGAGAACGGTGGCGACCTTCGCAGAAGATACGTGGTTGTAAGTGTTCTCCTTTTCACTTCTCAGATCCGCATTAGGGTTTCCAGACTTCTTTGTGTTCTTCATAGTTCATCGCAGTTCTTCGTAGTTCTTCCACCGCAGGCCTCTTCTTGATCCAAAAAGATATATATGCTTGTGCAGTAGTGTTTTTGTTCCTACTCCTGATGCCCACAGATCCCTTTCTCTGGTTCAAAGATCTCATTAGAACTCACAGACTCATCTGCGCTAAACTTTTTAGGTCTAGAATTTTTCCCATTTTGAATAGCCATTTGATCTGGAATAATACCAAGTAGTTAGGAAACTTGTTTGTCTCAAAACTTAGCTGAATTTGCTTTTCTCAAATATCTGTAGTCATGGCGGCTTGCTGTGCCGGCTTACTTTTCCTTATATGACATTAGCCCTTAACTAAGCCGCCATTACTTCCCTGTATTATCATCATTTAACTGTTAATTTCACCATTGAATTTAACCGGCATGTTGGCTTTCTTTCAGTTTGTTTTTGAACATCATGCCGTCCAAAGCGCCAACCATCTGCAACTGGGTTCCCTCAACCATAACCGAGGAACGCTTGAAGGAGTTCTTTTCCATAGGGTTTTTGCCAGTGAAAATCGTCATGTCTTACCGTGCCCCTAACCCGGAAGAAGAACGGCCCAATCCAAGAGACGGCAAACTGATTGTTTTTACTGACCATATGAACCGTGGCTTTTCACCGCCCTGCTCAAAGTTCTTCAGAGATGTCCTCCACTTTTTCAAACTCCACCCTCAAGATATCGGGCCCAACTCCATATCTAATATCTGCAATTTCCAAGTGCTCTGTGAGGTGTACCTTCAGGAAGAGCCGACCGTGGAGCTGTTTAGAGAATATTTTTATCTGAACTGGCAGAATGAGTGCACCAACGACCTTAGCTTGGAGCTTGGAGGCATCTCAATTCAGTGTCGGCAGGGCGATGTCTTCCCCTTCATAGTCTTGCCAAGTCATCCCAAAGACTAGAATCAGACTTGGTTTTATTGTCAAGACACCTCACCGGCAAACGAACATCCCCTGCTGGGTTATCGCTTAGAGCGTCTTGACTCCAAATTTGCACTTCCTGACAAACTAACTATCGCTGAACGGAAGAAGTTGATACCATCCATCAAAAGGATTAATGCTTTGTTGGGGAACGGGTTAACCAGAGTTGATCTGACCCGCTGCTGGATCTCATGGCGGGTTATCCCTCTAAGCCGTCGATCAAAATTGATGTACGAGTATGGTGGAGGCTCAGATGATTCCCTTCGTCACAGCTCCGTTTAGTTAACGAAAGAAGATATTGTTTCAATGTAAACCCTTCCGGTGAACGGAAAATACGAAGACTGCAGTATCGTCGGGTTAAACCCCTTCTGCAAGCTTATCCCGGCGCCAGAAGTAAGGACACTCTGATCTCTCTCCTTTGTATTTTTCCCAACCGTATTTTTTAATACTTGTCTGACCTTTCATCTTGTTTTTACCTGTCTGCAGGCCAGATCTGATTTCTAGAAAGTTAAATATGACCACGAAGCTGCCAAGAAAGCAAGAGACGCCACCATAAACGCCAAGAAAACAACCCGGAGGTCCAAAAAGAAGAAGAAGAACACCCTGAAGATTTGATGAAACTCGATGATACTTCTGAGTCGGAGGTAGCCCTTGACTCCCTTGGCCAACTTTTTAATAATCTTATTAACACTGATCATTACCAGGACGACACTGGGGCCAGTTAGGCCGTGGAAGAAGAGGTAACTATTTCCTCCGACTCAGCCCATTTGCCAAGACAGAAACTTCGAGTCGTAACCCGGAAAGTAATGTTTTCACACCCTTTGGCTCATCTGGACCCTCACTTTCTTTTGAAAAAACAGCGACATGAGAGCGGCCGTCAAGCCTGGACCGAGGACGAACCGGCTGTTGTCCTTCAACAAACTCCCCAAAAACGCCAGAATGAGGTTTATTTCTTTGTCTTCGACTTTCTGTTAATGGATGTCCTTCCTTGTATTACTTACTTTCTCTTATCTTTTTAGGAGGTATCTCGCTCTTCTGGCGACTCGTCTCAAACCCTGTTTCCGGCCTTCAAGACTGCCCCTGGGTAAGAAAAAATCCTTTGTCTTCCGTGTTTTTCAAATTGTCTCTTTATCCTGAGAGTCCTATAATATTTCACTTAGTGGCCAAGCTAAGTCTAAGAAGGCCAAGGTGACCAAACCGGCGGAAGACCCGCCAGTCCTTGCTCCTGAACCGGCAAGGCCACCTTCTCCTCCATCAATTGAAACTCCAGAAGACCCTCCTTTCAATGCAGAAGAAAATCCTCCTGAGCCATCATTTGATGACACCATAGTGAATCCTTCCGCAACTGGACCATCAAGCTCAGCAAACCCGCCATCACCGTCTGCCCAAGACGTTTTGATCACCGGGAGCCGTTTTATTGAACCGGGGAATCCAACCGTGCTGGCTCGCCACACGGTGAAACAAGAGGCATTGGAGAGGCAGAAAGTGCGCTTTGATGTTGCCAATTATGATCATCTAAATGCCAACGATATTTTATCTGGCTATCTCAGCCATGTGCACTCCAGTCACGACTCAGAGATCGAAATGGTCAAACAGTTGCAGCTGAAATACGAGGTATGTTCTTCCGGCTTATCTATATTCCGCCAGCCCCCAAGTGTTCAGATTATAAGAGAACTGGAATGATCTGTAGACTTTATAATATAGGCCAAGACTTTTACCTTTGAAACTTTTCTTGAGTTCAATAAAATAGAACAAAGCTTCACCTGTAGTCCCCAAGGGCCGGTTCATTCTGATCATAAATGAACCGGTACTTTAAATTGTCTTGTACCGTATTCAAAGAACTTCATAATCCGGCTTAACCTTGAGAAACTTCCTGAATAGCATACATTAGCCCCCAAGTGCCAAGTGTTGTTACTTTGTAAAGTACTTGGGACTTAAAGTATGTCTTTAGAGTCATAAGAAATTGTTTTGGCATACATTAGCCCCGAAGTGTCAAGTGGTTTTTTGTAAAGTACTTGAGACTTGAATCTTGATTTTTGTACCTTAAGAGAAATCTTGACTCATCTGAGTATGTTTTTTGCAGAATGCCTTATCTGAACTGAACTCGCAATTGACTGATGCGAAGACCCGGCTAGCAGGTCACGAGGCAGAAATCAAGTCTACTAACTCCAAATTGCAAATAAGTCCCTCGGAGACGAAAAATTTAAAGAGCAGCTTCACTACCAAGAAGAATACTTGGGCAGAGGAAAAAACGCTTCTGACACAATGCGCCGAGAAGGCCGAAGCAGCCCTTGAAGAGGTTTCAACAGAGCTGAACGGTTTAAAGGGTCGGGTGTCTCAAATGGTGGCCGCCATCTTTGGTAATCCGTTTGTCTTAGATCTTGTGTACTTTTTGCTGATCCGAAATATAAGCCGCTAGCTGACTTTGTTTATAAAATATGTGCAGGCCCACGAAGCAGGAATCTGAGCCAAGATCATGTGATTAAACTAAAGGTAGTGTATACGTTAGTTGAGCAACTGTATATTGGCGCACAACGGGCACTTGCTACCATCTCTCCTGCCAATCAAGGACCCAACCGGCTCAGCGACGTCTTAAAGAAACTGTCAATCCTACCCGCCAGGTTTCAAGAAGTGAAGCGCTCCTGTGTGAGAGCCGGGGCTTTGACTGCCCTGAGCCGCTCCAAGGCTTGGGTGCCAGATCTAGACCCAGCGGACGTGGCCAGAGGATATCCCACCGTGAAGGAAGACGGATCTCCCTTTGAGCAGGATGACTTCATGGCTTGCGTGCGTGGAGTCCGACCTCAGGCGACTATTCTTAGAGATGAAACCAACATTGACAAGTATCAGCCGGGTTTTGATGTTGAAAATAAGAAGATGGCAACTCCCTCATACAAGGTGACAGATTTAATCCCGCCTATTCGTGAAAATACATTTGCCCCGGAAGTTGACCCGGCCGGCCTGATTGCCGACGAAGCCGAATTTGTCGCCGTGAATGGCTTTGACTAGTCAAAACCTAGCTTCCAGTCAATAGAGGGTGGTGAACCGGCGAGGGAGGAGCAATAACCATCTTCATGGGCTTATAAAAGCCTTGTAATAGTTTAGCTGTGAAAACACTGCATGCTTTGCTTATGCCATCACGCATAAAACACTTGTATGTGATTCTGTGTTTCCTGATGTCAATATATGCATCATATTTATGGTTGTCCCTGTAATACTTTAGCTCTGTTCCTGTAAATACAAGAGAAGAAACTGGCTTGGCGGCTTAGTACCGAACGGGTTAAAACACCCGGCTTATAGCCAATATGTTACCATAATAGAAAACAGAAACATATATAAAAAGAGAACAAGGATGAAACTAACCCTTTGGTTAATGCAGCAGGCAATTGCGTATAAACAATAGCCATACTTGTACCTTTGATCCTTAGACCACCGGTTTAAATAATCCGGGGAATGAAGTTGATAACTCAATCTTTTTGAGAAGTCAATGCTTCTGAATACTCAATGATCATCATACCTTGGTGGCTTTGTTGTCAAATAGTCCAGCCGGCGAAAAAGATCATACTAATTATTTGTGAAATTGAGACAACAAGAAACTAAAAATCAAATAAAAGGTAATAAGTATGATTTAACCTTGTATTTAAAGGTTGGGGGTTTCTGATTCGAATACGATCAGTAAACGGACCAAAGGAGTTAAGCTAAGGTTCGAATACGACCATATAGCCCCCAGTGGCTTTGGCGTTGCGCCGATCAAGAGGTTACCGACAGCTATGTTCTCTTTGGTTCGAATATGACCTATGCTTGAATAGGAAGCCCCCAAATGACCTTGAGAGGTTTTTAATGACCCTGATTCGAATACGATCCCAAGTCGGACCCAAAAGGGGTTAAGCTATGATTCGGATACGATCAAGAAGCCCCCTAGTGAGTTTGGCCTTGAGCCGATCAAGAGGGTTACGACAGCTATGTTCTCTTTGGTTCGACTACGACCTATGTTTGAACAGGAAGCCCCCAAGTGACCATGATAGTTGCAGCTAGATTCGAATACGACCATAAGCTGGACCAAAAAAGGTTAGACTTGATTCAAATATGATCAGCTCCTTAATAGTCATTTGAAAATAATAAATAACAAAGATGCGTAATCTTTGAAAAGAAAAGAGACCGATGGTCCTGCTTTATTACTTATCATGGTATATACAGTGTTAAAGTATGTACATGATGAGAACCGGTGGCTCAGGTGTAGTATGGCCGAAGTTGAGCAATGTTCCACGACCGGCGGGTCTCCTCTTCTGACTTACGTGAGTCTTTGTGCTCTTGAATGTCAATGAGGTAATATGACCTATTGTTTAAGTTCTTGCTGACCACAAAGGGTCCTTCCCAAGGTGGGGATAACTTGTGTGCATCTGACAGATCCTGGATGAGCCGGAGCACCAGGTCACCTTCCTGCAATGTCCTGGACTTAACCCGGCGGCTGTGATAACGGCACAGGTCCTATTGATAAATTGTAGATCGAGCCGCTGCTAAGTCTCTTTCCTCATCTAACAAGTCAAGTGCATCATGTCTGGCTTGTTCATTATTAGCTTCAACATAAGCCTCCACACGGGGCGAGTCATGACGGATGTCACTAGGCAACACTGCTTCTGCTCCATACACCATGAAGAAAGGTGTGTAACCTGTGGACCTGTTAGGTGTGGTGTTGATACTCCACAGCACCGAGGGTAATTCCTCTACCCAGCAACCCGGCATTCGCTGAAAGGGAACCATAAGCTGGGGTTTGAGACCTTTTAAAATTTCCTTATTCGCTCTCTCAGCTTGACCATTGGATTGAGGATGAGCTACAGAAGAAACATCAAGCCGGATATGCTCACATTGACAAAACTCCTCCATAGCCCCTTGGGACAGGTTAGTGCCATTGTCAGTGATAATGTTGTGTGGAAAACCAAAACGAAAGATCACCTTTTTCATGAACTGAACCGCCGTGGACGCATCACACTTACTCACCAGCTCTGCCTCCACCCACTTTGTGAATTTATCAACTGCCACTAAAAGATGTGTCTTTTTATCCTTAGACCTTTTGAAAGGTCCCACCATGTCAAGCCCCCAGACCGCAAACGGCCAAGTGATTGGAATCATCTGGAGCTCTTGAGCCGGCACATGTACTCGTCGTGCGAAATTTTGACATCCATCTCCATCTGCTGACCAGATCCTCTGCATCAGCGTGAGCCGTCAACCGGTAAAAACCGTGACGAAAAGCCTTGGCCACCAGAGATTTTGACCCAGCGTGATGACCACAATCACCTTCATGGATCTCGCTAAGTATTTCTTGGCCTTCTCCAGGGGAAACACACCGCTGAAACGCTCCAGAGACACTGCGATGGTATAATTCTCCATCAGAAATTGTCATTGACTTAGACCGTCGGGTTATCTGTCGAGCCAGGGTCTCATCCGCTGGCAACTGGCCCCGGGTCATGTAAGCCAAGAACGGCACTGTCCAATCTGGGATGACATAAAGAGCCGCCACCAACTGTGCCTCCGGGTCAGGAACGACTAGATCTTCTTCTGCAGGTAACTTAACAGACGGGTTTTGCAAAACATCCAAAAAGTGTTAGGTGGCACCGGCTTACGCTGAGATCCCAACCGGCTTAGAGCATCAGCCGCCTCATTCTTCCGACGGTCAATATGCTCCACCTGATATCCTTTAAAATGTCCTGCAACCGCATCAACTTCACGGCGATAAGCCGCCATGAGAGGGTCATTGGAATCCCACTTGCCTGATACATGTTGAGCCACTAAGTCTGAGTCGCCAAGACACCTGACCCGGCTCAGGCTCATCTCTTTGGCCACTCGAAGACCATGGAGCAAGGCTTCATACTCTGCTGCGTTGTTAGTGCAAGGAAACATCAGCCGTAACACATAACAAAAATTGTCGCCTCGAGGGGAGGTTAAAACAACTCCAGCCCCCGAGCCTTCCAACTGTCTGGACCCATCAAAATGAATAGTCCAATATGTGTTGTCTGGTTTCTCTTCTAGCATCTGCATTTCTGTCCAGTCATTGATAAAATCAACCAGTGATTGAGACTTGATCGCAGTACGTGGTACATACTTCAATCCATGAGACCCAAACTCAATGGCCCACTTGGCGACTCGTCCAGTGGCTTCTCTATTTTGAATGATGTCTCCAAAGGGTGCAGAGCTAACCATAGTGATTGGGTGACCTTGAAAATAATGTTTAAGCTTCCGGCTCGCCATGAACACCCCATACACGAGCTTCTGCCAATGTGGATAATGTTGTTTGGATTCAATTAACACCTCACTGACGTAGTAAACCGGCCATTGAACCGGATGTTCCTTGCCGACCTCCTTGCACTCCACCACAATTGCCACACTAAAAGCTCGTGAATTGGCGGCTACGTATAACAACAACGGCTCTTTCTCAACTGGAGCAGCAAGGACCGACGGCTCAGCAAGCTGTGTCTTCAGATCCTCAAAAGCAGAGTTTGCAGCATCGCTCCAAACAAAATCATCCGTTTTCTTCATCATCTAATACAAAGGCATCGCCTTCTCCCCTAACCGGCTTATGAACCGGCTCAAAGTAGCAACACGACCCGCCAGCCATTGAACATCATTGATGCATGTTGGTTTGGCCAGGGATGTAATTGTCTTGATTTTCTCCGGGTTAGCTTCAATACCTCGGTTGGACACCAAAAACCCAAGAGCTTGCCGGCTGGGACTCCAAAAACACACTTATCCGGTTTAAGCATCATTTTGTAGACCCGGAGATTATCGAAGGTCTCCTTCAGATCTACGACCAAGGTTTCCTCCTTCCTGGATTTTACCACTATATCATCCACATAAGCATGAACATTACGCCCAATATGATCATGAACACAATTCTGCACACACTGTTGGTAAGTCGCCTGGGCACTCTTAAGCCCAAAAGGCATAGACACATGGCAGAAAGCTCCAAAAGGAGTGATAAAAGACGTCTTCTCCTGATCTTTGACTGCCATCTTGATCTGATGATAACCTGAATAAGCATCCAAGAAACTCAAACGTGCGCAACCCGCCGTAGGATCGATGATCTGATCAATACGGGGGAGGGCAAAAGGGTCAGCTGGACAAGCCTTGTTTAAATAGGTGTAATCCACACACATATGCCAGGTGCCGTTATTTTTTAGTACAAGCACCGGGTTGGCTAACCACTCTGGGTGAAAGACTTCTACAATGAACCCGACCGCCAAGAGCCAGGCCACCTCTTCTCTGATAGCCTTGCGCCTTTCTTCATTGAACCGTTGGAGAAACTGTCTAACAGGTTTAAACTTTGGATCAATATTGAGAGTGTGCTTAGCGAGTTCCCTCGGGACACCCGGCATGTCGGAAGGTTTCCATGCAAAGATGTCCCGGTTCTCACGGATGAACTCGATGAGCGTGTTTTCCTATTTTGGATCCAAGTTTGCACCGATGATGATCTGCTTGGATGAGTTGCCAGGCACAATGTCAACCATCTTGGTGTCATCAGCTGATTTGAACTTCAACACCGGCTCATGCTCTGTTGTTGGTTTCTTTAACGAGGTCATGTCTGCCGGGTCAACGTGATCCTTGTAAAACTTTAACTCCTCTATTGCACAAATAGACTCAACATAGGCGGCACCACCTTCTTCACACTCCAAGGCTATTTTCTGGCTCCCATGTACTGTAATGGTGCCCTTATAACCCGGCATCTTGAGCTGCAAATATACATAACACGGCAGGGCCATGAACTTGGCATAAGCCGACCGTCCAAACAGAGCATGATATGGGCTTTTGATCTTAACCACCTCAAAGGTTAATTTTTCTGCTCTGGAGTCATACTCATCTCCAAAGGCTACTTCCAGTTCAATCTTACCAACTGGGTATGCCGACTTGCCAGGTACCACACCGTGAAAAATAGTGTTGGATTGTTTAAGACTCTTATCAGTCAACCCCATTCGGCGGAACGTCTCATAGTAGAGGATGTTGATGTTGCTGCCTCCATCCATGAGTACCTTAGTGAATTTATCTCCACCAACTTGAGGCGCTACTACCAAGGCCAAGTGACCCGGATTATCAACCCGGGGTGGGTGATCCTCTCTGCTCCACACAATGGGCTGCTCTGACCAACGTAAGTAACGTGGAATCACCGGCTCAACGGCATTGACGGCCCTCTTGTGAAGCTTCTGGTCTCTCTTACATAAACTAGTGGTGAACACATGGTATTGCCCACTATTCAGCTGTTTTGGGTTGCTCTGATATCCAGACTGTTGCTGCTGATTACCTTCACCGGGTTGTGGATTATATCCTCCTTGGTTACTAGGATGGCCCTGACCGTGAAATCCTCCTCCACCTGAACCGGCGCCCGGGCCATGGAAACCGCCTCCACCTGAATCGCCACCTAGGCCGTGACCTCCATCAAATGTGTTTGAATTTTTAAATGCCTTCATGATTGTATAATCTTTCCACATGTGGGTGGCTGGCTTCTCCTGGGTGCCGTGCCTTGGACAAGGCTCATTCAATAGTTGCTCAAGGGTGGGACCTGACCCGCTCGACCGAGGGGGTTTCCTGCCCTTGCGCCATTGATTTCCGCCCTGCGCATTGGTGTTAGCAACAAACTCATCAGCCTTACGTTTATTACCTCCCTGATTTGCTGGGTTATGTTGGTGACCCTTGCCGTTGCCGCTCTTATTTCCCTTCGCTGTCTTTTCTTCGTCAGACACCGGGTCTTTGGTACTATCAGATTCAGCATACTTGACGAGAGCCGCCATCAACTGGCCCATGTCATTGCAGTCATGCTTGAGCCGCCCCAACTTCTGCTTTAGAGATTCAAAACGGCAATTTTTCTCCAACATCAAGACTGCTGAGCCGGCATCCATCTTATCAGACGAATGTATTATCTCCTTGACCCGGCACACCCAATGGGTTGTAGACTCACCGTCCTCTTGCTTACAATTATTCAGGTCCACAATCGACATAGGCTGCTTACACGTGTCTTTGAAGTTCTGGATGAACCGGGCCTTCAACTCCGCCCATGAGCCGATAGAATTGGGTGGCAATCCCTTCAACCAAGTACGAGCTGTTCCATCCAACATCATAGTGAAATACTTGGCCATTGCCGCGTCGCTGACCTCCAACAACTCCATAGCCATCTCATAACTCTCAATCCAAGCCCCAGGCTATAAGTCGGCCGTGTAATTAGGCACCTTACGGGGCCCCTTGAAGTCTTTTGGCAAATGCTCATTACGTATGGCCGGCACCAGGCAAGGGACACCTCGGTTCTTGTGGCCACCCCTGCCTCAACTGAGGTTGCTGGATAAGCCAGAAGGTCTGATGAGCCGCTTGCTCTACTGCTAGTTGAACCGCTTGCTCCGCCTCTTGTCGGATCATCTCCTGATCCGCCAAGTTAATGGCTCCAGCCTGCACCTGCTCATACCTGTGCGGTCGGTTGCAGCATTGAGCACTACTTGACATGTCAGCTGAATCAATATGCCTACTGTAGCTTGGGCTCCGGCTCGAGCGAGGAGTTGAATGGATCCTGTCTCGACTGTAGGAGTATGCATCCTGCTGTGCCAGAGCTGTTTGAAGTTCTCTCACCCTTCGCGTTTCGACTGCCGTCGGTGAGTCACCTTCCATCAGGAGAGCTGCCAAACGAGCCGACGCTGCAATGAGGTTTTCTAAGGGATTGGAGAAGTGACCCGGTGGCGTTGGTACATAATGAGGTGCAGCAGTAATTACACGAGGTGGTTCCATGGCACGCGGTTGGACCGGCGCGCCGGGTGTCGTGATCCGGTTTGCCTTCGGCGGGTTGCTTCCCCCAGCTCCGGGCGTATGAAAAAGGTTCCTAGGATCGAGCGTCAGAGGTAGACGTGACTGAGTTTTCTGATGCCTTCTCCTCCTGACCTCGTTTGACGTGTTCAGATCCACCGAGAGCTGGAAGGTCTCCACTTGAAGCTGTTGAGCACGAACGTCCAAAGCCGCCCGCTCCGCTGCCATCCTGACTTCCTCTGCGGCTAGATTTTCTTTAGCTTGCACCATCTCTTCACATACGCGTGCCACCTCTGCGTTATGCTGGGCTTTATCCGCCGGCTCTACCACGGCAGTCAATAGAGTCGTCAGTTTATCCATGAGGTCCATTAGAATCTGAGCCGGGGGGCGCGCGGGGTCTCCTAACCCGGCTGTAGCCGACCCGGTAGCTGTTGCCGCTGCTGCTGTGGAGTTCTGCCCGGGCTGTGTCCCTGCCATGAAGACTCCGGCCCAATTCAGCGGCTCAAGGGGGTCCGGAATACTGCTGCCATCGGAACAGCCCCCGAGCATGCCATCCTGCAACTGGTACAAAGAGTCCGTCTTGCCCGTTGATGATGTAGTGTCAGAACATACGGCCGTCTCACCGCCCTCCATCGATCCTTCAGAGTATTCACCGCCGTGGACGTAGCCTACGAAGGCATGCTTCACGACAGATTGAACACATGTGGTCCTCGCGTGCCGAGTCGTTTCGATGAGGTTGGTGTGGACGTCCGGCTCAGGGCCTGACTCGCCGATCCGACCGATGAAGACGTGAATTCCGCCGGAGGGGACCCGGTACCCGTACTCAATCGAGCCGGCCTCGGGGCCCTAGCCTTCGTCGTCGATCTAGGGCTTACCGTGACCACTCTTGGTCATCCGGCCCACAGCGTATCCCATGAGCCCTTCGAAGTTGCCCTTCAAGAACTCAAATCCACCATGCGCGCGCCCCATGGTGGGCGCCAACTGTCGTGGAATTGTCACGGCAGATGTCCTAGCGAAAGGACTTAGTCGTAGGGCCATCGCAACTAGGAAGCTTAAAGGGGTTAATCGGGACAAAGGACACGAGAGGTTTTATACTAGTTCGGCCCCTTACGATGAAGGTAAAAGCCTACGTCTAGTTGTGTTGGTATTGCTGGGGTTTCGATCACCAACATGCTTTACTCGCCGGCTTGCTTATCGATCTCTTGTTTCTTGCCCTAAACCGCTACCGGGTCGTCCCCTTATATATATGGGTTGACGCCTGGTGGCCTACAGAGTCCCGGCCGGCTCATAATCGTGTCCGGCTCAGTGACTTCCTTTACATGCCTTTCTTTACAAGTCTTTCCTTACATACGACGGTTTGCAATATTGGGCCTTAAGCCGCCTCTAGGCTTTTGGGCCTTCTATAAGATTTGATAAACTATCATCTTAATGTTTACTGGGCTTCTTGTGTAACCCGTCATTGGGGCTGACCCGGCCCCTCCTGGGCGGGTCATAACTGATAGCTAGATCCCCAACAGTTAGGGTTAGATTCTAACCCTGAACTAACTCTAACCAAAAAGCTGTTTGGATAGTAGGGTTAGATTGACAATAAATATTATTTCTCAATCATTTGACTACTTTGGACCTTGTTTGGATGGGAGGGGTAACTTTTTTTACTATTTTTTCTAGTGGGCCCAGGAGAACTAACCCAAATAAGCTCCTCTAGTGTGGGCTAGTTTTTTGGGGTAGGTTAGATCCAACTAACCCAAACTAACCCATCATGTTTGGATACTTTTGGGTTATTTGAGCCTCAACTAACTAAAACTAAAACTAACTTAGGGATCCAAACAGAGACTTACACCTGCACGATACAAGTTTGAATGACTACGTTTGCTTGTTTTTAAATATTAGGCCATGTGCAGTTAATAACACACCTTCCCACTTCTTGTTTTTAAATATTAGGTTTTTAACAATTTGGTCTTACACATGTAGGTCCCGCTGTCAGAGGTTTTGACCCACTGTTCGACCCTTTTTGCATATGTGGAAATGAGTTGTCCATGAATATCAGTCAAGTCAAGAAACTCAGAAAGTTTGTTACGATAAAGAAATTACCGACAAAAAACAACAAGATCTTTTTCTGCACAATGAAGAAGACATCAGTTCACTATGAAATGTTACTAACTGTTATACCTTGTCTTTTTAATTCCTTTGCACCATTTCAAATCTAGAGAAGATATTTATGCGTATCCTTATTTTCATGCCTTTTCAAAGCAGTTCACTGATGATTACCTCTCAAACCACTTGTATGGTTAGGAGGTGAGGAAGGTTTTCATACAACACCCACGGTTCAATATTGAAGTGTTCCTGAAGAGGACGAAGGATGGACGGTCAATCATCCACATGCACTGGCCTAAAGTTTCAAAGACCTTCAACATCAATGAAGGCTCAATATTTGCCTTCCGCTTCAGTAGTTTTCCAGTGAGATTCATTTGTCTACGTACTGTCTATGATGCTAATTTTGAAAGGTTATAGGTGTTGCATGTGAAACTTGGTGCTAGTGCAGTTGTGTAATGGGGTAGCTGAGTGCTGAAGCTATATGATGTTATACTCGGATGTATTTCAATTATGAAATCCTGCTTCCTTAATATGGAAATGAAATATATTGCGTGCTTAATATGAAATGTCAATTAGATTAATAAATGGATTATTAATAATAGCACAATTAGCCTGGCTAATTGGGTTTTTTCTATTGCAAACGGTTATTGAGAAAACACCATGGGCGATGACCTCAGGCAATGCACACAGTTTCTTGGAATAAACTGTTTTGGATCAATGAACAATCACATATGACATCCTCTTGAAAACTGTTTGCGTTAGGCCACCTTGCACAAATGTTTACCACATAAAAGTGTGTGTGATGGACAACCTTTGTCACACAGTTCCTTCTATGCACCGCGTGTGATGCATTCAATAACGCAAACGATAAAATTGTTAATATCGTGTGCAATGGCAACATTATCACAAATGATTTAATGGGGAAAATTGTGTGTGATGTACCTGTGAACGAAAACATTTTCCTTGGAGTGACTGTGTGGGATGTATATACGAACAGAAACGTACTTCTTGGATTAACTGTGTGGGATGTACATACTAACATAAACGTATTCCTTCGATTGACTGTGTGGAATGTACATACGGACGGAAACATTTAGCAGGGACTGACTGTGTGGGATGTACTTATGACTGGAAACGATTTGGCATGTATAATTGTATTTTTTTAGCACAACTGTACGTATAACTATATTTGATCGCTCACCGATCGCACACGACCTCATTTTGCCAAGCGTGTGTGCTAGGAGGGCATATCCCTGACGGTTTCTGGGTCGTGTGGGAAGGACACCCCTATCGCAGTCACTTAGTAGGCGACGGTTCAGAACGCCGTCACGTAAAGGGGTTAAAAACCGTTTGTATAACACCTCGCTGTACCGATGGTTGCACTAGAGACTCATAGATGACATATCGTTGCGTCTCATTGGTGGGTCTGTCCAACTCGAACCTTATCTTGACTCGGATCCAACGACATCGAATCCGACTAGATCCTTCCGAGTCCATATTATCCGGTTAGCATCCAATGCTCCATGGCTAGTGAGACCGAGCCATCCACCATGTCATATGCTAGTCTAGTCGGCTGCGCGTCCACACAACCCTTTTGACTAGGGACCTTTTAGGACAATCATCATACAATGCAAAGTCCCACAAATAAGTCACGTACTTGTTGATGCACACCATTGATAATGTCCAAGGACTATCTTTATTCATAAACACATAGGAAATATCATCATACATGATTGCCTCTAGGGCATATCTCCAACACAAAGATGGTGACATGTCATTTAGTCGATGTTCACACGACACCACTAGAGGAAGCAACAACATACATATCATCAAAATATCGAACGAATACCAAATTCACATGATTACTTATGACCGGACTTCTCCCATGTCCTCAAGAACAAAAGTAACTACTCAAAAATCATATTCATGTTCAAGATCAGAGGGGTATTGAATATCATTAAGGATCTGAACATATAATATTCCATCATACAAATGAATGAGCATCAACTACATGATGTAATCAACACTACTAAGAACCCACAGATACCAATCCGAGGTTTTGGGACAAAGGCTGAATAGAAGAGATGAACTAGGGTTTGAGATGAGATGGTGTTGGTGAAGATGTTGATGAAGATTGGTCGTCCCATGATGAGAGGATCATTGGTGATGACGATGGCTTTGATTTCCCCTCTAGGAGGGAAGTTTCCGGGCGGAATCGCTCCGCCGGAGAGTGAAAAGTGCTCCTGCCCAGGTTTTGCCTCGAGACGGCAGCGCTTCATCCTGAAACCTTCCTTCTGATTTTTTTTCTATATCAAATGGCATGATATATCATAAGATGGGCTTGGGAGGCCTGCTAGGAGACTAATATTTTCGAAGGTACTCAAATTCCTTTCACAAACCGAAGAACTTGAGGTTAATGAGAGGATTCTCATAGCCAACCTTTGTAGAGCCGGTGCTTCAGTTCCATAGAGCCTCCACCAAGATGCTATGAATGAAAGGAGAGAATCAAGTTAAAAATGTATTGCATAAATTCTGAATATATACTAAATAAATTAGACTTCACAAAATCACAATGCATACCTGCATTATAATAAAAATTCTGACAACTCCTCACAAGCTTCTTTGCAAATGATCCTGCTCTATTTTGGAATCTCATTAATTCAAAATCGGCAGCTTGATCTTGCTTGTCATCATCGCCATAATAAAAGGTCTCCACACAGCTAATGAACCCTTCGGTTATTGTCCCATCATAAAAAATATTAGTATCAGCATATCTATAATATGGATTCAGCAATTATGCAGCCAAGTGTAATGGAGAGTCAAGTTGATCTTTCATCTTTTTCTCAACAATATTAATAACATCTTTGTAACGTGACTCCACATTCCATAGACTTCCTTGATCTCTGTCTTTGCCTTAACTATTTCTCCATGAACAAAACCCATAGATGGCTTGATGTCCCCATCAACCAAACCAGAACTTTTACCAAAGGCTCAAAGACATTCAGGCAAAGCTTCAAATCTTTCCAAAAAGCCATGCTCATCATCGTAGTTGTTGCTACCTTTACCTTTTTTGATTTAACTTCTCTCAGCTTGTCCCATCTACCATCAACCACCATCTTCCCCGATTGATCCTTTTTTCCTAGAAGGCTTTCCAAAGTTAGATAAGCAGAAGCAAGCCTAGTGACCCATGGCCTTATGATCTCTTTCCCTGAAGAGAAGTGTCTCATGCAGTCCAAGGTCCGTGTGTGCCCATAGACAAAGATAGTGAATGCTTTTTCTTTTTCAAGTACCTTACTAAACCTTGGCAGGTCGCCAATTCCTTACAACATCAAGTTATTGGTTTGCGTCGCACAAGAGCTCCAAAACATGTTCGGCCGCTTCTCCAACAACATCTTCTTTGCCCCCATGTTATTAGAAGCATTATCAGTCACTACTTGGACCACATTTTTAGGACCTACTTCCTCAATTGCTTCATCCACTAATTGTAAGATGACTTCACTTGTGTGTGATATAGCCGACATCTCACTCGACCTTATAAAACTTGAACCATTAGCACTGTTTGTGCACACGTTCATTATGCTTCTGCTTTTCCTATCTGAGCAAGCATCAGTCATAATGGAGCAGCCATTCTTCATATTTTCAGCATCACATTCTTGCAACAAACTCTTCACTCTTGCATGTTCCTCACAGTTGAATGTGAGGCCAAGTGGCCCAGGCCTATATGGGGTTGACCTAGAAGAGGAGCCCTAACTCTCCCGTTCCAGTGAGTCACCACACACGGGAGATACTCACGCGGGTCGCTAGAAACCAGCGAGCATGCTGTCTGAAGGTACTCCCTCTACCCAACCAACTTGGTATCATACCAACTTGCATAGTCGCTTGCCGGCGAGGTGACGGGGTCCGCCAGAGAGAGGTGGATGCACAGGGCCAGGCAAGAAGCGGCCACTGTGAGCGGGCTGCGTGCGTTGCGGAAGGGAGAGCGGTGGCGAGCTGGGCAAGGCGGCTGCAACACAAGAGGAGGAGAATGAGTTGCGGGAGCTCGCACCAGCTGCGGCTGGAGGCGGAGTGCAGCGAGGCGGCATGGCTGGCTCGAGAGAGGAGGTTGTTGTGTGTGCGCGACGAGGTGTGTGCAGGAGCTGGCGCGCGTGCATGTGCGGATGCGGCTCAACGTGTTGGTGAGCTGCGGCTGGAGAGCTGCTGCTGCAGGGACAAGGCGTGGCTGAGGTGGTGATGTAGGAGGTGCAGTGGAGAAGAAGGGTTGCTGCTGTGGATCCTCTTCTGTTGACTAGCTGCCATGTGTTGTTCCGGATGGAAGTGCTGCTGCTTCTGCTACTTGGAAGAGGAAGAAGGGGAATTCCTGGTCAAGAGTGGGATTGCTGTTGTTGTGTGCTGTTGCTTGAAGTATTGTCTTGTTGTTGCTAGTGGTGGTCTGCACTACTGATCTGCTACTACTGCTGCCTGCACTTGAGGGTTGCTAGTGCTGTTGTGGTTGTTTGCAGAGTTAGGGAGGAAGATGACATTTGGTGAGGTTAGGGTCATGGATTTAGTGTGGTCAAATGATGGATGTTCATGTGGTGCAGAAGTGGAAGGAGGAAGGCACGTAGGAGATGAAGTGTTGTGAGAAGGCAGAGATGTAGCTGGGTGTGCCCTGGCAAGCAGAGACTTGGAGGATGCCCTGCTTGCCGCCATCCAGGAGGAAGTTGCGTTGGGTGCACGTCTGGCCTCCGCCGAAGTAGCCTTTGATACTGCGTGGGTAAGAGTGGCTCACATGATGTACACATTAGTGACCATTGAGGAGGAGAGGACAGGTCGACCCTCTTTATATGTACCAATGGAGATGACACCGAGAAGGCCACAATTCTTGCTCATAGAACTGATCCGGAGTGGATTCTAGACTCTGGTGCTTCTCAACAAGTTGCAGGTGACTTCAGGGAGTTTGAGTCATATGATGAGCTCACTCCCTCTTAAAGTAAAGTGATATGTACTACCGACGGGACCCCGCAACCTATTAAGGGCATTGTGATAGTTCAATGTGTTGGAAATACGTTGTAGAGGCAACAATAAAGTGGTTATTATTATATTTTCATAATCATGATAAAGGTTTATTATTCATGTTATAATTGTGTTGATCAGAAATTTAAATACATGTGTGGATACATAAACAAATATCGTGTCCCTAGTGAGCCTCTACTAGACTAATTCGTTGATCGAAGAAGGTTAAGGTTTCCTAACCATGGACATGAGTTGTCACTTGATAACGGGATCACATCATTAGGAGAATGATGTGATGGACAAGACCCATCCGTTAGCTTAGCATATGATCGTTCAGTTTATTGCTACTGCTTTCTTAATGTCAAATTCCTATTCCTTCGACCATGAGATCATGTAACTCCCGGATACCGGAGGAATACCTTGTGTGGTATCAAACATCACAATGTAACTGGGTGATAATAAAGATGCTCTACAGGTATCTCCGAAGGTGTCTATTGAGTTGGCATGGATCGAGATTGAGATTTGTCACTCTGTGTATCGGAGAGGTATCTCTGGGCCCTCTCGGTAATACACATGATAAGAAGCTTGCAAGCAAAGTGACCAAGGAGTTAGTTGCAAGATGATGTATTACGGAACAAGTAAAGAGACTTGCCAGCAACGAGATTGAACTAGATATGGAGATACCGACGATTGAATCTCGGGAAGGAGAGCCTGGAAGGGTTCATGCCGCTCCCAAGAACGAGTCCAGAATCGCCCCGGCAGGCTTGCCGGGGTCGCCAAGATCAAACCCCGCCAAGCTCCTCCAACAGGGAACATTCACCGAGGCACCACCGCTCCACCTTGCCGCACCCAAGTCACTAATCATCGTGGTGTCATGATGTTAAGCTACCAGGTGGATCTTACCAAGCACGTGGCATCGTCAAGGAGGAGAGATTAGCTTTATTGACACCCGTCCAGGAGGCGTGTCAAGCTGATAAGAAGAGGAAGATAAGTGGCGCGATAGCCTTGTCGGGATTCGCCCTCGGCATGACACCTAGCAGTGCATTTAATGCACTTTGTCCTAACCGCCAGAGTTAGGTATGATAGCACTGCTAGCTATCTAATCGCACCCATTTAATGCACTTTGTCTTAAGACATTTTAATTTATTTATATTTTTTGAGAATTTTTAATTTATTTATATAGGGTAAGAAAATTTGTCCGACAAAAGATAAAAACAAGGAAGTGGTCCAACATAAATCAAGTATATTCGGTTTCTTCCCTCAAGATTTTTTTTTGTGATACTCTAAACATATGTAATAAGTATAAAAACATATACTTTAATGTTTTTTCCTTCTAAGAGCAAACGTAATTGATGCAATCCAAGGTCCAAATCGGCTATCCAACACGGTCCAACCAGCACCCAAGCTAACCCCCCTCCCAAAAAACAGCATCAATATCCGTCACACTCACTCTCTCCACTCCAGCACAATACCTAGATCTCGCCGGATTCACCACTCCACTCTTCCCACTCGTGCCCCCACAGTCGACAACCTCATCTCCCACCGCCGCTGCCTCTCATCCCTTCCCCTTCACTCATCCGACAGTGATCAGATGCGGGCACAACTGGCTCCCTTGTCTCCCATCGCCGCCCCTCCCATACCCTTCCCTCCACTCATCCAACGACGGCCAACACCCCCGATATCCTCACCGACGATGTCGCCGACCTTGCCGTTGGCCTCACCATTGCCGCACTAAGGAATATCCCGCAGGATGACCATTACGTGTACGTCGGCTTGTCGAAGGCCAAGGGGGACAACACACTCACCACGCAGGTTGGTTTTGGCCACCAACATCATGTAATGGTCGCCACCACCGTCATCGATGGACAATCATCTTCCACCTCGACGGATGAGCTCGCGCATCAGGAGAGGAGTGGGGGTCTTGTGCTTTTTCCATGTGTAACGCCCTCGATACGGCTATATCTCCCACGTGTCGAAGCACGACTTAGAGGCATAACCGCATTGAAAGCAATGTCGCAAGTGAGGTAATCTTCACACAACCCATGTACTATATAAGGGAAAAAGATACATAGTTGGCTTACAATCGCCACTTCACACAATTACATGAATAAAGCATTACATCATCCAAATACAAACAAGGTCCGACTACGGAACCAAAATAAAGAGCAACCCCAAATGCAACAAGGTCCCCCGATCGACCCCAACTGGGCTCCACTACTGATCAACTAGAAACGAAACAAGACAAAGGACAAGATCTTCATCGAGCTCCTCCTTGAGCTTGGTTGCGTCATCTGCAGGGTCTCATCGGCACCTGCAAGCTGGTTTTGGAAGTATCTGTGATTCACGGGGACTCGGCAATCTCACACCCTCGCGATCAAGACTATTTAAGCTTATGGGTAAGGTAAAGGTATGAGGTGGAGCTGCAGCAAGCGACTAGCATATATGGTGGCTAACCTATTCGCAAAAGAGAGCGAGAAGAGAAGGCAAAAGCATGGTCGGACAACTATGATCAAGAAGTGATCCTAGAACAACCTACGTCAAGCATAACTCCAACACCGTGTTCACTTCCCGGACCCCGCCGAGAAGAGACCATCATGGTTACGCACGCGGTTGATGTATTTTAATTAAGGTCAACTTCAGGTTTTCTACAACCGGACATTAACAAATTCCCATCTGCCCATAACCGTGGGCACGACTTTCGAAAGTTCAAATCCCTCCAGGGGTGTCCCAACTTAGCCCATCACAAGCTCTCATGGTCAAGGAAGGATATTCCTTCTAGCGGGAAGACCCGATCAGACTCAGAATCCCGGTTACAAGACGTTTCGACAATGGTAAAACAAGACCAGCAAAGCCACCCGAATGTGCCGACAAATCCCGATAGGAGCTGCACATATCTCTTTCTCAGGGTACACCGGATTGTCCAAGGTTCCGGTAGGCCAGCCCAGAGTTGCTCCTGGTGGCCACCAGCAGCTGACAAGTTGGACCAACACTCAGAGGAGCACTGGCCCAGGGGTTTAAATAAAGATGACCCTTGGGCAGGCCTACCCAAGGGAAAGAAAAGGCTAGGTGGCAAATGGTAAAACCAATGTTGGGCCTTGCTGGAGGAGTTTTATTCAAGGCGAACTGTCAAGGGGTTCCCATTATAACCCAACCGCGTAAGGAACGCAAAATCCGGGAACATAGCACCAATATGACGGAAACTAGGGCGGCAAGAGTGGAACAAAACACCAGGCATAAGGCCGAGCCTTCCACCCTTTACCAAGTATATAGATGCATTAATTAAATAAGAGATATTGTGATATCCCAACAAAATATCCATGTTCCAAACATGGAACAAGCTCCAATCTTCACCTGCAACTAACAGCGCTATAAGAGGGGCTGAGCAAAGCGGTAACATAGCTAGACAACAGTTTGTTAGGACAAGGTGGGTTAGAGGCTTGGTTTAACAATATGGGAGGCAACATAAGCAAGTGGTAGGTATCGTAGCATAGGCATAGCAATAGAGCGAGCAACTAGCAAGCAAAGATAGAAGTGATTTCGAGGGTATGGTCATCTTGCCTGAAATCCCGCAAGGAAGAAGAATGAGTCCATGAAGAGGACAAACGGACGTAGTCGAACGGGTCCTCACAATCACGACATTATCGAAACCAACCCAAAGAAGCAACACCGGAAAGAAGCACACAACATAGTAAACAACCAACACACGAACATGGTATGATATGCGGTGCATATGCATGATTTGCAAAGGAATGATTGAACCTGGCCTCAACTTGGAAATCTAAGAGTGCCACTGGAAAGGTGAGGTTATTTCGGTTGAAATCGATATAAAGATCACCGGAATCGGATGCACGGTTTGGAAATGGCAAGCAAAACAAATATGGCACCGGTCTGCGATAAACAGCAAGTAGCCATCTAAATGCATCAAGATAATTATGCTACAGCACTCAAACATGGCAACAAGATACATGGAAGGGATCCACTCAAGATGCTTGATAAAATATGAACACTGAGCTATGGCTAAATCACTCATTAACAGGTTCAAACAAGCATGGCAAAAGTGCAAATGATAACAGGTTTCAGACTTGGTGAAATTAACACAAGTCTGGAATTTATCATCAGGAAGCACACTTTGGAGCATGAAAACTATATGCTACAGGAACTTAACATGGAAAAGCAAGGCATGGCATGAAGCTACTCAACGCACGTAACAAAAGTCCCTTAGTGACCTTGAGCCAAAAGGGATCAGAAAATACAATTGCAAGCATGTGAACATGGCAAAAACATAAACAGATCTCAGACTTAGTGAAAAACTGGAGCATGCAAAACAGATAACGAGTAGGCATGTTTACGAGCTCGATGCATTCACTACAGTGCATGGCATGACGAACTAAGCATGCACCCAGTAAGAAGACATGGCATAGAAGCTAGACATGACAAGAACAACAACATAGCATGCATCGATCAATAGCAACAAGCCCGACAAAATCGCTAAACATGTCAACGATCTGCCAGGATTCACTTTATAGCAAAAGTAGAGCTCGATTCACTCAAGCTAGGGTGCTCCATAAATGCAAACAAAGACATGGATGGATAGATCACCACAATATTAACAAAATATCCTTACTGATCATCCTCAAAAGAGGCACGGATCACTAGGAAACAACATGAACATATGGCATAACAACAAAATCAGGATAAGGACTTAGAGAAATTCTAAGTCCCTGAAATCAGCATTACTGATTACACTACTTTGCAAGCTTGTGCTAGTCACCATACATATCACAAAAATACATGGTAAGCACCTCTGTAAAGATGGCCTGGTATATAACAAAACACATGTAGAGCTCAGGAGCATAGCATGCACACAATAATCATGGCAAAAATGACAAATATCTATTTGATGAAACAGATCTGCCAAGTTTATCACATAGCCCTCTTCCAACAGCATTTCTGGCATCAAGATGAGCTCAAATGAAAATGATGCAATGATAACAAATGATGTACTCGTTGAGACAAACATTTTGATATGCTACACACTCAAAATGGAGCCACAGATGATGAGTTATGATGCGATGAAAAAGCATAAAAGTTACTGGGATCTGGGGACTTGGAAGAAAATAGACCTCTCCGAGAAAGTCAACGGGACGGGGAGATCCGGGACGGAGCGGTGCAGATCTGAGACAGGACGTGTTTGGATGGGGAAGTGGTGGATCTGATCCATCTTCCTCAGATCCAGCGCGGGATGAGCTCCGGCGAACTCCTCGAGCTCCGGCGACGAAGGGGAGGTGGCGCGGGAGGTCGGAGGTGGCCGGATGGCGACGTGAAGGCAAGGCGGCAGAGGAGGTCGACTCCGGCGAGCTAGGCGCGGGGCGGCGCGGGCTCACCGAAAGGGCGGCGGTGTTGCGGGACTCCGGCGAAAGACGAGGGCGGCGGAGCTGCGGCGGTCGGCGGCGGAGACGCGGAGTGGCGGCGCCGGCGTACGGCGGCGGAGCGGGCCCGGCGACCGCAGGCGAAGGCGGCTGGCGGGGTTCGGGCGGGGTGCCCGCGAAGTGTGGCGGCGGCGAGATGGGCAGGGATGGCCTCGTCCGGGCCCCGGCGGGCTTCGGCGGGTGGTGGGAGGCGCGGATGAGGTGGCGCGGCGCGATTGGCGCGGGAGGCGGCGGCAGGTGACGTGGTAGGCCCTCATTGGCCGGAGTGAGGTGGAGGGCGCAGCGGACAAGTCCGGCCGGCGTGGGAGGAATTGTCCGGTGGCGCGCGGAGGAGGAGGTTAGGGTTTCGGGGAAAAGATCCGAAAACGAAAATGAAGGGGTCTATTTATAGAGGTAGAGGGAGCTAGGAAGCTCCAAATGAGGTGCGGTTTGCAGCCACGCGATTATGAGCGAACGATCGAGATGATGGAGAGGTCTTAGGTGGGTTTTGGATCACTTTGAAAGGGTGTTGTGCTGCAACACTCACAGGCCTTTTTGGTCCCTCGGTTAACCGTTGGAGTATCAAACGAAGTCCAAATGGCACAAAACTTGACAGGCGGTACCGGTTGTAAACCAAGGCCGCATGACAAGTCTAGGTCCAATCTGGAAATATACACCGGGTGACATAGGAGCGTCGGATTGCAAAACGGACAACGGGGAAAATGCTCGGATGTATGAGACGAACATGTATGCAAATGAAATGCACATGATGACATGATATGCAATGCATGGCACGCAAGCAATGACAAGACAACAACGGTGAATAACTGGAGGATACCTGGCACATCGGTCTCGGGGCGTCACAACACTCCACCACTACGAGAGGATCTCGTCCCGAGATCTAGAATGGCACCGTAGGGAAAAACGGAAGAGATAAAGAAGAGGTAAAACTAAGTTGCTTCTTTGACAAACGAGTGAAACCACGAGCCTTGAGAGGTTGAACAAATTGAAAGAAAGAATGCAACGAGAATGAGTGAAGTTGAAAGCACTCCGTTAGGACAAAGAACAAGGACGAACAAATTCAGGCAGCACTCTGGTTGAAAAGAGATGCAAGGCTTGATAAGGCGAAAAGAATTTGTGCAAAAGGGGTACAACACTCCGGTTAAATGGATAGGCATGAAAAGAACATGTTCTTTGCCAAAATGAGATGACTGGTGAAAGAACAACAACGCAATGCCTCCGGAACAAAAGAATAGAAGATAGATAATTGAAATAGGGGAATGGAGAAGAAAATGCCAACTTCTACTACAAAAGAGCTTGAAAAGGCATCTTTAGGAGAAGGGTCTTACGGAGTTGTTGGAAAAAAACCAACAACAAAAAGAGTAAGCTTGTTGTGGGCTTATAGAAAACATCTCGAAATCTTGAGGTGAAACTCTGCCACTAACAGAAATAATAGATTGGATTGATAAGAACAAGGAGACGAAGAACTATTTCACCGGGAGGATAAATGAAGAACTTGGGTCATTTATAAGCACCATAGATAGCAACAATCCTTAGGGAAGGCTTTAGGTGAAACATGACACAAGATAAATCCAACGAAGAGGTTGATGGATTTAAAATACCCCATTCTTAAACAACCTGTGTATCATGAAACATGAACTCAAATTATCAAGAATGACATAATACCACCTCCAATGATATGGAAGAAAGAATTGCACTCCGGATTGCGAGATGAAGAATGCTTGAGCTCCTCTGAAAAGAATCTTGATGAACACTTCGAGAAGGAATTAAATCCTTGATGAACTATCATGTAGAACCTACATGAAGAACTCCGTTAAACAAAAGAATGATCAAACGGAAGGAAAGAGAAGTTGAAAACACAAGGTGAAGCCTTGCGATGATTTAGATGAATCTTCACGACGATATAATGCGGAAAAGCTTGGAACTCCGGAAAAGAAAAGATAAAGCATCTCGAACCGAGAATGTGATATGATGAACCACTCCGGAAAGCAGGAATTGAAAGGTTGAGCCAATGATGAAAAGAATTTTGAAGGATCTTGGAGAAAGACATTTGACTGATGGTAAATCATTCTTACGTCAAACTTCAAAAAGAATTTGAGAATACCTCCGGGAAAATAAGAAGAGTCGGGTAAGATCCTGGGAAAAGACATGTGGGTTAGGGCCCACTCAAAAGAAACACGGTTGAAATGATTTAAAAGAGAGGTTGCACCGGTTGAATTAAATGGCTTGAATGAGGGAACATCCTTGAAAGAGCTTGAACGAATGCAGAGTGGAAACATGAATCTTCGAGATATCTTTAGCACTCCGGAACAATTGAATAGCGAGAGGTGAATGATTATGAGGTGCACCGGCATAAGAAAAGCATTTGAAATGAGGGAAGGATATGATCAACAAAGCTTGAACTAGTTCCATCGTAGAAGAAAAAGGAACGAAGAATGATAAACTAGAAGCTCCGTTAGAATCTTCATGAGAATCACCGAATAAGAAACATTGACGGAAAAGAATGGAAATACTTCGCATCAATAAGATAGATACTTGATTAAGATATCTGAGTCCTTGAAGAAAAAGGGTGGGTGGGCGGGAAAAACAAAGGCAACTTGGAGACGGATGAAACAAACACCGTTGAGAAGAACTGATACTTGATCTTGCAGATGTTGAAATGATCGGATCCACTTGAAGAGAAACACACCGGTTGAACAGGATTTACATGACAATCTCGATTATCAAGAAGGATTAGTATTCGCATCGGAGTATAAGAACACCGCTTAGGAATAGGTATGGAATCAACATTTGACTTCGAAGCAACTCGAATACCACAACTCAAAACAAAACAAAGAATTGGCTTGCAGAATAAGCCGGAACAAACATATGATAGAGATTTCGTCCGAAGTTTTCGTGGTGGGGCCTACACGGGCTCGATCATACAGCACCATCATGTACAAGGCAGTGCACATGACATACAAAGCGTCCCCGAGTCGGCATAGCCAAGGACTCTTTAAGACACAAGGAGACCAATGTAAAACCAACCGTGAATAGACGGACCACTAGACGTCGAACCCCAATTTCATATCATACATCTGTCTGAAAGATATCCTAAGAGCTACTTGAATTCCCACTTATAAACTCCTGAAATTTTTTGGTTATGCAATCAGGTGTTGGGGATACATGGGAAGCATAATATCTCACCCAAACTAGCAAATCCTACATCCAGCTGTATCCATCCTTCAACACATAACCAAGAAACCTTCGGAAATCGTTTACCTCAACCTTCGAAAAGCATCCATTATACGAGTTATGGCAATACTCCTGAACTCTCGCCCCAGTACTGGGTGGCATCGAGGTTATCTCACCAACAACTGCATAAAAGAGATTTTCGATGTCAGCGAAACTAAACTCAGGTATTCCAGAACTGCAATGATAAATTTGTGACGACAACACCTCGAAGCTCAACTCCCCGGGACACTGCCACAACCCCTAAATGTCAGGAGGCACCAAGAACAATGTTCTCGTCACAAAACCATCAGAACGATTCCAAGATACCCGCGTGATCCTAAAAAAATTAAGTGAAATTTGAGAAGAGAAGAGTCAAAACTCTACGTAAGGATGCCTCACCAGAGCGACGAAGGGACTGAGGAGTAAAAAGAATTCCTAACTCTCCGATATATATAATTCTAAATGACTCAAAACATTTCTAGACTCAATAACACCAGCGATTCGATCAAGCAGGGGGCTCCTAAGGTCGGGGAAGGCTCTGATACCAACTTGTGACGCCCTCGATGCGGCTATATCTCCCACCTGTCGAAGCACGACTTAGAGGCATAACCGCATTGAAAGCAAAGTCGCAAGTGAGGTAATCTTCACACAACTCATGTACTATATAAGGGAAAAAGATACATAGTTGGCTTACAATCGCCACTTCACACAATTACATGAATAAAGCATTACATCATCCAAATACAAACAAGGTCTGACTACGGAACCAAAATAAAGAGCAACCCCAAATGCGACAAGGTCCCCCGATCGACCCAACTGGGCTCCACTACTGATCAACTAGAAACGAAACAAGAAACGGACAAGATCTTCATCGAGCTCCTCATTGAGCTTGGTTGCGTCATCTGCAGGGTCTCATCGGCACTTGCAAGCTGGTTTTGGAAGTATCTGTGCGTCACGGGGACTTAGCAATCTCACACCCTCGCGACCAAGACTATTTAAGCTTATGGGTAAGGTAGAGGTATGAGGTGGAGCTGCAGCAAGCGACTAGCATATATGGTGGCCAACCTATTCGCAAAAGAGAGCGAGAAGAGAAGGCAAAAGCATGGTCGGACAACTATGATCAAGAAGTGATCCTAGAACAACCTACGTCAAGCATAACTCTAACACCGTGTTCACTTCCCGGACCCTGCCGAGAAGAGACCATCACGGTTACGCACATGGTTGATGTATTTTAATTAAGGTCAACTTCAGGTTTTCTACAACCAGACATTAACAAATTCCCATCTGCCCATAACCGCGGGCACGGCTTTCGAAAGTTCAAATCCCTACAGGGGTGTCCCAACTTAGCCCATCACAAGCTCTCACGGTCAACGAAGGATATTCCTTCTAGCGGGAAGACCCGATCAGACTCGGAATCCCGGTTACAAGACGTTTCGACAATGGTAAAACAAGACCAGCAAAGCCACCCGAATGTGCCGACAAATCCCGATAGGAGCTGCACATATCTCTTTCTCAGGGCACACCGGATTGTCCAAGGTTCCGGTAGGCCAGCCCAGAGTTGCCCCTGGTGGCCACCGGCAGCTGACAGGTTGGACCAACACTTAGAGGAGCACTAGCCCGGGGGTTTAAATGAAGATGACCCTTGGGCAGGCCTACCCAAGGGAAAGAAAAGGCTAGGTGGCAAATGGTAAAACCAATGTTGGGCCTTGCTGGAGGAGTTTTATTCAAGGCGAACTGTCAAGGGGTTCCCATTATAACCCAACCGCGTAAGGAACACAAAATCCGGGAACATAGCACCGATATGACGGAAACTAGGGCGGCAAGAGTGGAACAAAACACCAGGCATAAGGCCGAGCCTTCCTCAAAAGAGGCACGGATCACTAGGAAACAACATGAACATATGGCATAACAACAAAATCAGGATAAGGACTTAGAGAAATTCTAAGTCCCTGAAATCAGCATTACCGATTACACTACTTTGCAAGCTTGTGTTAGTCACCACACATATCACAAAAATACATGGTAAGCACCTCTGTAAAGATGGCATGGCATATAACAAAACACATGTAGAGCTCAGGAGCATAGCATGCACACAATAATCATGGCAAAAATGACAAATATCTATTTGATGAAACAGATCTGCCAAGTTTATCACATAGCCCTCTTCCAACAGCATTTCTGGCATCAAGATGAGCTCAAATGAAAATGATGCAATGAGAACAAATGATGTGCTCGTTGAGACAAACATTTTGATATGCTACACACTCAAAACTGAGCCACAGATGATGAGTTATGATGCGATGAAAATCATAAAAAATACTGGGATCTGGGGACTTAGAAGAAAATAGACCTCTCCGAGAAAGTCAACGGGACGGGGAGATCCGGGATGGAGCGGTGCAGATCTGAGACAGGATGTGTTTGGATGGGGAAGTGGTGGATCTGATCCATCTTCCTCGGATCCGGTGCGGGACGAGGTCCGGCGAACTCCTCGAGCTCCGGCGACGAAGGGGAGGCGGCGCGGGAGGTCGGAGGTGGCCGGACGGCGGCGTGAAGGCAAGGCGGTGGAGGAGGTCGACGCCGGTGAGCTAGGCGCGGGGCGGCGCGGGCTCACCGGAAGGGCGGCGGTGCCGCGGGACTCCGGCGGAAGACGAGGGCGGCGGAGCTGCGGCGGTCGGCGGTGGAGACACGGAGTGGCGGCGCCGGTGTACGGCAACGGAGCACGCCCGGCGACCACGAGCGAAGGCGGCCGGCGGGGTTCGGGCGGGGTGCCCGCGAAGTGCGGCGGCGGCGAGATGGGCCGGGAGGGCCTCGCCCGGGCGCCGGCGGGCTTCGGCGGGTGGTGGGAGGCGCGGATGAGGTGGCGCGGCACGATTGGCGCGGGAGGCGGTGGCGGGTGACGTGGCAGGCCCTCATTGGCCGGAGTGAGGTGGAGGGCGCAGCGGACGTGTCCGGCTGGCGCGGGAGGAATTGTCCGGTGGCGCGCGGAGGAGGAGGTTAGGGTTTCGGGGAAAAGATCCGAAAACGAAAATGAAGGGGTCTATTTATAGAGGTAGAGGGAGCTAGGAAGCTCCAAATGAGGTGCGGTTTGTGGCCACGCGATCGTGATCGAGCGACCGAGCTGATGGAGAGGTCTTAGGTGGATTTTGGGCCACTTTGAAAGGGTGTTGGGCTGCAACACTCACGAGGCCTTTTTGGTCCCTCGGTTAATCGTTGGAGTATCAAACGAAGTCCAAATGGCACGAAACTTGACAGGCGGTCTACCGGTAGTAAACCAAGGCCGCATGACAAGTCTCGGTCCAATCCGGACACCGGGTTACATAGGAGCGCCGGATTGCAAAACAGACAACGGGGAAAATGCTCAGATGCATGAGACGAACATGTATGCAAATGAAATGCACATGATGACATGATATGCAATGCATGACACGCAAGCAATGACAAGACAACAACAGCGAATAACTGGAGGACACTTGGCACATCGGTCTTGGGGCGTCACACCACGCCCCTGTCGCCACACCATGGATGGACCTCCCTCTGCTCCCACCCATGCCATGGACAGAGCTCGCTCCCCTCCTCAAGGTCATCTCTTCACCCATCTCATCATCTGGCTTGCTGCATCACTCGCCCTCACCTTCTCTCCCTCCCTATCCTTCTAGATTGAGACCTAGTGCTTCTTCCTAGCCGCTAGTATATAATAAAGATAAAAGTGAAACTAACACAACCGTTTTTATTTGTAAAACATAAAATCTATTTTCCATTTTTTCACCTAACTTTTAAAAAAGGTTTTCACCTAACCTATTATCACTATACAGCCAGTCCACACTCTTCTCGCTCTAAACATCATCCACACCCCTCCCCGTGTCACCCTCCTCCTCTCCCCCGCATCCCTGGTGGCCATAATATGACCGGCATATTACGAAATTTAAATACTCCCTCCGATCCAAGTTAATTGACGCTAAAGTTGTACTTAATGAGAGTCAATTAATTTGAATCGAAGTGAGTATATTCGACAAAAAATTATATTGTCTTATATATAGTTATAGAAAAAAAATTAAAATCATCAAATGATATAGTATTACCGTAACAAGTCCCGACGATAAAAAAGATCACACTCACGTTGCTGAATCGGACGCCGTAGAAAAGAATGAACTTTTTTTAAAAGAAGAAGAAAAGAATGAACTTTTTTAGATTTTTTTTGAATTGAATAACGCTGCACCCACTCACTATCTCTTTGGTAACTGTCTAATACGTATATATTGGAAAATGAACATCACAGTCATCATCCCCGCCGCCCCCACACATTCTGGTCACTTCCCACCGCCCCTCACATCTACCCGCTGTTCCCTATTCTACCATGGCCGCCCCTGCTCTTGATCCCCTTCATGGTTGAATCTGGTCATGGAAGCATCCATCAGAGGCGGACGCAGAGGCGCAGGACTCGCAAGCCCATGCTCTTCCCTGCTCCTTCCTCAAATCCGATCGCCGAAGTGAGCGAGGAGGCGCTCGAGCTCGGTATGCTCGCCGGGGACGCCGCCCCGTCCCTCTCCTCATGACGCCGTCGCCGTTGCCGTCGTGGCAATGAGTCTCTCCACCATCTCCCGTGTGCTCACTTGCTAGTCCCGGTATAGATTAGTCTCCCTCTCCGACCCCGCCGCCTGCTCTTCCCCGTCAATTCGGTTCATTGGCAGGTGCATCACCTCACTGTGTGCAATATTCAGTCCCCTAGGATTATCTGCTAGGGGGCCATGACATGTCCGCCGCCATTGTTGCTGCCCAACTGTGAGGTCGCCGAGATGTGTCTCGTGCGTCGCTACCTGACAATTGCTCTGGGGAGCCGGGCTTCATCGTCCAATGGGAACGGCAAGGTCCGAGACTGGAGATCCCTGCTCGCCAACTCACAGTCCTGGCGGTTGTCCTACCAGTCGAAAAAGAGTGAGCTTTCTTCCTGGTTTTGGGTTTCCTTTGTACCGCTTTAGTTGGTGGCTGTGTTGACATTTGGCCCTCAATGTTTCAGATTTCCTGAAGGAGAAGAAGGAGGTCCCGAAAGGGGATGGGAGCAAGAAGTCTGAATCGAAGGGTTTGTTTTGATTCTGAGTTGCATTGCACAATATTTTTATAGTTTGGGAAATCCTTGGAGTTGTCTATGGAACCTTTCCTTGATGTGATGGTCGGGCATATTTGTGTACTAAATCAGTGTCCTGGATTACCATCATCGGCAATTTTAAATATTTCTTTGATGTATTACCACAAGCATTATGCTGATGGTGTCCCACATGCTACAACCCGAGTGGGGTCCTTTTGGTGGAGAGATATCCTCAAGCTCCATGATGCGTACACACCTATTGCCTCAGTGCACATAAACATGGGTGACTCTGCTCTGTTCTGGACAAATGCTTGGCATATTGGTGGATCTTCTAGACCTTTATGTTGGAGACTGCCAAGGTTATTTTCCTTTGTTAACAATGACAAGGTTTCAGTGCATGAATTCCTCATATCACAAGATATTTTTTCAATGTTTTTCTTGCCATTGTCTCAAGAGGCTGCTCAAGAGTTGCATGTGCTAGAGGATTGGATAATGGCTTTGGACAGGAACATTAACATACCGGATGTCTGGGTCTGGCCGGGCAAATCTGGCGCATTCTCAGCCAAGAGTTTCTACACCTTAATGCACTCACATTTGCCTACAATTCAACCATGTAAATGGTTGTGGAAAAGCAGATGCACATTGAAGATCAAAGTCTTTGGTTGGTTACTTTTCTTTGATAGGCTTAACACCAAGGACCTCCTGATCCGCAGGCACTGGAGATCCCCTTTGAATGATAATCTTTGTGTTATCTGTCAGGAATTATCATATGAGGATATGCTGCATTTGTTCTTCAACTGCAATTTCGGTCGGAGGGTCTGGAACTATCTTTCTATTGATTGGTCAAGAGGGCCGGACATTTTGCAATGTATCCAACATGCTAGATCAAGTTTCAGGCATACTTTCTTCTTTGAAGTAATACTGACAGCTGCCTGGAACATTTGGATCCTCAGGAATGGAAGAACTTTTAGAGGGGAGAGAGCTACTTTTGCTGCTTGGAGGTCTAACTTTGTACATGATCTCACACTTTTGGATCCTCAGGAATGGAAAAACAAGCATTATATCTCAAAAACATATAATGTTCTAAACCAATTCGTGATAGATCAACAAAATCTCGTTGATTCTTTCACCTATTAGGATAACTTTATGAAAGAATGATCTGGCATAACTGTGTAGTTCCAATAAACAGACATTCAAATGCACCATTTTACACTCTGCAAGCAGGAAATGCAACTTCTTTAGTGTTTAGAATGGATCAGGTTACCTGTTCTATTTCCAGTTTTAAATAATTATACACATTCTCAATCATCACGTGTGCAAAACAGGGTTTATACAGATTTATACAATTCAATCTAAAATCCTGGAGCTGGTTAGATGCTATATTACTTTGTAGAACGATTGTGTTGGTTGTCATGCTGCTGGAACTTGATATAGTAAAGTCACTTCCCTGTCTCTCATACGTAGCCTTGTTATTGTGTTTTGCTTCTGCTAAAAGAATGGACAATGGTTCTGTCGTGCATTTGAAAAAAAAGTTGAGGGGTTTTGCATTTCTCTCGGAGCAAACAACCAACAATAATGTTCATATATAAATAAACAGTCATCTGAAATCTACTGAAACATTTTAATTTATTTATATAGGATAAGGAAAATTTATTTAATCTCGTGGCCGCGCTTGGCTATGATCGCCTTGTCCTCTACAGCGTTGTGGCTGCAGGCCACGTGGGCTATGACTCCGCCGCCAGCGGCGACTGGTCCTTCCCGTGCCTCTACCGCCTCGTGGCCGAGTCGTCCTCTCCCCAAATCGACATCCACCCCTTTGTCAAGCCTGCCATGCTAGTGACATGAGCAGGATGGTGTACACGAGCTTCACAGACATGTGGCCATGGAGGCTCTAGATGAGGTCGACGCCGATGACAACTCGAACAGTTCGTAGAGCCGTACCAGGTATAGCTACTCTTCCTCTACTCTTCCTCTTCAATCAATAGCAGACCGCTCTGTTTGCGGAGGTTGTAGCTCACACGGGTTTGTGGAGGTGATGGCTCAAGTATTTACCAGGGATGTTTGTAGTGTGTTGGCATATGATCCAGTACATAAATTGATTGCTTTAGTTGATCGAATTATTTGCATCTGACGTGTTGCACACATATATAAGGCAGAACAAGTTGTTCCGCTCATGGAGTCTGACTAAAATATTTTGGGCAAGTGTTTATCTTCTTAGGAAGATTGCTTGGTATGGAGGATTAGCTAATTACAAATAGGATAATCCAGCCTCATGTTAGGCCACCTCCACCATGGACAACACCTCACGTTCCTTTTTTAAACATATTCGTCATGCTTCATTGGTTCCTTTATGAATAGAATTGCAGTCGATATTCTTTAATTTGTACATAATCATTGATCTTGTACTCGTATGGACAGGGCAATGGTGCTGACCTGTAGCTCCACCTTCGATGGTAAACTATGGCTCGTAGCCAAGAATTGTAATCACGGTTGATCCAATGAGGACTTGCAGCCATGCGAGCACCTGTGCCTCCTGCTCCGATGGCAAAATTTGCCTCGCTTCCTGGGATCCTCGCCGAGACGGAAACCGCGGACAAACATGGCGATTTGAATAGAGAGGAGATGGAGGTATCAGTTATATATACAGAAAGATTGTAGTCTGATTGGTGATATATATGGAATAAATGTTATGTGCTTAAGGAAAAGAAAATCTGGACAGGGAGGGTTCACTTTTTTGGCTATGGGACGTGGCAGATAGCGTTTAGAAAATTGGATTGCCTAGCGACTTCCTTCTTTCAATAAAACCGGTGGGGTTGGCGACTTATCTATTCTAATGAAAACCGGTGGAGGTATAGAGAAAATAGGTGGGTGGGGGGATCGACGGGATCGGTGGAAGGGGGGTCGAGGGATACGAACGAACGAAACCACGTACGGACTCCCGTATTAGGAGTAGAGATGAGCAAATACAATATGACAAGAAAAGGAAGGCAATGCAATATGAAACAAAGCAAAACCCAAAATGAAACCAGCAAGGAGGAAACCACTTGGGATTGATGACGACAAGGTTGGATACATTGCCAAATATGGAAGTCTTACATCTAGGGTGTTGCAACTCTCCTCCACTACAAGAGGATCTTGTCACGAGATTTAGGACTGAAAAAACTTCGGATATTCGGAACGAATGTGATCCTTGCGCTTCCAAGTAGCTTCTCGGTCGGAATGGTGAGACCACTTAACTTTGAGAAACTTGATCGACTTGTTGCGAGTTTTGCGCTTGGTTTATTCAAGAATGGCAACGGGATGCTCATGATAAGACAAGTCCTCTTGGAGGTCAATTTCTTTGAAGTTGGTAGTGCGCTCAGGCATCTTGAAGCACTTGAGGAGTTGTGACACGTGAAATACATTGTGCACGTTTGAGAAGTTGGAAGGGAGATCAAGTTGATAAGCAAGGTCGTCTCTTTTGCCAATGATCTTTAAAGGACCCACATATCTTGGGGCAAGCTTCCCTTTGATACCAAAGTGTTGAGTGTCTTTCATTGGAGAGACTCGGAGATAGACATGGTCTCCAATCCCAAAAGCCAAGTCACGGTGCTTGCTATCGTAGTAACTCTTTTGGCATGATTGCACGGCTCTGAAATTTTCACGTATAACTTTGCACATTTCTTCAGCTTTTGTGATCAAGTCATTTCCAAGAAGTTGGCTGATACATCTCCAATGTATCTATAATTTTTTATTGTTTCATGTTGTTTTATTATCACTCTTGGATGTTTTATAGTCATTTTATATAATTTTTAGCACTAACCTATTGACATAGTGCCCAGTGTCAGTTCCTGTTTTTCTATGTTTTTACATCGCAGGAAATCAATATCAAACAGAGTTCAAATGGCACGAAATTTTACGATGATTTTTTATGGGACAAAAGGATGCAGATGGGCCCTGGTTGCACCTGGGGGTGCCCCGAGGGGGCACAACCCACCAAGGCGCGCCAGGGCTAGTGGGTTGTGCCCACCTCGGGTGCCCCGGACCGCATCTTTGCTCTATAAATATCCAAATATTCCCAAAACCCTAGGGGAGTCGACGAAAAATTCATCCAGCCGCAGCAAAGTCCAGAATCACCAGATCTAATCTAGACACCATCACGGATGGGTTCACCACTTTCATTGGTGCCTCTCCGATGATGCGTGAGTACTTCTTTGTAGACCTTCGGGTCTATAATTAGTAGCTAGATGGCTTCATTTCTCTCTCTTTATTCTCAATACAATGGTCTCTTGGAGATCCATATGATGTAACTCTTTTTGCGTTGTGTTTGTTGGGATCGATGAACTTCGAGTTTATGATCAGATCTATGTTTTTATATCCATGAAAGTATTTGAGTTTCTTTGATCTATTTTATGCATGATCTCTTATAGCCTCATGTTTGTTCTTTGATATTTGGGGTTTGTCTGGCCAACTCGATCTATTTATCTTGCAATGGGAAGAGGTGCCCGGTAGTGGGTTCGATTTTACGATGCTTGATCCTAGTGACAGAAAGGGAACCGACACGTATGTATCATTGTTACTAAGGATAAAAAGACGAGATCTATATCTATCGCCATATAGATAAACAGATCTTGTCTACATCATGTCATCGTTCTTATTGCATTACTTCGTTTTTCCATGAACTTAATACACTAGATGCATGCTGGATAGCGGTCGATGTGTGGAGTAATAATAGTAGATGCAGGCAGGAGTCGGTCTATTAATCTTGGACGTAATGCCTATGTAATGATCATTGCCTGGATATCGTCATAATTATTTGAAGTTCTATCAATTTCCCAACAGTAATTTGTTCATCTACTGTTTGCTATTTTTCTTGAGAGAAGCCACTAGTGAAACCTACGCCCCCCGGGTTTTATTTCTCATATATTTGCCTTTGTGATCTACTTTTTCCTTGCTTTTATTTTCAGATATATTAAACCAAAAATACAAAAATATATTGCTGCACTTTATTTTATTTGCGATCTATTTATCCAATCTATTACAACCTTTTCACCGCCACGCACCAATTTCTGGCGCAGTTACGTGAAAGGGATTGACAACCCCATTAACACGTCGGGTTGTGAGGTGTTGTTATTTGTGTGCAGGGGTTGTTTACATTGTGTAGCTTGGTTCTCCTACTGGTTCGATACCTTGGTTTCATAACTGAGGGAAATAATCTACCGTCGTTGTGCTACATCATCCCTCCCTCTCCGGGGAAATACCGACGTAGCTCTAGCTGCCATCAAGGAGAATTTTTGGCGCCGTTGCCGGGGAGAATCAAGTCAAGATAGCCTCCCGTCAACGTGCTTTCTGGCGCCGTTGCCGGGGAAGATCTTCAACATAACCAGGTTCCTAATCACAAATCTCATCTCCTCGCAATTTACATTATTTTCCAGTTGCCTCTCGTTTTCCTCTCCCCCACTTCACAAAAAATTGCCGTTTTATTCGCCTCTCTTTTCGTTTGCCATTTTCTAGCCGGATCTGTTTTTTGTGTGCCTTCTTGTTTGCGTAGTCATGATGCCTCAAAGAAAATATTATGATGTTCCTTACCCAAATATTTTGCTTGAAATTGAGAAAAGTACTAAGGATTATATGACTAGGCAATTTGAGCATAATAAGTATTTTACTGAAGAACTTAAGGAGCACTCCGTTGTGCTAAATGCTATTACAAAACAACTTGATGATATTAGTAGAGAAGTTTGCAATCTCCAATCTAAGTATGGTTTTGCCGAAAGTTTGTTAGGAAAAATATCCGATGCACAAGCTACCTTAGTGAATCAAATGGCCGCTAAACCAATCTCAGTAGAGGATAAAAGTGATGAAGATCTTAAAATTATTGGTGTTTCTCCTATTGATTCCTTGTTTAGTAAAGTTAAGAATGATGAAAAAGGGACTGGAGAAGAGTCAACTTTAGGTACAAGGCATCCCAATATTTTGAAGGGTGAAAATCTTGTAGAAAAAATTGATGAAAGTGGGTTTGGAGAGGTCAAGACTTTAGCTAGTGATGCACCCACTATTTTGGATTACAATTAATTATGATAGTTTCTCTTTAATTGATTTTATTTCTTTGTTGCAATCAATGATACATTCACCCCATGCTTATGAACAAAACAAAGCTTTTACTAAACATAATGTTGATGCTATGATGAAAGCTCTTGAAGAAAAATGGAATTAGAAGTTTCAATTCCTAGAAAATTGTATGATGAGTGGGAACCTACTATCAAAGTCAATATTAAAAGTTGTAAGGGTTTTTCTTTGTGTGACTTGGGTGCTAGTGTTTCCACAATTCCGAAATCCTGATGTGATGTGCTTGGTCTTACCAATCTTGAAGAATGTTCCTTGAATTTGCACTTGGTGGTTTCTACTACTAAAAAGCCTATGGGAAGAATTAATGATGTTCTTATTCTTGCAAATAGGAATTATGTGCCCATAGATTTTATTGTTCTTTATATTGATTGCAATCCGTCTCGTCCTATTATTCTTGGTAGACCGTTTTTACGCACTATCGCTGCCAAGATTGATATGCAAGAAAGCAATATTAAGTTCCAATTTCCTTTGAGGAAGGGTATGGAACACTTTTTTTAGAACTAGAATTAAGCCACCTTATGAATTAATCATGAGGGCATCTTATGGATCTCAAACCAAAGATGACAAAACCTAGATCCTTGCTATATGTCTAGCTAAGGGCGTAAAACTATAGCGCTTGTTGGGAGGCAACCCAATGAATAAAATTTATTTTTGCTTTTTGCTCCCTGTTGTTGAGTGTTAGCACAATTATGCTACTGTTATGATTGTGTTTTTATGTTTTAATTAGTGTTTGTGCCAAGTAAAGCCTTTAGGATCTTCTTGGGCAATAGTTGTTTGATCTTGCTAAAAAACAGAAAGTTTGCGCTCACAAAATTAATTTTCATTTTTTACCAGAGGGCGATAAAATAACCTTTCCAATTGCAGTAGATCAATATAAAAATTTCTTGGGACTTCCTAATATTTCAGAGTTTTTGGAGTTACAGAAGTATTCAAAATAGACTGTTCTATTTTGACAGATTCTGTTTTCTTTGAGTTGTGTGCTTATTTTGATGGCTCTATGGTTTTCTTTGATGAGTTTTTGCCATATAAAAGTTGGAATACTTTAGATATAATACAAAAACAAAATATGAATTGGTTTGATACAGTACTTATAGTAGTGGTTTATTACTCTTATACTAACGGATCTCACGAAGGCTTTATTGAGTTTTGTGTGATTGAAGTATTCAAGTTTTGGGTTATCTTACGATGGATGAAGGAAGGATGTAAGAGCCTAAGCTTGGGGATGCCCCGGCATCCCAAGCTATTATCCAAGAATGAGAAACCAACTAAGCTTGGGGATGCCCCCGAGTGGCATCCCCGCTTTCTTCCAACAACTATTGGTATTTTACACGAGACTATATTTTTATTCGTCACATGATATGTGTTTTGCTTGGAGCGTCTTGTATGATATGTGTCTTTGCTTGTTTTATTTTGTGTTTTAAGTTATCAATCCTTTCTGGACACACCTATTTGAGAGAATCAAAATTATGTCATGACTTGTTAGAATTGCTCTCTAGACTTCACCTAAATCTTTTATGAGCTAGGACTTGCTCTAGTGCTTCACTTATATCTTTTTGACCACAGTGTGCTTGTTATTTTTGAAGAAATGTTCTCTTGCTTCACTTAGATTTGTTTGAGAGTTAGTAAACTTTTGAAAAAAAAAAATCTCTCTTGCTTCACTTAAATTATTTTGAGAGAAAGAAAAATTGTGTATGCTCATGATCTTCACTTTTATTTGTTTGAGCTTATGAAAAGCAACTCATGAAAATTAGTGCCAAAGTGATAGATATCCAAGAAGGATAAAGTAAAAGAAAATGTCATGAAGATCATTGGAGAAAATAAAGTAGATTCTTAGTAATAGTTTTGAGATATGATGATGTGATATGTGAGTCATCTTGATGAGTAATTGTCCTCTAGTAAGAATATGGATGTTAAGGTTTGTGATTCCTTATGCAAGCACGAAAGTCAATAATCATGCAATGAAAATTATATCCTACTTGTGATGCATTATTTGGTGTTAATTATGCTTAATGCTTGCTTACGAGATTATTCGTTTCTCGGTTGGTCGCTTCCCAATCTTTTGCTAAGCCTTCATTTTGCACTAAGTATGACCTCTACTTGTGCATCCAAAATCCTTTAAACCAGTTTTGCCACATGATCCACTATATCTACCTATATGTGGTATTATTTTGCTGTTCTAAGCAAATTTGCATGTGCCATTGTAACATCCCTAGCCTTACCTTGCACTTGGACTAGCTTGGTTGTGCATCATGTCTAAATTTTATTTAAACCTGAAATGGGGGATGTTCAAACCCTAGCAGCAAATAGAATTCAATAGGTTCAACTAAAATAAACTCCAAGAACCCAAAATGGTCTTAGAAAAATGTTCATGATTTTTGGAAAATGCTGGAAACAGCAACCAGAGGTGATGCACATTTTTCCTAGCCATCTTGGATTTTTCTTCAACACATATTGTATTTGATTGGGGCTGCAAAAATTGCTATAAATATTTTGACAACTCCAAATATTCTGAGAATTATTGAGGGACACTGGATCAATTCAGAGAGTGCCCAAAAATATTTTCAGAATTATGTAAAATGATTTGGTTTCAAAACCAAATCAAAACAAACTACAGAAATTACAAAACAGTAGAAATAAGGAAAGAGACTTTTACCTGGCGGCCACCAACCGGCCCAGCACTGTAGCTGGCGGCCCAGCCCACCAGTTGACGCCAGTCGTCGTCCTCCTGGCGCCAGGAGGACGAGACACACGGTGCCCGCGCACACGCCACGCACCTGCCCGCCTGCCTGCTGCCTCCCCGCCAGCGCGACGCCACTAGTTTTCTCCGTGGTGCTGTTTGGATCGAGCACTCCCTCTCATTCGCTCTCTCTCCCTCTCCCTCGCTCTCTCTCTCTCTCACACACGGCCGAGTGCGCCGTCACCACCGTTTGCTGCCACCGCACCCAGAGCCACCGCCTCGCCCCATCTTCATTTCTCCGAGCTCCGTCTCCTCGCGCTGAAGCTCTCCATCGAGCCACATCGCCGGAAGCCCTGCAACGTCCTCACCACCCTTGCCTCCATCCTCGGCCGCCGTGGACCGTCGTCATTGATTTGCTCCGTCCAAGCCTTCCCCGAGCACGCTGACCATCCCCTCGTATCCTCTGTGAGCTCCACTGTGTTTCCCCTCTATCTGTTTGCTCTCCTCCATGTCATAGCACCATTCCCCGCCGTTCCCGAAGCTCGCCGCCTCGGCCTAAGATCGAACGGGTCGCGCCCGTACACCGCACCGAGCTCCTGGTGAACCCAGGAGGCTGCCCAGGCCTTTACTTTGCTCGCCTGTGTCCTGCAACTCCGGTTCCGTCGAGGTGCGACTCCGGCCACCGCCTGCCGTTGTTGCAGTCGATGTTTCGGGCCACCCCAGCTCCTCCCGCTTGCTCCATTGGATGCGCGCGAACACTAGCTCGCAGTAGAGCCAAACCCCGCCGCGAAGCACATTCTGTAGCGCCGTCTCGAGCAACTCCGGTGAATCCCCGCCATTGCTGTGGTCGCTGGCATCAACTGCTGACGTGACGCCAGTTTAATTAGCACTAATGACCCTATAAACACCCCTAGAGCCACTGCCACATGGGCCCCTGTGCCTGTTTAGGTTAATTTAATTTCTGTTTAGATTAGTTCATAACCCAGCGGGACCGACACATCAGCATTGACTTTGCTGACGTGGATGTTGACCAGGCCCACCTGTCAACGGCACTAACCAACCCTGTGTCACTAACGTGTGGACCCCACATGTCAGCTTTGACCTGGACCGGCCCTGTTGACCTGTTGACGTCATAGTGACGAAATGCTGACGCAGTAAAGAATTTTCTGAATTAAAACCTATTCAGAAAATTCCAGAAAAATTTAAAACTTCTAAAATTCATAGAAAATCAACCATAACTCCAAATAAAATAATTTATATATGAAAAATTATGAGAAAAATCCAATCTATCCATTGGTACTATTCTCATTCATGTTAGAATAACTTTTGGCTACTTCTTAGGACAAATCAAATGAATGGCATTTAAATAACCACATGTGGAGTTTGAATTTGAACATTTGGTTCAAACCAACTTCATTTATTCTGGTTGCTTGTTGCATTAGCTCAAATCACATCATATTGCCATGTCATGATCATGCATCATACTGTTGCATTACATTGATTGTGTTCCCTCTTGTTTGCCGGTGTTTGTCCCCTCTCGGTAGACATTGTTCCGGTGATGTGATCGATGACACTGATGAAGACCAATTGCTATCTTCAGAAGTGTCAGGCAAGCAAAACCCCCTTGTTCATTCTGATACAATCCCACTCTCTCGCTCCTGCTCTCTTTTACTGCATTAGGACAACAACGATTCAACTATTACATGCTGCGGTAGTTGAACCCCTTTCCTCTGCATGACCTGTCATTGCCACAGTAAATAGATGAAACCCACTAGCATGAGTAGGAGTTGTTTGAGCCCTGATGTGCCTACTCATTAATGATTGTTTGTCATGCCTGCTATTGCTTAGAGTTGTGTCAGGTCTGATTCATCGGGGATGAATTGGAAAGTTGTGAACATGTCCTGCTGTTGAGAGCTAAGTGTGTGAACACGATTTGGTAAAGGTAGCGGTGAGAGGCCGTGTAGGAGTACATGGTGGGTTGCCTCATTGAAACCGTCCTCAGGAACTGAGTTCTGTGTTTGTGATCCATGAACAACTAGTACCACACATTGGGTTCCGGTAACTCGGCCCCTCTCGGCTTATTAATCAATCTGATCTCTGTGCAGGAGTTGCAACTAGTTTCTGGTGTTTGTAGGTAGTGCTAGTAGTCTACCAAGTGGCACCTGTACAGGTGGGCTTGGTACAGACTAGGTGTAATGGCACGGTTTACCAAGCGTTGCCCGTTTGGTGGGCTTGGGAACCCTGCTCACATCGTTTGGGGCCGTGAGCAACACCACGGACGGATCTCCTTGCGGATGGAACCCAAATAGGCGATAAACCTGGACTAGAGACTTGCGTGGTTAGTCAGGTCATGGCCGACACCCTTGCCAGGCTTCCGCTTGAAGGTTGCCGAGATACATGACGTGTACATGGCGGTATGTGGCGAGAGCTTGCGTGAAGAAGTACACCCCTGCAGGGTTATAAATGATCTATTCGAATAGCCACGTTCACGGTAAAGGACCTATGGGTTGCCTATACAGTTCATAGACAAGTGAAAGTGGATACTCTAAATTGCGCAAGATAAGCGTGAGTGCTATGGATGGCCTTCTCATAGGGAGACGGGAGCGGATCCATAGTGGTGTATTGTTATGGTGAATATGTGGACTCCTGTGCGCCACCTCAAAAGAGTTACTTGCATACATAGTTCAGGGTAGCCACTGAGTCAAAGTTGGCTTGCTGCAGTTAAAGTCCACCACCCCCTTTGTTGATACTGATGCATATGTAGCTAGTTCTGATGTAAGTCTTGCTGGGTACATTTGTCCTCACGTTTGCTTAATTTATGTTTTTGTAGAGAGACTTCGGTCTCACTAGTAGTTCCGCGTGGACTTCGACGTTTAGCTTGTTACCTCGGCTACAATCTTGTACCCTTTGGAGGGTCTTGTAGATAGATAGGCTTACTAGCCTTCTCTCTTTTCAGATGTCCGTACTAAGACATGTTTTTGCTTCCGCCTGTGCTTGTTGCTTGTATGACTTGAATGCTGGGTCATTAGACCCATGTTTGTAATATCTAGCTCTTCGGAGCCTAATGAATAAATACTTTGAGTCGTAGAGTTTTGTTGTGATGCCATGTTGTATTTGCACATATTGAGCATATTGTGTGTATGTTATTGAAATGCTTGGTATGTGTGGGATCCGACAACCTAGTTGTTTATTCTTGGTAGCCTCTCTTACCAGGAAATGTCTCCTAGTGCTTCCATTGAGCCATGGTGATACGTCCATTTTGCATCATGCTTTTATATCGATATTTATTGCATTATGGGTTGTTATTACACATTATGTCATAATACTTATGCCTATTCTCTCTTATTTTACAAGGTTTACAAAAAGAGGGAGAATGCCGACAGCTGGGATTCTAGGCTGGAAAAGGAGCAAATATTAGAGACCTATTCTACATAGCTCCAAAAGTCCTGAAACTTCACGGAAGACGTTTTCAGAATATATAAAAAATACTCAGTGGAAGAAATTCACCAGGGGGGCCACACCCTGCCCACGAGGGTGGGGGGCGCGCCCTACCCCCTGGGCGCGCCCCCTATCTCGTGGGCCCCATGGTGGCCCTCCGGTGGCCATCTTCTGCTATATGAAGTCTCTCGATGGGAAAAAATCATAAGCCATCTTCTCGAACGAAACTCCGCCGCCACGAGGCGGAACCTTGGCAGAACCAATCTAGGGCTCTAGCGGAGCTGTTCTGCCAGGGAAACTTCCCTCCCGGAGGGGGAAATCATCGCCATCGTCGTCACCAATGCTCCTCTCATCGAGAGAGGGCAATCTCCATCAACATCTTCATCAGCACCATCTCCTCTCAAAACCCTAGTTCATCTCTTGTAACCAATTTTTGTCTCCAAGTCCGAGATTGGTGCTAGTAGGTTGCTAGTAGTGTTAATTACTCCTTGTAGTTGATGCTAGTTGGTTTAATTGGTGGAAGATCACATGTTCAGATCCTATGTAACGCCTCGTATGTAACCTGCCATATTTGTATTCCAGCCCTTGCCATTTCCGGCACTAAGTTATGATATTTCCTCGTTGTTGGGTTTTGTCTTCGTGTTGCTTGTGTCTTTGTCATGCATCTCATATCATGTCATCATGTGCATCGCATTTGCATACGTCTTCGTCTAATGCATCCGAGCATTTTCCACGTTGTCCGTTTTGCATTCCGGCGCTCCTATGTCCTCCGGTGTCCCCTTTTACCTCTTTTCGTGTGCGGGTGTTAAACATTCTCGGATTGGACTGAGACTTGCCAAGCGGCCTTGGTTTACTACCAGTAGACCGCCTCTCAAGTTTCGTGCCATTTGGACTTCGTTTGATACTCCAATGGTTAACCGAGGAACCGAGAAGGCCTCGTGTGTGTTGCAGCCCAACACCTCTCCAAAGTGGCCCAAAACCCACCTAAACCCTCTCCATCATCTCGTTCGTTCGATCACGATCGCGTGGCCGCAAACCGTTCTCAATTTGGAGCCTCCTAGCTCCCTCTACCTATAAAAAGGCATCTCCCCCGAAAATCACGGATAAACCCTATCCTCTCCATCTCCTCGCGTCGTCGGACGAAAAAAATCGCCGACGGACGTGTCCGCCCTCCGCCGCCCGACCACTCGCAAGCCGCCACGTGGGCCGCGCCCACTTCACCGCCTCCCGCTGCCGCCGGCCCGCGGGGACCGCGCCAGGCCCGCGAGGCCCGTTCCCGCCGCCGCGCGCCCGAGACGCCACTCCTTCGTCGCGCCGCCCGATCTAGCAGGAGCGCCGCCGCACCTCCTCACCGTCCGGTGCCGCTCCTCGCCGCCACGCCGCCGCACGAATCCTTCCGGCCGCCGCGTGCCGCCCCTCGTCGCACTTCATCGCCGCGCCGCCGACCACCTCCGGCGACCTCCGCTGCCCCGGCCGGCCTCCTCCTCGACGCCGGCATCTCCTCCGGCGACCCCCCGAGCACTGTTCCGGCGAGAAGCTCCGGTCGTCCTCGATCCGCATGCCCGATCCAGATCTAGAACTTGAGGGTTGACCTAATTTTTGCCCTAAGTCCCAGTAATTTTTGCATATTTCATCATGCCATTACTCTGCATCCATGGCTCCATTTTGGGCGCGTAGCATATCAAATTGTTCGTCTCGATGTGTACTTCATTTCATTCCATTGCACCATGTTCGTTTGAGCTCATCTTGATGCCCTAAATGTTGTTGCAAGAGTGCTATGCAATGTTAGTTTCAGATTCTTATCAGAGATTGGACATTTGTCATTTTTGCCATGTTTAATGTGTGCCTCCTATGAACTTGAGCCCTACATGTGTTTTGAAGTATGCCATGCCATCTTTACAGGGGTGTATGCCATGTATTTTTGTGATCTCTATGGTGACTAGCACAAGCATGCAAAGTAGCTCTCGTGATGTTGCTGATTTCAAGGACTTAGAAATCTTCCAAGTCTTTTCCCTGATAATATTTTTATGCCATGTATTCTAGTTGCTACAGAGTGATCCATGCCTCTTTTGAGCATGTTCAGTAAGGATCATGTTGAGATATCGTTGTGCTCTATCCATCCATGCCTTTGTTTGCAATTATGGAGCATCCTAGCATGACTCAATATTGCTCTACTTTTGCTATCAAATGTTCCTGGCAGATTGTTTACGTGTTAAGCAATTTTGCCGAGGTTGTTGTAGTTGATCCGTGCATGCTATGAGGTTGTTCCTGCCATGTTTAGCTTCTATGCCATGTCTACTTGCTGGGTGTATGCTTAGTTTGTCATGCAATGCCTTGTGGTGAGAGCATCGAGCTCGTAAACATGCCTATGTGAATCTGTTTTGCCATGTTCTAGTTTTCTACTAAGTCCGAATCTGTTAACGAAAGTTGCTATGTTCACATGGTTGCCATTGTATTTTCTGATCCCTTTTGGCTTATTGTCAGTAAGGGACTTTTGTTGTATACTTTGAGTAGCTTCATGTCATGCCTTGCTTTTCCATGATATGTTCCTGTGGCATGTTGTTATCTTGCTCTAAACATTGCTTCCTGATGTTAAATTCCTGCCATGTTGTTATTTTCACTATGTCTGTAATCTATTATCTTTTGCACTTTTGCCATGCTTGTTTGAACCTGCTATTGTGTGAATTAGCCGTACCTCAGTGTTCATCTTTTGTCATGCATCTTGAGAGGATCACTGTCATGTGTTTTGTTGCTATGTTAGAGTGTAGTAGCTTGTGGTTCTTGATGCATTTAGATGGCCTCGTGCTGTTAATCGCAGCTTTGTGCCATTATTGTTTTGCTTGCCATCTGCAAACCGTGCATCCGATTCCGGTGATCTTTATATCGATTTCGACCGACACTCTTGGTTTTCCAAGTTGAGGCCTGGTTCAATATTTCCTTTCAGAAACATGCATATGCATCGCATATCACATCCTGCATATCATGCCATATTTTGCATCATGTTGTTTGTGCATTGCACGTGGTTTATTGTGGTCCCCTTTGTTTGTGTTCTTGCTTTGGGTAGAGCCGGGAGACGAGTACGTGATCGAGGAACCAGTTGAGTACGCTTACGAGGATCAAGCTAACGTCAACTTGGAGAACTTTGCAGGCAAGATGACCATACCCTCAAAATCACTTCTATCTTTGCTTGCTAGATGCTCGCTCTTTTGCTATGCCTATGCTACGATACCTACCACATGCTTTATCATGCCTCCCATATTGCCATGCCAAACCTCTAACCCACCTTGTCCTAGCAAACCGTTGTTTGGCTATGTTACCGCTTTGCTCAGCCCCTCTTATAGCGTTGCTAGTTGCAGGTGAAGATTGGAGTTTGTTACTTGTTGGAACATGTTTATTGTTGGGATATCATTATTATATCTTGTCTACTTTAATGCATCTATATACTTGGTAAAGGGTGGAAGGCTCGGCCTTATGCCTGGTGTTTTGTTCCACTCTTGCCGCCCTAGTTTCCGTCATACCGGTGTTATGTTCCTTGATTTTGCGTTCCATACACGGTTGGGTTATATTGGGAACCGCTTGACAGTTCGCCTGGAATAAAACTCCTCCAGCGAGGCCCAACCTTGGTTTTACCATTTGCCACCTAGCCTTTTCCCTTGGGTTTCGCGGACTCAAGGGTCATCTTTATTTTAAACCCCCGGGCCAGTGCTCCTCTGAGTGTTGGTCCAACCTAGAGCACCGTGCGGGGCCGTCCCTTGGCAACTTGGGTTACGTTGGCTCCCATACGCTTAACTTATCTGGTGTGCCCTGAGAACGAGATATGTGCAGCTCCTATCAGGATTTGTCGGCACAGCGGGTGGTCTTGCTCGACTTGTTTTACCTTTGTCGAGATGTCTTGTAACCGGGATTCCGAGTCTGATCGAATTGTCTTGGGAGAAGGAATATCCTTCGTTGACCGTGAGAGCTTGTGATGGGCTAAGTTGGGACACCCCTGTAGGGATTTGAACTTCCGAAAGCCGTGCCCGCGGTTATGGGCAGATGGGAATTTGTTAATGTCCGGTTGTAGAAAACCTAAAACTTAACTTAACTAAAATGAATCAAAAGAGTGTGTGGTCGTGATGGTCTCTTTTTGGCGGAGTGTGGGAAGGGAACACGGTCTCGTGTTATGCTTGATCGTAGGTTGTTCTAGGATCACTTCTTGATCATAGTTTCTCGACCGTGCCTTGCCTTCTCTTCTCGCTCTCATTTGCGTATGTTAACCACCATATATGCTAGTGCTTGCGGCAGCTCCACCCCATACCTTTTCCCTACCTTTAAGCTTAAATAGTCTTGACCGCGAGGGTGTGAGATTGCTGAGTCCGCGTGACTCACAGATTACTCCAAAACCAGATGCAGGGACCGGTGATACCATTCCAGGAGATTTGACTGAGCTCAAGTGGGAGTTCGATGAGGACTCAGGACGATACTACGTTTCCTTTCCAGATGATCAGTAGTGCAGCCTAGTTGGGGCGATCGGGGACATTATGCATTTGGGGTTGTCTTTATTTTGGTTCCGTAGTCGGACCTTGATTGTGTCTGGATGATGTAATGTTATATTTATGCTATTGTGTGACCTAGAGATTGTAAGCCAACTATGTATCTCTTTCCTTATTCAGTACATGGGATGTGTAAAGATTACCCCTCTTGCGACATTGCCTACAATGTGGTTATGCCTCTAAGTTGTGCTCCGACACGTGGGAGATATAGTCGCATCGTGGGTGTTACAAGTTGGTAATCAGAGCCTTCCCCGACTTAGGAGCCCCCTGCTTGATCGAATCGTTGGTGTTGTTGAGTCTAGAAAAAAAATGTTTTGAGTCATTTAGGATTATATATATCGGAGAGTAGGATTCTTATTACTCCCTAGTCCCTTCGTCGCTCTGGTGAGGCATCCTGACGTATAGTTTTGATTCTTCTCTTCTCAAATTTCACTAATTTTTTTTAGGATCACGTGAGTATCTTGGAATCGTTCCGATGGTTTTGTGACGAGAACATTGTTCTTGGTGCCTCCTGACATTTAGGGGTTGTGGCAGTGTCCCGGGGAGTTGAGCTCTGAGGTGTTGTCGTCACAATTTTATCGTTGCAGTTCTGGAATACCTGAGTTTCGCCGACATCGAAAATCTCTTTTATGCAGTTGTTGGTGAGATAACCTCGACGCCACCTAGTACTGGGGCGGGAGTTCGGGAGTATTGCCATAAATCGTATAACGAATGCTTTTCGAAGGTTGAGGTAAATGATTTCCGAAGGTTTCTTGGTTATGTGTTGAAGGATGGATACAGCTGGATGTAGGATTTGCTAGTTTTGGGTGAGATATTATGCTTCCCCTGTATCCCCAACACCTGATTGCATAACCGGGAGAATTTCGGGAGTTTCATAGGTGGGAGTTCTTGTAGCTCTAGTATTTCTTCCGCAAATAGTTGGTTTGTGATTGGGTAATCCTCACCAAGTATTTGTTCTTGTCTGTACCTTGTTGTTTTTTTCATCTACCTCTATCTAAGTGGCTTCTCAATTTATGGAAGTGTGATCATTTATTTGGATGGCATTCATTCATTCTTGTTCGAATGTTGAGACTATATGTTGCAATTTCAATCTGTTGATTTAGCTTGAATATATATCTGTCAAGATGCTAACGGATGTCACCATCTTCAGGATGGCTCCTCCAACGCGTTAGAATCCTGAACCACCGTCACCACCTCCACCTTCGGAGGCATGGCAAGCTGTGATGGCCGCTACCAATGCCAACACGCAGATCTCATGCAACTCTTGCAAGAGCGCAACCAAGGAAATCAAGGCCATGGCAACAATCAGAATCAGTATGCTACACTCAACCAGTTCCTCGCAAACCAGCCAAAGACCTTCAGTAACTGTGTCGAAGCAACAGACGCTGATGATTGGCTCGTGGATATCTGCAAGCATTTCGAGTGCAGCAACATCAGGCCTGAGGACTTTGTCAATTTTGCCTCATTCCAACTCAAAGACCAAGCTGCAGAGTGGTATCAGCAATACAAAGATTCCAGAGGAGGTCGTGTGATTACCTGGGATGAATTCCATCAAGACTTCAAAGCTCACCACATTCCTTGGAGTGTTGTTGAGAGCAAGCGTGACGAGTTCCGCAATCTGAAGCAAGGCAGCTTGTCTGTTTACCAGTATAACATCATGTTCCAGAAGCTCACTCGTTTCGCCAAGCAAGATGTCCCTGACGAGAAGAGCATGATTTATCAGTTCAGGGGTGGCCTCAGAGAAGATCTCCAACTAGCCCTTGTGCTTTTCAAGCCGAAGAAGTACGATGAGTTCTACAATATGGCACTGAAACAAGAGGCTGCTCAACTCAAGTGCGATGCTTCCAATAAGCGAGTTAGGGATGCAACTCCTTCCTCAACTCAAGTGGCAACTAAGCAACAAAAGTATTGGTTGCCTCCTCCTCCTCCGTTCCGCCAGCCTTATCAGCAGAAGAGCAAAGGTGGCAAAGGATCTTCCCACCCACCCAACCCAGGCTTTCAGAACAAGACTTTGTCTCATGCTCCAAGATCAAGTGCTCTGTATCACCGTCCACTTTCAGAGGTCACGTGCAACAAGTGTCAGTAGAAGGGTCACTATGCCAACAAATGCTTCAATCAGAGGCGTCTTCCTCCTCCTCCTCCTATGAGATCTGCTAGCACTGCAGTGGTCAAGCATAATCCCAAGTTTGCAAAGGTCAACATGGTGAATGCAGCTCAGGCTGAGGACTCGTCAGATGTGATAATGGGTAACTTTCCAGTTAACTCTACTCCTGCAAAAGTCCTTTTTGATACTCATGCATCACATTGTTTCATGTCAAGATCATTTGTTTCCAAGCATGACTTCGTTTCCGAAATGTTGGGTAAACCTATGGGAGTGGTTTCTCCGGCCAAGTCTATGAGGGCTACCACGATGGTCCCGGATGTTACCATCACAATGGGTGACTATAAGTTTCTGTCTTCTCCAATGGTCCTTGGTGACTCGGATATTGATCTTATTATTGGAATCGACTGGCTTTCTAAGCACAAGGCTCGGCTTGATTGTGCTGCCAGGCAGATTCAATTGACACATTTGTCTGAGGATGTAATCGTCTTAGCCACTCATGATGATACCATTCGACTGTTTTCTCTTAATGAGAAGGGCGAGTTGGATGCCATCTCTCAAATTCCAGTCGTTTGTGAATACCAAGACGTCTTTCAAGAAGAGCTTCCAGGAATGCCTCCTCACCGGCTAGTTGAATTCATCATCGATCTTGAACCTGGCACGGAACCTGTTTGCAAACGTCCTTACAAGCTTGGACCTGAAGAGTTGAAGGAGCTGAAGAAACAACTCAATATTCAAGAGCGTATGGGTCTCATCCGGCCAAGTTCTTCTCCATGGGGTTGTGGTGTTCTTTTCGTCAAGAAGAAGGATGGAATGGACCGACTTTGTGTCGACTACCGTCCATTGAACAAGAAGACCATAAAGAACAAGTACCCACTTCCCAACATCAATGAGATTTTCGAACAACTCAAGGGTGCTCAAGTATTCTCCAAGCTTGACCTCCGTATGGGCTATCATCACATTCGCATTCGTGAAGAAGATATCCCCAAGACAGCGTTCAGAACAAGCTATGGTTCATATGAATACACTGTCATGTCTTTCGGCCTTGTCAATGCTCCTCCAACATTCTCTCGCATGATGAACTTCATCTTCAATGCCTACACAAATGACTTCGTCTTGGTCTACCTCGATGACATTTTGGTCTTTTCCAAGAACAAGGAGGATCATGCCAAGCACTTGAGGTTGGTGCTGGATAAGCTCAGAGAACATCAGTTCTATGCGAAGTTTTCAAAGTGCGAGTTTTGGCTCGATGAGGTTCTCTACCTTGGGCATATCATCTCCGCCAAGGGCATAGCTGTTAATCCTGAGAAGGTGTCTGCAATTGTGAATTGGGAACCGCCTCAGAACGTGAAGCAACTCCGCGGCTTCCTTGGGCTCGCAAGCTATTGTCGAAGGTTCGTTGAGAACTTCTCTAAGATCGCGAAGCCTCTTTCCAACCTTCTCCAGAAGCATGTGAAGTGTGTCTGGTCGCCTGAATGTGACATCGCTTTCAACACCCTCAAAGAGAAGTTAGTCACTGCTCCAGTTCTGACTCCTCCTGATGAATCCAAACCATTCGAGGTTTTCTGTGATGCTTCCCTTTAAGGTCTCGGTGCAGTGTTGATGCAAGAGAAGAAAGTTGTGGCCTATACCTCTCGCCAGTTGAAGCCCAATGAAAAGAACTACCCCACTCATGACCTCGAGTTGGCGGCAGTTGTCCATGCTCTTTTAACATGGAGACATCTCTTATTGGGAAGAAAAGTGGACATTTTCACTGATCATAAGAGTCTCAAGTACATCTTCACTCAGCCTAACCTCAACCTCAGGCAGACTCGTTGGGTCAAAATGATTCAAGAGTATAATCCGAGTATTGAATACACTCCAGGCATGGCCAATGTAATTGTTGACGCATTGAGCAGAAAGGCTTACTGCAACAGTTTGATTATCAAGCCCTACCAACCAGAGCTTTGTGAAGCTTTCCGCAAACTTAATCTTCAAGTTGTTCCTCAAGGATTCCTTGCCAGCCTCCAAGTCTCTCCTACTTTGGAAGATCACATTCATGAGGCTCAGCTTCTCGATGCTATGGTGAAGAAGGTGAAGATTGGGATTGCCAAGAGTCAACCCAAGTACAAGTGCTATCGTCTTCATGACAAGGATACTCTATTCTTTGAGGATCACATTGTTGTTCCTAAAGGTGACCTTCGTAAAGTCATTATGAACAAAGCTCACAATTCACTCCTCTCTATTCACCCTGGAAGTACAAAGATGTACCATGACCTCAAGCAGTCGTATTGGTGGACTCGAATGAAGCGTGAGATTGCTCAGTTCGTGAATGAATGTGATGTCTGCAGAAGAGTGAAAGCAGAACACCAATGACCAGCTGGTCTCCTCCAACCTCTTGCCATTCCAGAATGGAAGTTTGACCATATTGAGATGGATTTCGTGACTGGATCTCCAAAGTCCAAGCGTGGCAATGATGCTATCTTTGTTGTCATCGACAAGCTCACCAAAGTGGCTCATTTCCTTCCTATCAAAGAATCTATCCCAGCAGCTCAGTTGGCAGAGCTATATACCTCTAGGATTGTCTCTCTGCACGGCATTCCACAGTTGATATCTTTAGATCGTGGAAGCATTTTCACCTCTAAGTTTAGGGATTCTTTTCAGAAGGCCATGGGCACCAGCATTCGCTTCAGCACAACTTTTCATCCTCAAACCAGTGGCCAAGTCGAGCGAGTCAATCAATTATTGAAGATATGCTCATGGCATGTGTCATTTCTTTCGGTATGAAGTGGGAAGATTGTCTTCCATATGCCGAGTTCTCCTACAACAACAGCTTCCAAGCGAGTTCAGGCAAGGCCCCATTCGAGATTCTCTATGGCAGGAAGTGTCGTACTCCTCTTAACTGGTCAGAGACTGGTGAACGCCACTTCTTAGCAATGAATTGATCATAGAGGCTGAAGAAATGTGCAAAGTCATTCGTGAAAATCTCAAAGCCGCGCAATCGCGCCATAAGGGTTACTATGATAGCAAGCATCATGACTTGGCTTTCGAGATCAGAGACCATGTCTACCTCCGCGTCTCTCCAATGAAAGGTACTTGTCGCTTCGGTATCAAAGGGAAGCTTGCCCCTAGATACGTGGGTCCTTTCAAGATCATTGGCAAAAGAGGCGATCTCGCTTATCAACTTGAGCTTCCATCCAAATTTGCAAACATGCACGATGTGTTTCACGTGCCTCAGCTCCGCAAGTGTTTCAAGACTCCTGACCGCACCATCAACTTTGAAGAGATTGATCTCCAAGAAGACCTGTCTTATCATGAGCACCCCGTTGCTATTCTTGAAGAAACTGAGCGCAAGACTCGCAACAAGTCTATCAAATTCCTGAAAGTGAAGTGGTCACATCATTCCAACCGTGAAGCCATCTTGGAACGCGAGGACCACCTCTGTTCTGAATATCTGGAGTTTTTCTAGTCCTAGATCTCGGGACGAGATCCTTTCGTAGTGGTGGAGTGTTGTAACGCCCCGTATGTAACCTGCCATATTTGTATTCCAACTCTTGCCATTGCTGGCACTAAGTTATGATATTTCCTCGTTGTTGGGTTTTGTCTTCATGTTGCTTGTGTCTTTGTCATGCATCTCATATCATGTCATCATGTGCATCGCATTTGCATACGTGTTCGTCTCATGCATCCGAGCATTTTCCCCATTGTCCTTTTTGCATTCCGGCGCTCCTATGTCCTCCAGTGTCCCCTTTTACCTCTTTTCGTGTGTGGGTGTTAAACGTTCTCGGATTGTACCGAGACTTGCCAAGAGGCCTTGGTTTACTACCGGTAGACCGCCTGTCAAGTTTCGTGCCATTTGGACTTCGTTTGATACTCCAATGGTTAACCGAGGAACCGAGAAGGCCTCGTGTGTGTTGCAGCCCAACACCTCTCCAAAGTGGCCCAAAACCCCCTCCATCATCTCGTTCGTTCGATCACGATCGCGTGGCCGCAAACCGTGCTCAATTTGGAGCCTCCTAGCTCCCTCTACCTATAAAAAGGCATCTCCCCCCGAAAATCACGGATAAACCCTAACCTCTTCATCTCCTCGCGCCGCCGGACGAAAAAAAATCGCCGAAGGACGTGTCCGCCCGCCGCCGCTCGACCACTCGCACGCCGCCATGTGGGCCGCGCCCACTTCGCCACCTCCTGCCGCCGCCGGCCCGCGGGGCCCGCACCAGGCCCGCGGGGACCGATCCCGCCGTCGTGCGCCCGAGACGCCGCTCCTTCGTCGCGCCGCCCGAACCCGCCGGAGCGCCGCCGCACCTCCTCACCGTTCGGCGCCGCTCCTCACCGCCACACCGCCGCACGAATCCGGCCGGCCGCCACGCGCCGCCCCTTGTCGCACTTCGTCGCCGCGCCGCCCACCGCCTCCGGCGACCTCCGCTGCCCCGGCCGGCCTCCTCCCCGACGCCGGCATCTCCTCCGGTGACCCCCGAGCACTTTTCCGGCGAGAAGCTCTGGTCGTCCTCGATCCGCGTGCCCGATCCAGATCTGGAACTTGAGGGTTGGCCTAATTTTTGCCCTAAGTCCCAGTAATTTTTGCATATTTCATCATGCCATAACTCTGCATCCGTGGCTCCGTTTTGGGCATGTAGCATATCAAATTCTTTGTCTCGATGTGTACTTCATTTCATTCCATTGCACCATGTTCATTTGAAATCATCTTGATGCCCTAAATGTTATTGCAAGAGTGCTATGCAATGTTAGTTTCAGATTCTTATCAGAGATTGGACATTTGTCATTTTTGCCATGTTTAATGTGTGGCTCCTATGAACTTGAGCCCTACATGTGTTTTGAAGTATGTCATGCCATCTTTACAGGGGTTTATGCCATGTATTTTTGTGATCTCTGTGGTGACTAGCACAAGCATGCAAAGTAGCTCTCGTGATGTTGCTGATTTCAAGGACTTAGAAATCTTCCAAGTCTTTTCCCTAATAATATTTTTATGCCATGTATTCTTGTTGCTACAGAGTGATCCATGCTTCTTTTGAGCATGTTCGGTAAGGATCATGTTGAGATATGTTGTGCTCTATCCATCCATGTCTTTGTTTGCAATTATGGAGCACCCTATCATGACTCAATCTTGCTCTACTTTTGCTATAAAATGTTCCTGGCAGATTGTTTAGGTGTTAAAGCAATTTTGCCGAGGTTGTTGTAGTTGATCCGTGCATGTTATGAGGTTGTTATTGTCATGTTTAGCTTCTATGCCATGTCTACTTGCTGGGTGTATGCTTAGTTTGTCATGCAATGCCTTGTGGTGAGAGCATCGAGCTCGTAAACATGCCTACGTGAATCTGTTCTGCCATGTTCCAGTTTTCTACTATGTCTGAATCTGTTAACGAAAGTTGCTATGTTCACATGGTTGCCATTGTATTTTCTGATCCCTTTTGGCTTATGGTCAGTAAGGGACTTTTGTTGTATGCTTTGAGTAGCCTCATGCCATGCCTTGCTTTGCCACGATATGTTCCTGTAGCATGTTGTTATCTTGCTCTAAACATTGCTTCCTGATGTTAAATTCCTGCCATGTTGTTATTGTTGGATTTCGGGTTCCGGCAGACCCTTGAGGTTCGAACACTGGGGTGCGCGCGGAGATTTCGCCTTCTACCTCCCTGCGCACCACCGCCACGCTAAGATCTAAGCTATGGAAAAAACAACACAAGAGACACGGAGTTTATACTGGTTCGGGCCACCGTTGTGGTGTAATACCCTACTCCAGTGTGTGGTGTGGTGGATTGCCTCTTGGGCTGATGATGATGAGCAATACAAGGAAAAATAGCCTCGCGAGGGTCTGCTCTTGGCTGGGGCGATGAACTGCTGGGAGGAGTTCAACCACCCTTCCATCTCTCTCTGTGTGTGATGCTACTCGATCCGATCCCAGCTTGTTTCTGGGTTGGCCGATTCTAGATCCCCTCTACCCTGGGGGTGGCTAGTCCTATTTATAGGCAAAGGCCCTGGGCCTCTTCCCAAATATTGAGCGGGAAGGGCGCCAACAATTGGCCATTTTGAAGGGGAACATCTGGTACACTTATCCTGACTAAAGTTGGTCTTCGCCTGCCAAAGGCTCTGGCGGTGATGCTGGCTTGGGCTCCACAATGACTTCCTCCCTGCCGTTGGGCTGGTCTTGGTCTTGTTGCACCGAAACGGGTGCCTTTGCTTGATGCTCTCGCCTGCGCTTGCTCCCTTCGCACCAAAGAGGAAAGGAGGACACTGCGCGGGCTGGCGCCCGCCTGGCACCCTTGGTCGTCATGGCTTGCATCACGGGCACCTCGTGAGGTACCCCGCCTTGATCTCTCCGCCTCCTTGCGAGCCAGCCTGATGAGGCCATGCCTGAGGAAGCTCTGTGTCATCCGCCCCGCGAGGCTTGACCCCTCGCGAGGGTCTTGGGTCTGTGTTGATGAAGATGGACCGTGCTGGGCCCCTCCTCGAGCCACGCCGCAGGCCGCAGGCAGGCAAGTCTGGGGACCCCCGTTCCCAGAACGCCGACAGTAGCCCCCGGGCCCAAGGCGCGCCCGGACTTGGCCGTGCAGGGAGGCGAAAGGGCAAGAGCGAAGCACTGCGGGCCCTAACAGCCTGCGGCCTTGGGCGCCGCGTGGCGGTTGATTGGACGTGGGCATCTCCACTTCCCCACGGTGCCTCGACGACTGCATGGATTGGACAAGTCCCTGCATGCAAAGCGGGTCATGATTACCTGCGATCATGGGGGCCGACGGTTGGCCCTCGCCGGTTATAAGTACGAATCGGCGCGCGCCCTTCCAGTTCATTCCCCCTTGCTTCTCCTTCTCCTTCATGGCCCCGTCGAGGAGGTTCTCGGCCGCAGAGAAGGGGAAGGCTCGCCAGGTTGAGCCTGCCTCTCCCCCGCCCAAGCGCGGCCGAGGCCGCCCTCGCAAACATCCTGTGGCCACCACGGCAGCTCCCCGCGGCCGTGGAGACGATTTCCAGCACGGTGACGGGCGGACTGCTGCGTCCGGGGGGCGCGCTTCGGTCGCGCGTTCCCCTAGGCCACGCTTTCGCCCTGCAGAGGTGCTGCCGGAGTTTGTTGTGTGGTCGGCGGAGCCGACTAGCACCCGGCTTCAACTTCCTCGCTTCCTCCTCCGCGAGCTCCCGGGCGGCCTCTGGCTTCAGGCAGACGACTGCTGCAGCCGGGCCTCATGGGCTTCACTGGAGGTCTCCGCAGCCGGGAGCCTGGCCTTGACCCGCGGTTGGCAGACATTTGCCCGCGTGCGTGGCCTGAGCCGTCGGTGCGCCCTGCACTTCAAGTTTGACGGCGATGCCACCCTCTACGTGAGGGTGTTTGGGGAAGATGGTCACCGCGCAGGGTGCTGCCCCGAGGACAACGACTGCAGCCGGGAACTCAGCCCCGGCGATGATGGAGAGGACAGCGCTCGCGTGATTGGCGGCGCTCAGGGTTCCCCAAGTTTCACCGGTTCTTCTTCAGGCGGCGACTCTTCTAGCGGTGGCCGCGGTCAGCCTCCACGCCGTCGTACCTGCTTGGGAGGTGGTAGCGTGTCTGCCCGCCGTCGTGCTTCGGTGAAGCGCGAGAGGTAGTCTGCCTGAGCCTCGGAGGCAGCTTGAGTCTTCCCTGCAGGCCGGTGTGAGGCGAGCTGCGCCTGATTTGTTCTTTCTTTTCCTTCTTCCTGCGTAAAAAGATAGTAGCGTGGAGCCCCGCGGGGGGGCGTGTTTGGGTTATTGCTATTAATCATCGCTTTTCTTCAGTTATCGTGCCTTCCGGCTATGTGCCCGCGCGTGGATAGTTCCCGGCCCCAGCCATGGGGGGCGACCGACCCAGGCCCTGTGTTCGTGTCGCGGTGCCCGTGGGGCACAGACTGGAGGGGTGCTCCTGTAATGGACCCAGGTCGCAAAACCTTTGAACGACTAGGACAGGAACACTCACGAGGGCGCTCGGATGCCCCCCTTGCGAGGCCTTGCATAAGAGAAATCGAGGCAGGAGAGTGAAAAGTCGATGAACCACGAGCCAAAGACGGCAACAGCTTCAATAAAACTTCGAATGCGAATGAACAAGCCAACTGCAGAAAGCAAATGAAAAGGCCGCGTCCGGCACCTAATCTAGTCTTCGACGTCTTCTCACCAGCGCGGAGCTAAGTGCTGCCACTGGGCATGGGAGGGAGCCCCAGGGCCTGAGGCCGGCGCTCCTGAGACTCCGGGGCGTGTACAGCCCCAACTCATTATTACGTGAGAGTGTCACGGGCGGCGAGCTTCACAGGCGTTGGCCTTCTTCACAGGCTCCGGGCCTTTCTTGGGGGAAGCAGGCTTCACGGGCATTTGCCCTCTTCACAGGCTCCGGGCCCTTTCCAAAATGCGACAGCTTCACAGGCATTCGCCTTCTTCACAGGCTCTGGGCCTTTTCCAAAACGCGACAGCTTCACAGGCATTCGCCTTCTTCACAGGCTCTGGGCCTTTTCCAAAACGCGACAGCTTCACATGCATTTGCCTTCTTCACAGGCTCTGGGCGGATGTTGCGGTAGTGATATCGTCGCAGTGCTTGTTGGTACCTCGCCGCTCGCAGCGCGGCTTCTCGGCGATGTTCCTCCCCCAGCACGAGGTCCATCCCCCGCATGGCATCCTGCTGCGCCTCGTCGAACGCCAGGACCCGCGCGGAGCGACGTCTGACTCATGAGGGAGGACCGCTTCGGCTCCGTAGACCAGGAAGAACAAGGTCTCTCCAGTCGGCTTGGTCGCGGTTGTGCGGATGGACCACAACACGGACTGAAGCTCGTCGTACCAACCTCTGCCGCAGGCCTCCAGCTTCTTCTTGAACGTCCTAGTCTTGAGGGCCCTCAGGACCTCTGCGTTGGCTCGCTCGGCCTGGCCGTTGCTTCGGGGGTGCGCCACCGAAGCGTAGCATATCTGCGTTCCAATGTTAGCACAGTATGTTTTGAAGAGGTTACTGGTGAACTGCGAACCGTTGTCTATGATGATGCGGTTCGGCACCCTGAACCAGCTCACGATGCCCCTGATGAACTTGACCGCGGAACCCGCGAGGATGGTGCAGACGGCCTCTACTTTAGCCCACTTGGTGAACTTGTCCACGGTGACATAAAGGTAGCGGTAGCCCCCTGACGCCCGAGGAAACGGGCCCAGGATGTCCAGCCCCCAGGCTGCGAATGGCCACAAAAGGGGTATAGTCTGCAGGCATCCTGCCGGCTGATGGATTTGCTTCGCGTGGAACTGGCAGGCCTCACAAGCTTTCACCAGTTCGACGGCGTCATTGAGTGCAGTGGGCCAATAAAACCCACTATGGAACGCCTTGCCGACGAGGGTCCGTGATGATGAATGATGTCCACAGTCTCCGCCGTGTATATCTTCTAGCAGTTCCTTTCCTTGCTCCCTGGAGATGCAGCGCAGGGATACATCGTTTGGTCGCTTCCGGTAGAGCTCTCCATCCTTGATGCAGTATGTCGTGGCCTGCCGTGACACACGCTCCGCATCCTCCTCCTTCTCTGGCAGGGTCCCTTGTGTTAAGTAACTCCGGAGCTCTGTGATCCAGCACCCCTCCTGAGGTTCCATCGTCAGGAGCAGGCGTGCTCCTGAGGCCGGGCCACAAACCGGGGCTCCTGAGGCAGGTGGCTGGGGGAGCTCCTCCCGAGGCTGAGCCGTATTTGACAATGACGGTAGGGCTGAGGGCTTGAAGAGCCGCTCCTCGAAGACGCTAGGCTCCTGAGGTAACCGCCTGGACACCCGTTTGGCAATGTCGTCGGCCTCCTGATTGGTGCCACGGGGCACATGCTGCAACTCCAACCCCCAGAACTGCTTCTCCATCCTGCGGACCTCCGCAAGGTAGGCTTCCATGTGCTCATCTTTCGGCTCGTACACCTTGTTGGAGAAATTGACAAGGAGCTGTGAATCGCCCTTGATGGTGAGGCGTTTCACCCCTAGGGCAGCTGCGGCCTTCAAGCCTGCTATTAAACCTTCATACTCCGCTATGTTGTTGGAGACCTTTTCACCTTGCTGGAAACAGAGTTGTACAGCGTAGTAGAGCTTGTCCTGAGTGGGCGATATAAGCACCGCCCCAGCCCCAGCGCCATGCCTAGAGAACGCCCCATCGAAGTACATGACCCAGCCTTCTGGCGCCTCGCTTCCCGGGGAGAGGGACCGATCCTCGTCGGCCTTGAGGCCTAGTGCCTCCATCCATTCTGCCACGAAATCCGCTAATGCTACTCCCTTGATGACTCTGGTCGTGCTGAATTCGAGCTGAAACGCTTGCAGTTCTATGTTCCACTCAGCGACCCTTCCAGCTGAGTTACGGCTCCTGAGCACTCTCTCCAGGGGGTATGACGAGACGACCTTGATGGGGTGACCCTGAAAATAGTGCCGCAGCTTCCACGAGGCCACCAGTAGCGCGAGGAGGATCTTCTGAGGCATGGGGTACCGTGCCCTCGCGTCCCGCAACACCGTGCTGACGAAGTACATTGGGTGCTCGATGAGGTTGGGTGCGTCAGTGCTGGTGGCGCCCTCCGAAGACCATGCGCCTCCTGAGGCAATGAGGCCTCCTGAGGCTGGCCATCTGGGAGAGGGGCCTCTTCCGCCTCCGGTGCACTCCTCTGCGGCGGCTGATCCTCCTCAGCCGTGGTGGCGGTTTCTATGGGCCTTCCTTGTTCCTGTTTTGCCTTGTCCCGAGTTGCTGCTGTGGTTTTGATTCGATGCTCCTCCCTAACCGCCACCAGGGCTGCGCTGGCGGAGTAGGGAGTGGCGGCGAGGTAAAGCACCAGGGGCTCTTGAGGGCGCGAAGCCACCATGACCGGAGGGCTGGTCAGGTATCTCTTGAGATCCTGGAACGCCTTGTCGGCCTCTTCAGTCCATTCAAAGGGCCCCTTTTTCCTCATTAGCTGGAAGAAGGGCAGCGCTCGCTCCCCCAACTTGGAGATGAAGCGCCCTAGCACGGTCACGCGCCCAGTGAGCTTCTGCATTTCTCTGAGGGTCTTTGGCGGGCTCATGTCCTCGACCGCCTTGACCTTTTACGGGTTAGCCTTGATGCCTCGGTGGGACACGAGGAAACCCAAGAGCTTGCCCGAGGGGACTCCGAACACACACTTCTCTGGGTTGAGCCGCAGGTTCACTGCGTTGAGGCTCGCGAAGGTTTCCTCCAGGTCTTGTATCAGGGTCCTGGCCTCCCGAGACTTCACCACAATGTCATCGACGTAAGCCTCAACATTCTTCCCGAGCTGCGGGCCCAAGGTGATGTGCATCAGCCGCTGAAAGGTCGCCCCTGCGTTACGCAGCCCGAATGGCATGCATGTGTAGCAGTACACCCCACACGGGGTTAGGAAGGCTATCTTTTCGACGTCTTCTACCGCCATCTTGATCTGGTGATACCCAGAGAAGGCATCCAAGAAGCATAGCAGGTCGCATTCTTCGGTGGAATCGACGATTTGGTCGATGCGGGGGAGCGGGAACGGATCTTGCGGGCATGCCTTGTTGAGGTTGGTGAAGTCGACACACATGTGGTCCTTCCCTCCCTTCTTTGGCACAACGACAGGGTTGGCCAACCAATCCGGGTATCGGACCTCGCGAATCACCCCAGCGGCTTCTAGTTTGCGGGTCTCTTGGACGATGAAGGCCTGCTTTTCTGTGGACTGCCGCCTTGCCTTCTGCTTCACAGGGTGCACGTTGGGGCACATGTTGAGGTGATGCTCGATTACGCTCCTAGGGATCCCCGCCAACTGGTCAGGCTCCCAAGCGAATACCTTCTTGTTTGCGCCCAGGAACCTGACCAGGGCCTCCTCCTGCTCGGGCTCGAGGTTGGCGCCTATGGTGAAAGTGGCATTGGTGGACCCGTCCTCATCGACGGGTATCTGCTTGGTTTCTGCCTTGTCTTGGGTGAACAACTGTTTCTTCTTGGCGGGTGTAGCCCCCTTGGGCTCGGGGGTCTCCGAGTCGGCGGGTTGTGCCGACGCCGCCATCTTGAAGGCGAGCTTGAGCACTCACAACGCGTCTTCGGTGTCCCCGTACACGGTGAGGACACCGCTGCTCCCAGGCATCTTCATGAGGTTGTACGCCGGGTGCGTCGCGGCCATCAACTGGGCCAGCGCTGGGTAGCCGAGGATGGCATTGTAGGGGAGGCCGATGGGGGCGATATCGAAGTCGACCATCTCCGTGCGGAAGTTGTTGTAGGTGCCGAAGGTTACTAGGAGCCGGATCTGTCCCAAGGAGCTGGATGATCCGCCCCAACGCCTGAGAAGGGCCGGCTGGGTTGCAGCCGTTCCAGGGGTATGCAGAGGAGGTTGAAGGCCTCAACCGAGAGCACGCTGAGGCCCGCACCGCCATCGATGAGATTTCTGGTGACGGCTACCTGGCAGATGGTGGGGGTGCACAGCATGGGGAGCGCACCCGAGCAGGCCGAGTTGGAGGGGTGGTCCTCCGAGCTGAAGGTCAGGCCGGCCTTGGGCGCCACCCGGTCCAAGAGAGCCCCCTGCCGCGTGGAAGCGGCGCTGACCCGGTGGATGAACGGCTTAATGTGGTGACTTGTAGGCGGCGCCTGCGAGCCGCCCAGGAGGGCCGCGACGACCGGGGGTGTTGGTGTAGCATGGTGGGCGGGGAAGAGGCTGCGGGGCTCTTCCCAAGAGGCCACGGAGGCTGCCGGCAGGTGGAGCAGCCATGCGCGCGGAGCGCCAGTGAGGGCCGTGGGGAGCCAGTTGGCCATGACCCTATCGTCACCTCCAGCTTTGAGGATGGCCTCCTCGTACGCCAGCAAGAAGGCCAGCGGATCAGTCGCGCTGCTGTAGCACGGCGGCGTCGTTGGCTTGAACTTGTCCGGCCACCGTACCCGTTACAGGGCTGGGGCCAGGGCTCGGAGCCCCCTGGCCCCCGTGCTGGCGCCGGCGGCCGGAGCAGGCGACGCGCTACTCATCACGAGGCAGGTCGTGGCGGTGGTGGAAGGGAAAACTCCGGTGCACCCCTACCTAGCAAGCCAAATGTCGGATTTCGGGTTTCGGCAGACCCTTGAAGTTCGAACACTGGGGTGCGCACGGAGATTTCGCCTTCTACCTCCCTACGCCCCACCGCCACGCTAAGATCTAAGCTATGGAAAAAACAGCACAAGAGACACGGAGTTTATACTGGTTCGGGCCACCGTTGTGGTGTAATACCCTACTCCAGTGTGTGGTGTGGTGGATTGCCTCTTGGATTGATGACGATGAGCAATACAAGGAAGAACAGCCTCGCGAGGGTCTGCTCTTGGCTGGGGCGATGAACTGCTGGGAGGAGTTCAACCACCCTTCTCTCTCTCTGTGTGTGATGCTACTCGATCCGATCCCAGCTTGTTTCTGGGTTGGCCGATTCTAGATCCCCTCTACCCTGGGGGTGGCTAGTCCTATTTATAGGCAAAGGCCCTGGGCCTCTTCCCAAATATTGAGCGGGAAGGGCGCCAACAATTGGCCATTTTGAAGGGGAACATCTGGTACACTTATCCTGACTAAAGTTGGTCTTCGCCTGCCAAAGGCTCTGGTGGTGACGCTAGCTTGGACTCCACAATGACTTCCTCCCTGCCGTTGGGCTGGTCTTGGTCTTGTTGCACCGAAATGGGTGCCTTTGCTTGATGCTCTCGCCTGTGCTTGCTCCCTTTGCACCAAAGAGGAAATGAGGACACTGCGCGGGATGGCGCCCGCCTAGCACCCTTGGTCGTCATGGCTTGCGTCACGGGCACCTCGTGAGGTACCCCGCCTTGATCTCTTCGCCTCCTTGCGAGCCAGCCTGATGAGGCCGTGCCTGAGGAGGCTCTGTGTCGTCCGCCCCGCAAGGCTTGACCCCTCGCGAGGGTCTTGGGTCTGTGTTGATGAAGATGGGCCGTGATGGGCCCCTCCTCGAGCCATGCCATAGGCCGCAGGCAGGCAAGTCTGGGGACCCCCGTTCCCAGAACGCCGACAGTTATTTTCACGAAGTCTATAACCTGTTATCGTTTGCACTTTTGCCATGCTTGTTTGAACTTGCTATTGTGTGAATTAGCCGTAGCTCAGTGTTCATCTTTTGTCAAGCATCTTGAGGGGATCACTGCCATGTGTTTTGTTGCTATGTTAGAGTGCAATAGCTTGTGGTTCTTGATGCATTTAGATGGCCTCGTCCTGTTAATCGCAGCTTTATGCCATTATTATTTTGCTTGCCATTTGCAAACCGTGCATCCGATTCCGGTGATCTTTATATCGATTTCGACCAAAATCAACTCATATTTCCAGAGGCACTCTTGGTTTTCCAAGTTGAGGCCTGGTTTAATCTTTCCTTTCCGAAACATGCATATGCATCGCATATCACATCCCGCATATCATGCCATTTTTTGCATCATGTTGTTTGTGCATTGCACGTGGTTGATTGTGCTTCCCTTTGTTTGTGTTCTTGCTTTGGGTAGAGCTGGGAGACGAGTACGTGATCGAGGAACCAGTTGAGTACGCTTACGAGGATCAAGCTAACGTCAACTCAGAGAACTTTGCAGGCAAGATGACCATACCCTCGAAATCACTTCTATCTTTGCTTGCTAGATGCTCGCTCTTTTGCTATGCCTATGCTACGATACCTACCACATGCTTTATCATGCCTCCCATATTGCCATGTCAAACCTCTAACCCACCTTGTCCTAGCAAACCGTTGTTTGGCTATGTTACCGCTTTGCTCAGCCCCTCTTATAGCGTTGCTAGTTGCAGGTGAAGATTGGAGTTTGTTCCTTGTTGGAACATGTTTATTGTTGGGATATCATTATTATATCTTGTCTAATTTAATGCATCTATATACTTGGTAAAGGGTGGAAGGCTCGGCCTTATGCCTGGTGTTTTGTTCCACTCTTGCCGCCCTAGTGTGATGCCCCCGATTTAATCGTACACTAACATACACGCAAACGTGTACGATCAAGATGAGGGACTCACGGGAAGATATCACAACACAAATCTACAAATAAAATAAGTCATACAAGCATCATATTACAAGCTAGGGGCCTCTAGGGCTCGAATACAAGAGCCCGATCATAGACGAGTCAGCGGAAGCAACAATATCTGAGTACAAACATAAGTTAAACAAGTTTGCCTTAAGAAGGCTAGCACAAACTGGGATACAGATCGAAAGAGGCGTAGGCCTCCTGCCTGGGATCCTCCTAAACTACTCCTGGTCGTCGTCAGCGGGCTGCACGTAGTAGTAGGCACCTCCCGAGTAGTAGTAGTCGTCGACGGTGGCGTCTGGCTCCTGGGCTCCAATGTCAGGTCACAGCAATCGGGTATAGAGAGGAGGAAAAGAGGGAGCAAAGCAACCGTGAGTACTCATCCAAAGTACTCGCAAGCAAGGAGCTACACTACATATGTATGCATTGGTATCAAATGGAATAAGGGTATCATATGTGGACTGAACTGCAGAATGCCAGAATAAGAGGGGGATAGCTAGTCCTATCGAAGACTACGCTTCTGGTAACCTCCATCTTGCAGCAGGAGAAGAGAGTAGATGGTAAGTTCACCAAGTAGCATCGCATAGCATAAACCTAACCGATGATCCTCCCCTCGTCGCCCTATGAGAGAGCGACCACCGGTTGTATCTGGCACTTGGAAAGGTGTGTTTTAGTATGTATCTGGTTCTAGTTGTCATAAGGTCAAGGTACAACTCCAAGTCGTCCTGTTACCGAAGATCACGGCTATTCGAATAGATTAACTTCCCTGCAGGGGTGCACCACATAACCCAACACGCTCGATCCCATTTGGCTGGACACACTTTCCTGGGTCATGCCCGGCCTCGGAAGATCAACACGTCGCAGCCCTACCTAGGCACAACAAAGAGGTCAGCACGTCGGTCTAAATCCTATGGCACAGGGGTCTGGGCCCATCGCCCATTGCACACATGCACGTTGCGTACGCGGCCGGTGAGCAGACCTAGCAACCTCCATTGCAAAGGAAGTTGCGTTACGCGATCCAACCCGGCGCGCGCCCCTCAGTCGCTGACGTCACGAAGGCTTCGGCTGATACCACGACGTCGAGTGCCCATAACTGTCCCCGCGTAGATGGTTAGTGCGTATAGGCCAGTAGCCAGACTCAGATCAAATACCAAGATCTCGTTAAGCGTGTTATTCCGAAATAACCACGGACACCGACCAGGGCCAGGCCCACCTCTCTCCTAGGTGGTCTCAACCTACCTAGTCGCTCCGCCACAAAGTAACCGTCAGGGGCCTTCGGGAACTCAGGCCCACCTCTACCGAGATGGAGCCACCTGCCCCTTCAGCCCCCAACATCAGAATCACTCGCGGGTACTCCTACGAGCCGACCCGACTTTAATCACCACCAGTATAGCATGTATATATGTATAAGTATATACCCGTGATCACCTCCCGAGTGATCACGGCCTGATAGTATAGCATGGCAGACGGACAAGAATGTAGGGCCACTAATGATAAACTAGCATCCTATACTAAGCACTAGGATTGCAGGTAAAGGTAACAACAGTAGTAGCAAGGACAGGCTATGCATCAGGATAGGATTAACGGAAAGCAGTAACATGCTACAGTACTCTAATGCAAGCAGTATAGAGGAGAGTAGGTGATATCTGGTGATCAAGGGGGGAGGCTTGCCTGGTTGCTCTGGCAAGAGAGAGGGGTCGTCAACACCGTAGGCATACTGGGTAGCAGCAGCGTCGGTCTCGGTGTCTAGCGAGAGAAGAGGGGGAAGAAACAATAGATATAATGCAAACAAAAGCATGACGATGCACGACATGACAAGGCGTGATGCTAGGTGTGCCCTAACACGGTACGAGGTGGTACCGGTGAAGGGGGAAAACATCCGGGAAAGTATTCCCGGTGTTTCGCGTTTTCGGACAAATGAACCGGAGGGGAAAAGTTGCGTGTTTGCTATGCTAGGGATGTGTGACGGACAAACGGGCTACGTATCCGGATTCGTCTCGTCGTTCTGAGCAATTTTTGTATATAAATTATTTTCATCCGAGTCACGGATTATTTTATATTAATTTGCAAAGTTTTAATTAATTTCTGAATTTAATTTAATTCAAAAATGAAATAAAAAGCTATGGGTACACAGAAGTGTACCCAGAACTATGCAGTAGAGACTGGCATGTGGGACCAGTCAACTGCCCAGTCAGCAGTTGACTGGTCAAGGGACGCTGGGGTCCCACCTGTCATTGACTGGGACTGCCCAGTCAACAGGTTTGACTAGTCCAAAGACCAGCGGGACCCATGTGTTAGTGAGACATTTATTTAACAGATTAGTTTTTTTATAAGTAAACTAATTGGTTGTGGGCCCTACAGTCAGCGACTAATTAGTGGGGTGGTTGGTTAGTACTAATTGGGGTTAGCCCCAAAGTCAACAGGGGGCCGTTGGGCACGCGCGCAGCCACGGCTGGGAGCCGGGCGCAGCGCGGCCGGCCAGCAGGGGCAACGGTGAGCGGCGGAAGCGGCTACGGCGAGCGGCACGCAAAGGCGAGGGGCCAGCGCGGGGCGAGCAATGGTGCGGTGGGCGGAGTGCGGCGGTGCTGGTGCGGCCGGGGAGGCGGAGCGGACGCGGGGGGAGGGGGCGAGGTCCGGCAGCAAAGGTAGCAGGGCGGGCCGGAGCGAGGGGAAGGCCAAGGGTGCACGGGGGTGGCCGGAGCGACGACTACGTCGACTGACGAGCGGCGGTGGCGGCGGAGCTGCGGCAGGGATGCGCGGGCCGGGCTGCAGCGGCACGATCGGCTGTGACGGGAGGAGGCGCGCGCGTCGGGCAGTGGCGACGACAGGCGGGCAGCGACAGGGGAGGGTTCTTGGGTTGTGGCCGGAGGCGGGCGTAGGTGCAGTGGCGGAGCAGCAGGGCGGTGAAGAGACCAGAGGCGGACACGACGACAAGCAGCGGAGGTGCGTGCAGCAGCAGCGGCAGCGGCCGGGTTCGGGCGATAACGAAAACGACGAGGCAGCACGCAACATCTCGACTAATGGGGGGAACCTACACGTGCGTGCGAGCTTAGTGGACACTGGCGCATGACCACTTGGTCACCGGAAGGCTGCCGGCGACAAGCTCAAACGGAGGCGGGCTCGGGCACGACGAGAAAGGCAGCTACAACTATGAACTAAGCGCGGGAACAAAGGGGAAAGAAGCAGTGGCTCACCGGGCGGCGCAAGGATGCCGGCGAGTGGGTTAGGAGCAGCAGAGGTAGCCGGAGTGGATCAAGACGGCGGCGACCAAACGGGGAAGGTGGCGTCGATCCAGTCGGTGTTGTGGCGTCGAGCTCGAGCTCGTGGTCGGAGAAGGAGTACCGGTCGACGGTGGAGCTAAAGGACCCAGCGATAAGGTGAGACGGTGACGGTGGCCGCAGGATCGACCAGTGCACGGCGGCGGTGGCGCTCGGGTGAGGGGGAGCGAGAGAGAGAGAGCGCGTGTGCACGTGGGCGAGAGAGAGAGTGAGCGAATGGGCGAGGGGGAGAAAAATCTAGGGGGAGGCCTCGGTGGAGGCCTCATCCTCTCCGGGCGTCGCCACTGACGTGGTCCGGCGGGGCGAGCCCCTCGGTCGGATGAGCAATGCGGGGGAGGAGACGACCGCACGGGAAAAAAAGGGATGGGCCAGTCGGCTAGCCGACTGGGCCTGCCAAGCGCTAAAGCCTAGGCAGAGAGGAGGGGTGTTTTTCTTTTGTTTTTATTTATTTTTCATTTCTTTTTTGTTTCTTTTATTTTACTCTTTATTTATTTCTCTACTATTTAGCGTATAGTTTTTGTACTAAATGATTTTAGTAAATGTTGAAAGTTTTCCCATAATTACTTTCCGACATTTTGGTGTTTCTCAAAAAGTTTGAGGTTAAACGGAAAAGTTTGAAATCTAGATTATAATTAAATAGTCATAATAAGTGATGTTTGGCCACTTTAAATTATTTCTAGAGGCAATTCAAAAATCCATTAAATGTTGGTCCTAACACATTAATTAGTTAGTGAATACTTGTAACCTATCGAACATTATTATTATGCCATTTGAAAACTTTAATTTTTTGACTTTAATCTAAACTTGAATTTGAATCGGGTCAGAATCAAAGTGAGGTTTAGCAAATTATTGTGATGACATGGCACCATTAGCGTGTGGTTACTGTAGCTTAACTATCGGGGTGTCACACCTAGTTTCCGTCATACCGGTGTTATGTTCCTAGATTTTGCGTTGCTTACACGGTTGGGTTATAATGGGAATCCCTTGACAGTTCGCCTTGAATAAAACTCCTCCATCGAGGCCCAACCTTGGTTTTACCATTTGCCACCTAGCCTTTTTCCCTTGGGTTTTGCGGACTCAAGGGTCATCTTTATTTTAAACCCCCGGGCCAGTGCTCCTCTGAGTGTTGGTCCAACCTAGAGCACCGTGCGGGGTTGTCCCTTGGCAACTTGGGTTATGTTGGCTCCCATACGCTTAGCTTATCCGGTGTGCCCTGAGAACGAGATATGTGCAGCTCCTATCAGGATTTGTCGGCACAACGGGTGGTCTTGCTAGACTTGTTTTACCATTGTCGAGATGTCTTGTAACCGAGATTCCGAGTCTGATCGGATTGTCTTGGGAGAAGGAATATCTTTTGTTGACCGTGAGAGCTTGTGATGGGCTAAGTTGGGACACCCCTGTAGGGATTTGAACTTTTGAAAGCCGTGCCCGCGGTTATGGGCAGATGGGAATTTGTTAATGTCCGGTTGTAGAAAACCTGAAACTTAACTAAACTAAAATGAATCATCAGAGTGTGTGGCCGTGATGGTCTCTTTTCGGCGGAGTTCGGGAAGGGAACACGGTCTCGTGTTATGCTTGATCGTAGGTTGTTCTAGGATCACTTCTTGATCATAGTTTCTCGACCGTGCCTTGCCTTCTCTTCTTGCTCTCATTTGCGTATTTTAGCCACCATATATGCTAGTGCTTGCGGCAGCTCCACCTCATACCTTTTCCCTACCTTTAAGCTTAAGTAGTCTTAATCGCGAGGGTGTGAGATTGCTGAGTCCCCGTGACTCACAGATTACTCCAGAACCAGATGCAGGGACCGATGATACCATTCTAGGAGATTTGACTGAGCTCAAGTGGGAGTTTGATGAGGACTCAGGACGATACTATGTTTCCTTTCCAGATGATCAGTGGTGCAGCCCAGTTGGGGCGATCGGGGACATTATGCATTTGGGGTTGTCTTTATTGGTTCTGTAGTCGGACCTTGATTGTATCTGGATGATGTAATGTTATATTTATGCTATTGTGTGATATGGCGATTGTAAGCCAACTATGTATCTCTTTCCTTATTCAGTACATGGGATGTGTAAAGATTACCCCTCTTACGACATTGCCTACAATGCGGTTATGCCTCTAAGTCATGCTCCGACACGTGGGAGATATAGCCGCATCGTGGGTGTTACATCCTATATGCATATTAATACCCCTCTGATTATGAACATGTTTATGCTTTGTGAGTAGTTACTTTTGTTCCTGAGGACATGGGAGAAGTCTTGCTATTAGTAGTCATGTGAATTTGGTATTCGTTCGATAGTTTGATGAGATGTATGTTGTCTCTCCTCTAGTGGTGTTATGTGAACGTCGACTACATGACACTTCACCATTGTTTGGGACTAGAGGAAGGCATTGGGGAGTAATAAGTAGATGATGGGTTGCTAGAGTGACAGAAGCTTAAACCCTAGTTTATGTGTTGCTTCGTAAGGGGCTGATTTGGATCCATATGTTTCATGCTATGGTTAGGTTTACCTTAATACTTTTGTTGTAGTCGCGGATTCTTGCAATAGAGGTTAATCATAAGTGGGATGCTTGTCCAAGTAAGGGTAGTACCCAAGCACCGGTCCACTCACATACCAAATTATCAAAGTACCGAACACGAATCATATGAGCGTGATGAAAACTAGCTTGACGATATTCCCATGTGTCCTCGGGAGCGCTTTTCTCTATATAAGAGTTTGTCCAGGCTTGTCCTTTGCTACAAAAAGGATTGGGCTACCTTGCTGCACCTTATTTACTTTTGTTACTTGTTGCTCGTTACAAATTATCCTATCACAAAACTATCTGTTACCACTTATTTCAGTACTAGCAGAGAATACCTTGCTGGAAACCGCTTATCATTTCCTTCTTCTCCTCGTTGGGTTCGACACTCTTACTTATCGAAAGGACTACGATAGATCCCCTATACTTGTGGGTCATCAAGACTCTTTTCTGGCGCCATTGCCGGGGAGTGAAGCGCCTTTGGTAGGTGGAATTTGGTAAGGAAAAATTTATATAGTGTGCTGAAATTTACTGTCACCTGTTACTATGGAAAGTAATCCCCTGAGGGGCTTGTTCGGGGTATCTTCACCCCGACCAGTAGAGCAAAGAGTTGCTCCTCAACCTACTGAACCTACTAAAAATGAAAATGTCTGCTTTGAAATTCCTTCAGGTATGATAGAAAAACTGCTAGCTAATCCTTTTTTAGGAGATGGAACAAAACATCCTGATGAGCATCTAATATATGTGGATGAAGTTTGTGGATTATTTAAGCTTGCAGGTGTACCCGGAGATGTTGTTAAGAAGAAGGTCTTCCCTTTATCTTTGAAGGGAGATGCATCGACATGGTATAGGCTATGTGATGATATGGGGTCTTGGAATTACAAACGATTGAACTTGGAATTTCATCAGAAGTTTTATCCTATGCATCTTGTTCATTGTGATCGCAATTATATATATAATTTTTGGCGTCGTGAAGGAGAAACCATCGCTCAAACTTGGGGGAGGCTTAAAATCAATGTTATATTCATTCCCCAATCACGAGCTCTCAAGAGAAATGATTATTAAATATTTTTATGCTCGGCTTTCTGATAGCAATCGCACCATGCTTGATACTTCTTGTGCTGGCTCTTTTATGATGAAGACTATTGAATTCAAATGGGATTTATTGGAAAGAATTAAATGCAACTCTGAAGATTGGGACCTCGACAAAGGTAAGGAGTCAGGTATGCCACCTAGTTTTGATTGTGTTAAATATTTTATGGATACCGATATTTTTCGTAAATTTAGCACTAAATATGGACTTGACTCTGAGATAGTAGCTTCTTTCTGTGAATCTTTTGCTATTATGTTGATCTCCCCAAGGAGAAGTGGTTTAAATATCATCCTCCCATAGAAGTAAAAGTAGCTGCACCTATTAAAGTTGAAGAAAAGATTGTCACTTATAACGATCCTATTGTTCCTATTGCATATGTTGAGAAACCACCTTTTCCTATTAGGATAAAGGATCATGCTAAAGCTTCAACTGTGGTTCGTAAAAGCAATATTAGAACATATACACCTCCTGAGCAAGTTAAAGTTGAACCTAATATTGCTATTGTTAAAGATCTCTTGTCTGATAATATTGATGGGCATGTTATTTATTTCTGTGATGAAACTGCTAGAATTGCTTAACCCTGTGCTAAAGATAAACCTAGACCTGTGGTAGGCATGCCTATTATTTCTGTTAAAATAGGAGATCATTGTTATCATGGCTTATGTGATATGGGTGCTAGTGCTAGCGCAATACCTCATTCCTTATACAATGAAATTATGCATGATATTGCACCTACTGAAATAGAAGATATTGATGTCACAATTAAACTTGCCAATAGAGATACTATTTCACCAACGGGAATTGTTAGAGATGTTGAAGTCTTGTGTGGGAAAACTAAATATCCTGCTGATTTTCTTGTTCTTGGTTCCCCACAAGGTAGCTTTTGTCCCATTATATTTGGTAGACCCTTCTTAAACACTGTTAATGCTACCATAGATTGCAAAACGGATGTTGTTACTATCGGTTTAGATGATATGACTCATGAATTTGATTTCTCTAAATTTAGTAGACAACACCGTGAAGAAGAATTACCTAGTAAGCATGAAATTATTGGTCTTGCTTCTATTGCCGTACCTCCTAGTGATCCTTTAGAACATTATTTGGTAGACCATGAAAATGATATGTTTATGAATGAAAGAAGGGAAATAGATGAAGTATTCTTTAAACAGGAACCTATTTTGAAAAACAATTTACCTGTTGAAATCTTAGGGGATCCTCCTCCACCTAAGGGTGATCCCATGTTTGAGCTTAAACCGTTGCCTGATACTCTTAAATATGCTTATCTTGAAGAGAAAAAGATATATCCTGTTATTATTAGTGCTAACCTTTCAGAGCATGAGAAAGAGAGATTATTGAAAACTCCGAAGAAGCACCGTGCTGCTATTGGGTATACTCTTGATGATCTTAAGGGAATTAGTCCCACTCTATGTCAACATAAAATTAATTTGGAAGAAGACGCTAAACCAGTTCGTAATCATCAACGCCGGCTGAATCCTAAAATGAAAGAAGTGGTAAGAAAGGAAATACTAAAGCTCCTTGAGGAAGGTATAATCTATCCCGTTGCTGATAGTCAGTGGGTAAGTCCTATCCATTGTGTCCCTAAGAAGGGAGGTATTGCTATTGTTCCTAATGATAAAGATGAATTGATTCCTCAAAGAATTATTATAGGTTATAGGATGGTAATTGATTTCCATAAATTAAATAAGGCAACTAAAAAGGATCATTACCCCTTAACTTTTATCGATCAAATGCTAGAAAGATTATCCAAACATACACATTTTTGCTTTCTATATGGTTATTCTGGTTTCTCTCAAATACCTGTGTCAGCCAAAGATCAATCAAAGACTACTTTTACATGCCCTTTTCGTACTTTTGCTTATATACATATGCCTTTTGGTTTATGTAATGCACCTGCTACCTTTCAAAGATGCATGATGGCTATATTCTCTAACTTTTGTGAAAAGATTTGTGAGGTTTTCATGGACGATTTTTCCGTCTATGGATCCTCTTTTGATGATTGCTTGAGCAACCTTGATCGAGTTTTGCAGAGATGTGAAGAAACTAATCTTGTCTTGAATTGGGAAAAGTGCTACTTTATGGTTAATGAAGGTATTGTCTTGGGGCACAAAGTTTCTGAAAGAGGTATTGAAGTTGATAAAGCCAAGGTTGATGCTATTGAAAAGATGCCATGTCCCAAGGACATCAAAGTTATAAGAAGTTTCCTTGGCCATGCCAGATTTTATAGGAGGTTCATTAAGGACTTCTCAAAAATTTCTAGGCCTTTTACTAATTTATTACAAAAAGATATACCATTTGTTTTTTATGATGATTGCGTAGAAGCATTTGAAATACTTAAGAAAGCATTAATCTCTGCACCTATTGTTCAACCACCTGATTGGAATTTACCCTTTGAAATTATGTGTGATGCTAGTGATTATGTTGTAGGTGCTGTTCTACGACAAAGAGTTGATAAGAAATTAAATGTTATTCAATATGCTAGTAAAACCCTAGACAATGCTCAAAGAAATTATGCTACTACTGAAAAATAATTCTTGGGAGTTGTATTTGCTTGTGATAAGTTCAGACCTTATATTGTTGATTCTAAAGTAACTATTCACACTAATCACGCTGCTATTAAATATCTCATGGAAAAGAAAGATGCTAAACCTAGACTTATTAGATGGGTTCTCTTGCTACAAGAATTTGACTTACATATTGTTGATAGAAAGGGAGCTGAGAACCTCGTTGCAGACAACTTGTCTAGGTTAGAAAATGTGCTTGATGACCCACTACCTATTGATGATAGCTTTCCTGATGAGCAATTAAATGTCATAAATGCTTCTCACACTGCTCCATGGTATGCTGATTATGCTAATTATATTATTGCTAAGTTTATACCAGCTAGTTTCACATACCAATAAAAGAAAAGGTTCTTCTATGATTTGAGGCATTACTTTTGGGATGACCCACATCTTTATAAGAAGGAGTAGATGGTGTTATTAAACGTTGTGTACCTGAGCATGAACAGGAACATATCCTACGCAAGTGTCACTCCGAAGCTTATGGAGGACACCATGCTGGAGATAGAACTGCACATAAGGTATTGCAATCTGGTTTTTATTGGCCTACTCTCTTCAAGGATGCCCGTAAGTTTGTCTTATCTTGTGATGAATGTCAAAGAATTGGTAATATTAGTAGACGTCAAGAAATGCCTATGAACTATTCACTCGTTATTGAACCATTTGATGTTTGGGGCTTTGACTATATGGGACCCTTTCCTTCCTCTAATGGATATACACATATCTTAGTTGCCGTTGATTACGTTACTACGTGGGTAGAAGCTATTCCAACTAGTAGTGTTGATCATAACACTTATATTAAAATGCTTAAAGAAATTATTTTTCCAAGATTTGGAGTCCCTAGATATTTAATGATTGATGGTGGTTCACATTTTATTCATGGTGCTTTCCGTAAAATGCTTGCTAAATATGATGTTAATCATATAATTGCATCTCCTTATCATCCTCAGTCTAGTGGTCAAGTAGAATTGAGTAATAGAGAGCTCAAATTAATTTTGCAAAAGACTGTTAATAGATCTAGAAAAAATTGGTCCAAGAAACTTGATGATGCATTATGGGCCTATAGAACTGCATATAAAAATCCTATGGGTATGTCTCTGTCAGATTTTGGGTTCCGGCAGACCCTTGAGGTTCGAACACTGGGGTGCGCGCGGAGATTTCGCCTCCTACCTACATGCACCCCTCCGCCACGCTAAGATCTAAGCTATGGAAAGAACAACACAAGAGACACAGGGTTTATACTGGTTCGGGCCACCGTTGTGGTGTAATACCCTACTCTAGTGTGTGGTGTGGTGGATTGCCTCTTGGGCCGATGGTGACGAACAATACAAGGAAGAACAGCCTCGCGAGGGTCTGTTCTTGGCTGGGGCAATGAACTGCTGGGAGGAGTCCAGTCACCCTTCTCTCTCTCTCTCTCTCTCTCTTCACAACTGATGATGCCTCTCTCCAACCTCTCACCTCTCACCTTCCTTTTTCATCCTGCGGGTGGCTGGTCCTATTTATAGAGGCCCTGGTCCTCTTCCCAAATATCGAGCGGGAAGGGAGCCAACAATGGCGGGCTAATTTGAAAGGGGACAGCTAGTACCAGTTATCCTGACAAAAGTAGTCTTCGCCTGCACAAAGCTCTGGTGGTGACGCCGTCTTGGGCTCCACAATGACCTCCGTCTTGTAGTCCTCCTGGTCTTGGTCTTGTTGCACTGAAATGGCAACCTTTGCCTGATGCCTCGGTACTCCACGGCTACGCTTGCCCCCTTTGCACCAAAGGGGAAAGGAGGACACTACGCGGGCTGGCACCCACCTGGCGCCCTTGGTCGTCATGGCTTGCATCACGGGCACCTCATGAGGTACCCCGCCTTGATCTCTCTGCCTCCTCGTGAGCCAGCCTAATGAGCCCGTGCCTGAGGAAGCTCCGTGTCGTCCGCCCCGCGAGGCTTGGCCCTCGCGAGGGTCTTGGGTCTGTGTTGGTGAAGATGGGCCGTGCTGGGCCCCCCTTTGAGCCACGCCACAGGCCGCAGGCAGGCAAGTCTGGGGACCCCCGTTCCCAGAACGCCGACAGTCTCCGTATAAAATGGTTTATGGAAAAGCATGTCACTTACCTCTCGAACTAGAACACAAGACATATTGGGCTATTAAAGAACTCAATTATGATTTTAAACTTGCCGGTGAGAAGAGGCTATTTGATATTAGCTCACTTGATGAATGGAGAACCCAAGCCTACGAAAATGCCAAGTTGTTTAAAGAAAAAGTTAAAAGATGGCATGATAAAAGGATACAAAAGCATGAGTTTAATGTAGGTGATTATGTATTGCTATACAACTCTTGTTTAAGATTTTTTGCAGGAAAACTTCTCTCTAAATGGGAAGGTCCTTATGTTATCGAGGAGGTCTATCGTTCCGGTGACATAAAAATCAACAACTTCGAAGGCACAAATCCGAAGGTGGTGAACGGTCAAAGAATCAAACATTATATCTCAGGTAACCCCATAAATGTTGAAACCAATGTTATTGAGACCGTAACCCCGGAGGAATACATAAGAGACACTTTCCGGAACATTTCTGACTCCGAAAAGGAATAGGTATGTGGTACGGTAAGTAAACTGACTCCAAAACAGTTTTTAAGGCAATATTTCTCCGTTTTGGAATATTTATAAAAATAGAAAAATAAGAAGCAGTCCGGGAAAGACATGAGGGCTCCACGAGGGTGGAGGGAGCGCCCTACCCCCATGGGCGCGCCCGCTACCTCATGGGCACCTCGTGTGCTCTCCGGACTCCGTTTTCCTACACGACACATATTTTGGTCGGTAAAAATTCATTATATAATCTCCCGGAGGTTTTAACTCCCGTATCACGCAAAAATCTCCTTTCTTTGTTTCGAGCTGTCCTGCTGCAGATTTGAGCAACATGTCATCCCAGGATTCGGAAGGGGAGAGCTATGTGGCTGATTACCTTGCAGACCCTAAAGTCTATGGGGATGTGGAGCATTGTGGTTGGACTACGGAAGAAGAAGAGGATTATGAACCTAAGGGAAAGGAGGAGACGAGCTCAGATGAAGATGAAGTCCCACTACCTCAACCTGGGGACATGCATGTGGAGTTCAAAAAGTCAAGCCTCACTGATAGAGTGAAGAAACCTAAGATCAAGTTTATCCCTTTTCGCCTCTTGCAGGAAAACAAACAGGAACTATGCAAAAAGATACTGAGCCTGAAGCAGGAGATCGAGGACCTAAGGGACCAAAATTCTGTCCTCAAGCGTAAATTAAGGAAGAAACCTACGCCATCAACAAAATCACCACCGTCTCCACCAACAAAGAAGAATTGAGTATCTGGTATGGGCACCTCCCTGGGCAACTGCCAAGTTTGGGGGAGTGCCCCGGTATCGTATCACCATCACTTTTATCTTTACCATTTTTCTTAGTTTGATCCTTTTGGTAATATCTTGATCTAGTAGAATAAAAGTTCTTAGTATGATCTAGTCATGAGTTTTGCTTTATAATTTTTCTATGTAATCGAGTCCGTGAGCTATATAATAAAGATTAGTGTTGAGTCAAGGGCTTGATTCTTTTGCCATGATCTTAAGTGGATAAAAGAAAAAGAGAAAGAAATAAAAAGAAACAAAGAGATCATATGTATCCCATGGAGAGTAATGAGCTCACATAGAAAAAGTATGATGAATAAAAGTTATTGAGAGTTGACAAACATAGTTTTGGTCATCGTTGCAATTAATAGGAAGTAATAAAGAAAGAGAGGTCTTCACATATAGATATACTATCTTGGACATGTTTTATGATTGTGAGGACTCATTAAAATATGACATGCTAAAAGAGTTGATGTTGGACAAGGAAGACAATGTAATGGGTTATGTTTTCTTACATCTGAGATAAATTATATTGTCATGGATCATCCAACATGGTTGAGCTTGCCTTTCCCCCTCGTGCTAGCCAAATTCATCGCACCAAGTAGAGATACTACTTGTGCTTCCAAATACCCTTAAACCAGTTTTGCCATGAGAGTCCACTATACCTACCTATGGATTGAGTAAGATCCTCTAAGTAAGTTTTCATCGGTGCAAGCAATAAAAATTGCTCTCTGAATATGTATGACTTATTAGTGTGGGAGAAATAAGCTTTATACGATCATGTGATATGGAAGAAATAAAAGCGACAGACTGCATAGTAAAGGTCCATATTACAAGTGGCAATATAAAGTGACGTTCTTTCGCATTAAGATTTTGTGCATCCAAATATAAAAGCGCATGACAACCTCTGCTTCCCTCTGCGAGGGGCCTATCTTTTACTTTTATCTCTTACCCTGCATAAGAGTCATGGTGATCTTCACCTTTCCTTTTTACATTTTATTCCTTTGGCAAGCACAATATGTTGGAAAGATCCTAGTATATATGGCTAATTGGATGTGAGTTTTCATGAACTATTACTGTTGACATTACCCTTGAGGTAAAACGTTGGGAGGCAAAACTATAAGCCCCTATCTTTCTTAGTGTCTGATTAAAACTCCATACCCATAATTATTGCGTGAGTGTCAACAATTGTGAAAGACTATATGATAGTTGAGTATGTGGACTTGCTGAAAAGCTCTTATATGTTGACTCTTTCCTATGTTATGATAAATTGCAATTGCTCAAATGACTGAGATTATAGTTTGTTAGTTGTCAATGAAGTTTACTATTCATACTTGAAATCGTGATTGAATTATTACTCTAGCATAAGAAATCATATGACAAGAATTATATAAGTTGATGTTCTAAGAATGATCATGATGCCCTCATGTCCGTATTTTATTTTTACCGACACCTCTATCTCTAAACATGTGGACATATTTTTCGATTTCAGCTTTTCGCTTGAGGGCAAGCGAAGTCTAATCTTGGGGGAGTTGATGCGTCCATTTTGCATCATGCTTTTATATCGATATTTATTGCATTATGGGTTGTTATTACACATTATATCACAATACTTATGTCTATTCTTTCTTATTTTACAAGGTTTACATAAAGAGGGAGAATGCCGGCAGCTGGGATTCTGGGCTGGAAAAGGAGCAAATATTAGAGACCTATTCTACACAGCTCCAAAAGTCCTAAAACTTCACGGAAGACGTTTTCAGAATATATAAAAAATATTTAGCGGAAGAAATTCACCAGGGGGCCACCCCCTGCCCACGAGGGTGGGGGACGTGCCATACCCCCCTGCGCGCGCCCCCTACCTCGTGGGCCCCCTAGTGGCCCTCCGTTGGCCATCTTCTGCTATATGAAGTCTCTCGATGGGAAAAAAATCATAAGCCATATTCTCGGACGAAACTCCGCCGCCACGAGGCGGAACCTTGGCGGAACCAATCTTGGGCTCTGGCGGAGCTGTTCTGTCGGGGAAACTTCCCTCCCGGAGGGGGAAATCATTGCCATCGTCATCACCAACGCTCCTCTCATCGGGAGAGGGCAATCTCCATCAACATCTTCATCAGCACCATCTCCTCTCAAAACCCTACTTCATCTCTTGTATCCAATTCTTGTCTCCAAGTCCGGGATTGGTGCTAGTAGGTTGCTAGTAGTGTTAATTACTCCTTGTAGTTGATGCTAGTTGGTTTAATTGGTGGAAGATCATATGTTCAGATCCTACATGCATATTAATACCCCTCTAATTATGAACATGTTTATGCTTTGTGAGTAGTTACTTTTGTTCCTGAGGACATGGGAGAAGTCTTGCTATTAGTAGTCATGTGAATTTGGTATTCGTTCGATATTTTGATGAGATGTATGTTGTCTCTTCTCTAGTGGTGTTATGTGAACGTCGACTACATGACACTTCACCATTGTTTGGGCCTAGAGGAAGGCATTGGGGAGTAATAAGTAGATGATGGGTTGCTAGAGTGACAGAAGCTTAAACCCTAGTTTATGCATTGCTTCGTAAGGGGCTGATTTGGATCCATATGTTTCATGCTATGGTTAGGTTTACCTTAATACTTTTGTTGTAGTCGCGGATGCTTGCAGTAGAGGTTAATCATAAGTGGGATGCTTGTCCAAGTAAGGGCAACACCCAAGCACCGGTCCACCCACATACCAAATTATCAATGTACCGAACGCGAATCAATGAACGTGATGAAAACTAGCTTGACGATATTCCCATGTGTCCTCGGGAGCGCTTTACATCTTATAAGAGTTTGTGCAGGCTTGTCCTTTGCTACAAAAGGATTGGCCACCTTGCTGCACTTTATTTACTTTTGTTACTTGTTGCTCGTTACAAATTATCCTATCACAAAACTATCTATTACCACTTATTTCAGTACTTGCAGAGAATACCTTGCTGGAAACCGCTTATCATTTCCTTCTGCTCCTCGTTGGGTTCGACACTCTTACTTATTGAAAGGAGTACGATAGATCCCCTATACTTGTGGGTCATCACATGGTAGCTTGCTACTGCTCCGAAACACTTAGGCTGGCCGGCATGTGTCCTTCTTTGTTCCTGTGTCTGTCCCTTCGGGGAAATGTCACGCGTTGTTGCTTTAAGTCCTTGTAGCTTGCTACGACTTGGGTTCATACGTTGATGACTGACATGTTTGTTGCTGGGTCATGTATGCATGTCCCTGTAAGTTAGTGCCACTTCGGATTCATGACTAGTCATGTTAGCCCGGGTTCTCTGTCATATGGATGCTAGCGACACTATCATATACATGAGTCAAAAGGCGCAAATGGTCCCGGGCCAGATAAGGTGGCACCCGTGGGAATATCGTGCCTGAGGCCACAAAGTGGTATGATGTGTTACATGTAGATCGGTGTGACTTAGGATCGGGGTCTTGACAGCCATCTCTAATTTTCAAAATAAAATTTTCTTTTGTGTGTTTGTTTCGCTCGCGGAGCGGTGAGGGGTGGCTAATATTTTCCATGCTAGATGTGTTATTCTCTAGATGAGTGTTTATTCACTTGTCATTGCACGAGAGTAAGGCAAAGGTATTAGAGATGCCCAGTCCCGAAATGCAAAAAGAAATGAATTTACTTTATGTTGACAAATAATAAATTCCTTGGAAAATGTTGGTATGGAGGGCACCCATGGATACGGCTAGCCATGGAGAGTGAAAGTTATGGTGGAAAAGGAATAAACTTTATTTTCTGTTTGGAAACCGCCTATGGCATATCTAGCATGCAAAGTGTTTGGAACTCTAAGTCGTTTTCGTTGGTGGGATGGATACACATCCCAAAATGTTTTAATCTCAAATTTTTCGCTTTGAGCTCTGGCACCTCTACAAATCCCTACTTCCCTCTACGAAGGGACTTTCGTTTACTTTATGCAATTTTTATTTTTTGGAATTTGAGTCTCCATCTTCTCTTATAAAAAGCACGAACTAGGAGGCAATATGATCGTGCTCAAGTATTGGGTGTAGTTATATTTCGATTGTGTTTCATGAATGGATCAATGTTCGAGCATGATGGGCTAGGGATAACTCATTTTAGCATTGATATTTTGAAAGACATGGTAGCTTGTTGATATGCTTGAGTATCTAAATTATTATGTCAAAACTAGACTATTGCTTTGAATCACATAAAAGTCCAAATGTCCATGCTATAAAGAAAAGAATATGATATGACTTGATGAACAACACTCCACATCAAAAATTCTGTTTTTATCACTTACCTACTCGAGGACGAGTAGGAGTTAAGCTTGGGGATACTGATACATCTCCAACGTATCTATAATTCTTGATTGTTTCATGTTGTTTTATTATCAATCTTGGATGTTTTATAATCATTTTATAGTCATTTTATATCATCTTTTGATACTAACATATTGACATAGTGCCCAGTGCTAGTTCCTGTTTTTTCCATGTTTTTTACATCACAGGAAATCAATACCAAACGGAGTCCAAATGGCATGAAACTTTACGATGGTTTTTTATGGGCCAAAAGGAAGCAGATGGGCCCTGGTTGCACCCGGGGGTGCCCCGAGGGGGGCACAACCCACTAGGGCGAGCTAGGAGGCCCTGGCGCGCCCAGGTGGGTTGTGCCCACCTCGGGTGCCCCCGGACCGCCTCTTTGCTCTATAAATACCCAAATATTTCTGAAACCCTTGGGGAGTCGACGGAATATTCATCCAGCCGCCGCAGAGTCCAGAATCACCAGATCCAATCTAGACACCATCATAGAGGGGTTCACCACTTCCATTGGTGCCTCTTCGATGATGCGTCAGTAGTTCTTTGTAGACCTTCAGGTCCGTAATTAGTAGCTAGATGGATTCATCTCTCTCTTGATTCTCAATACAATGGTCTCTTGGAGATCCATATGATGTAACTCTTTTTGCGGTGTGTTTGTTGGGATCGATGAACTTCGAGTTTATGATCAGATCTATGTTTTATATGCATGAAAGTATTTGAGTTTCTTTGATCTCTTTTATGCATGATCTCTTATAGCCTCGTATTTCTTCTCCGATATTTGGGTTTTGTCTTGCCAACTCGATATATTTATCTTGTAATGGGAAGAGGTACCCAGTAGTGGGTTTGATCTTACGGTGCTTGATCCCAGTGACAGAAAGGGAACCGACATGTATGTATCATTGCTACTAAGGATAAAAAGACAAGATCTATATCTACCGCCATATAGATAAACGGATCTTGTCTACATCATGTCATCGTTCTTATTGCATTACTTCATTTTTCCATGAACTTAATACACTAGATGCATGCTGTATAGTGGTTGATGTGTGGAGTAATAGTAGTAGATGCAGGCAGGAGTCGGTCTACTAATATTGGACGTGATGCCTATGTAATGATCATTGCCTTGATATCGTCATAATTATTTGAAGTTCTATAAGTTGCCCAACAGTAATTTGTTCACCCACCGTTTGCTATTTTTCTTGAGAGAAGCCAGTAGTGAAACCTACTGCCCCCGGGTCTTATTTCTCATATATTTGCCTTTGAGATCTACTTTTTCCTTGCTTTTATTTTTAGATCTATTAAACCAAAAATACAAAAATATATTGCTGCACTTTATTTTATTTGTGATCTATTTATCCAATCTATTACAACCTTTTTAGCGCCACGCACCAATTTCTGGCGCCGTTACTCGAAAAGGATTGACAACCCCTTTAACACGTCGGTTTGCGAGGTGTTGTTATTTGTGTGCAGGGGCTGTTTACGTTGTGTTGCTTGGTTCTCCTACTAGTTTGATACCTTGGTTTCATAACTGAGGGAAATACTCTACCGTCGCTGTGCTACATCATCCCTCCCTCTTCGGGGAAATACCGACATAGTTCTAGCTGCCATCAAGGGGAATTTCTGGCGCCGTTGCCGGGGAGAATCAAGTCAAGATAGCCTCTCGTCAACGTGCTTTCTGGCGCCGTTGCCGGGGAAGATCTTCAACATAACTAGGTTCCTAATCACAAATCTCATCTCCTTGCAATTTACATTATTTGCCATTTGCCTCTCGTTTTCCTCTCCCCCCACTTCACAAAAATTTACCGTTTTATTCGCTTCTCTTTCCGTTCGCCATTTTCTTGTGACATCTCTTTTTCCGTGCCTTCTTGTTTGCATAGTCATGATGCCTCAAAGAAAATCTTATGATGTTCCTTACCCAAATATTTTGCTTGAAATTGAGAAAAGTACTAAGGATTATATGACTATGCAATTTGAGCATAATAAGTATTTTACTGAAGAACTTAAGGAGCACTCTGTTGTGCTAAATGCTATTACAAAACAACTTGATGGTATTAGTATAGAAGTTTGCAACCTCCAATCTAAGTATGCTTTTGGCAAAAGTTTGTTAGGAAAAATATCCAATGCACAAGCTACCTTAGTGAATCAAATGGCCGCTAAACCAATCTCATTAGAGGATAAAAGTATTGAAGATCTTAAAATGATTGATGTTTCTCCTATTGATTCCTTGTTTAGTAAAGTTAAGAATGATGAAAAAGAGACAAGAGAAGAGTAAACTTTAGTAGAAGGCGTCCCAATATGTCGGAGGGTGAAAATCTTGTTGAAAAAATTGATGAAAGTGGGTTTGGAGAGGTCAAGACTTTAGCTAGTGATGCACCCACTATTTTGGATTACAAAGACTTTAATTATGATAGTTGCTCTTTGATTGATTGTATTTCTTTGTTGCATTCCATGATAAATTCACCCCATGCTTATGAACAAAACAAAGCTTTTACTAAACATATTGTTGATGCCATGATGAAAGCTCTTGAAGAAAAAATGGAATTAGAAGTTTCAGTTCCTAGAAAATTGTATGATAAATTCACCCCACGCTTGGACTTTGGAAATCCAGTGACAAAGTCCACCTCGATATGATCAAACTTCCATTCTGGAATGGCAAGATGTTGGAGGAGACCAGCTGGTCGTTGATGTTCTGCTTTCACCCTTCGACATACATCACATTCATTCACGAATTGAGCAATCTCTCGCTTCATTCGTGTCCACCAATACAACTGCTTGAGGTCATAGTTCATCTTCGAACTGCCTGGGTGGATGGAAAGAAGAGAATTGTGCACTTCGTTCATGATGACCTTCCTTAGATCACCCTTAGGAACCACTAACCGGCCCTCGAAGAATAAGGTGTCCTTGTCATTAATGCAATAGCACTTGTATTTAGGTAAGCCCTTGGCAACACCATGTTTCACCTTCTTCACCATGGCATCAAGGAGTTGTGCCTCACGAATTTGGTCTTCCAAAGTTGGAGTGACTTGAAGGTTGGCAAGAAAACCTTGAGGAACAACTTGGAGTTTGAGCTTGCGGAATGCTTCACAAATATCAGGCTGAAATGGCTTGAGAATTAAGCTGTTGCAATATGCCTTTCTGCTCAACGCATCTGCAATCACATTTGCCTTGCCTGGAGTGTATTCAATGCTTGGATTGTACTCTTGGATCATTTCAACCCAACGAGTTTGCCTGAGGTTGAGGTTAGGTTGAATGAAGATATATTTGAGGTTCTTGTGATCGGTGAAAATGTCCGCTTGCCTACCCAACAAAAGATGTCTCCATGTGATTAATGCATGGACAACTACCGCCAAATCAAGATCGTGAGTGGGGTAGTTCCTTCCATTTGGCTTCAACTGCCGAGAAGTATAGGCCACAACCTTCTTCTCTAGCATTAAGACTCCCCGAGACCTTGCAACGAAGCATCACAAAAAACTTGGTAGGGCTTGGACTCATCAGGAGGAGTAAGGACCGGAGCTATGACGAGTTTCTCTTTGAGGGTATTGAAGGCAACACCACACTCAGGAGTACAGGAATATTTGACATGCTTCTGGAGGAGGTTGGAGAGAGGCTTCACAATTTTGGAGAAGTTGTCCACAAACCTACGACAATAGCTTGCAAGCCCAAGGAAACTGTGGAGCTGCTTGACGTTCTAAGGAGGCTCCGAGTTGACAACGGAAGCAACCTTCTTTGGATTGACAGAAATGCCCTTAGCAGAGATGATGTGACCAAGGTAAAGAACTTAATCAAGCCAAAACTCACATTTGGATAGCTTTGCGTAGAATTGATACTCTCTGAGCTTGTCGAGCACTAATCGCAAATGTTTAGCATGATCCTTTTTATTCTTGGAGAACACCAGGATATCATCGAGATACACCAGGACGAATTCATTGGTGTAGGGGTTGGAGATGAAGTTCATCATACGAGAGAATTTTGGAGGGGCATTTGCAAGCCCGAAAGACATGAAAGTATATTCACAAGAACCAAAGCTCGTTCTGAATGCTGTCTTTGGGATATCTTCTTAACGAATGTGAGTTTGGTGATTCCCCATATGTAGGTCAAGCTTGGAAAACACCTTTGCACCTTTGAGTTGTTTGGATAGCTCATTGATATTGGAAGTGGGTATTTATTCTTGATTGTCTTATTGTTCAATGGGTGGTAATCGACGCAAAGTCGTTCCATGACATCCTTCTCTTGGACAAAGAGAACACCACAACCCCAAGGAGATGAACTTGGTCTGATCAGACCCAGACATTCTTGTTCATCGAGTTGTTTCTTAAATTCGTTCATCTCTTCTGGCCCAAGCTTCTAGGGGCGCATGCAAACGGCTTCTGTACCGGTCTCAAGCTCGAAAACAAACTCAACTGGCCGGTGAGGGGGCATACCCAGAAGATCTTCAGGAAAGACATCTTGATACTCACAAACAATTGGAATCTACGAACTAGCGTCAATCTCGCCTTTCTCATTGAGAGAGAACAATCGAATGGTTTCATCATGAGCCACAAAGAAAATCACATCTTTATCCGATGCACAATCAAGAAAAGCCTTGTGCTTAGAAAGCCAATCCATGCCAAGAATGAGATCAATATCGGAATGACCAAGAACCTTGGAGAAGCCAGAAAAGAATCATTGCCCATCTTGATGCCAACATCCGGCATGATCGAGTTGGCCCTCATTGACATCCCTAGAGAAACAACACCCATAGGATTATCCAGGTATGACCAAGTGAAATCATGCTTTGCAAAGAACGGTCTTGACATGAAACAATGTGATGCACCAGTATCGAGTAAAACTTTAGCAAGAATAGAGTTAACTGAGAGGTTACCCATGATCACATTTGAAGAATCCTCTACTTGAGCTGCATTCATCATGTTCACCTTTGCATACTTGGGATTATGCTTGACAACTACATTGCTTGCTGACCTGACAGGAGGAGGAGCCGGAAGGCACCTTTGAATGAAGCACTTGTTTGCATAGTGACCTTTTTGACCACACTTGTTCCAAGTAACCTCTGAGAGCGGGCGATGATGATGAGGAGGAGGACCACCTGTCCTCAGAGCCTGTGGCTGAGACTTGTTCTGATAGCTTGGTTTGGGTGGGTGGGAAGATCCACGACCACCTGACTACTTCTGCCAGTAGGGCTAACAAAACGGAGCAGGTGGAGGAAGCCAGAACTTCTGTTGCTTAGCTACCACTTGAGAGGAAGAGGAAGACTGGACTACATCCCTGAGTCTCTTCTTTGAAGCCTCACACTTGAGTTGGGCAGCTTCTTGCTTCAGAGCCATGTTATAGAACTGATCAAACTAAGTAGGCTCAACAAGAACGAGAGCTAGCTGAAGGTCCTCTCTGAGGCCACCCATGAAGTAATAGATCATACTCTTCTCATCAGGAACATCTTGCCTTGCATAGCCAGCAAGATTCTGAAACTTGACGTTGTATTGATACACATACGTGCTTCCTTGCTTGAGATTGCGGAATTACTCATGCATATTCTCGACAACACTTGTTGGAATGTGATGAGCTCAAAAGTCCCGACAGAAGTTAGTCCAGGTAATCACTCGACCCCCTCTAGAGTCTTTGTACTGCTAATACCAATCTGCTGCTTGGTCCTTGAGCTGAAAAGAAGCAAACTTGACTTTGTCCTCATGCATGACATTGCTGCATTGAAAATGCTTGTTGATGTCCACGAGCCAATCATCATCGTCCATGGCCTCAACACAAGCACTGAACATCTTTGGCTGATTTGCGAGAAATTGATTGAGTTTGGCAAACTGAGGTTGATTGTTAAATTTCCCTCGACCTTGGTTTCCTTGGCCTTGGTTGCGCTCTTGTAAGAGTTGAAGAAGCATCTGTGTATTGGCGTTGGTGGCTGCCATCATAGCTCTCCATGCCTCTAGAGGTGGAGGAGGTGGCAGAGGATTCGACTACCCTCCATCGGTACGTTCCGGATGCAGATGCATTGGGGGAGCCATCTTGAAGAAGGTGACATCTGTTAGAACCACCATAGAAATGATAGACAAGCTGAATCAATGGATAGACATGTGCAAAGAAGTCTTCACAATAAATATCCGAACAGAGATTGAACGAATGCATTCTGAAGTTAATATGATACGACCATTTGAATGAGAAGCCACTTGAAATGAGGTTGATGAATAAAATAACAAGGTAACAATTGTAACAAATACATTGTTGGGGTTGTGGTGCGACATATGCCAAGGGGTGGCTTATCATGGAGAGGGCCAAGAGGACGTCGCCGGGTTCTAGAGGCGGGAGTGAGCGAGAAAGCCTAAGCCGGCAGATCTTACTTAGGTTCGGGGCTCTCCTTGGAGATAACACCCCTAGTCCGGCTCTGCGGGGTCTCCACATGATCACTATCTCAACAAAGGTGACTACAAGGTTGCTCCTTGAGCTGTTTTGCTAGAGGAGGAAGATGAGCAAGGCTAGCCTCGCTTCCCCTCTCTATATGTGTGGGTGAATCTGCTAAGGTTCTGAACCCTTTGCATGGGGTGCCCTAGGGGGTTTATATAGGCCTACCCCTCAGGGGTACAATGGTAATCCGGTCGGGTGTGGGACCCGGCCGTCAGTGTCTCTGGCCACCGGCTTCTCCACTGGCTGATGGGGCCCGCCGCCTGGTGGGTCGCGTCGGCTGCCTTGTACTTGGCCGACAGGCTGCGCCCGCCGCTCGCGGGTCTTGCTGGCTGCTCAGTACTATAGCCGTACCACTGATGATGCATGCTTTGTCGGGGAAGCGTGGCTACAGTCCCGCCGCCTGGTGGGCGCTCACTGTAGGCACACCCCATCTTATTTGGTTAATGGCGCACAGACTCCAAGGGAGAGGGAGGGCCGCCTGCTAGGAATCGGCCTCCCTCGCGCAAACTGGTCAGAGCTCGCCTCCTTCTGGCATCTCACGGATAGGTAGGGCCCGCTGCCTGCGGGCCGTACTGACAGCTCGTCGTGGGAACATGGCCTCCTTTGCCATGATGATGTCTCGGATGGCGTGACAACAGTGCGACGCCGGGCGAGGGATGTTCGCCCGGTACACGGCACTGTAGCCATGCTCAACACTGGATTCGGGGGTGGCAGGCTGGATTGTAGCCACACCCTGTCTCGTCGTTATAATGAGGTGAAAACTTCGAGGGAGTGAGGGGCCGCCTGCTAGGAGCTGGCCTCCCTGGAGGCCGCCTGCTAGGAGTCGCCCCATCCTGTTGCCGCTATCTGGACTCCGCCGCCTTCTAGCAGCCGGCCGCTAGGACCAGCCGGCCCCAAGAAGGCGGTCCTTTGTCTTTGATGCTTGAGGGGCGCAGCCGACCCCGATGTCTTGAAATACCAAGGGAGACCGATGAGGCTACCCGTGGTCATTTACTCCGACATACATGGTAAAGATTCCCCAATCTCATACCAGATATTTGTTGGAAAGATAACCTAGAGCTTCTTGAATTACCACCTATTAACTCCCGAAACTTCCTGGTTATGCAATATGGTGTTGGGGATACAGGGAGGCACAAATATCTCAAAGAACTAAACAATCCCTATGCTCCAGCCGTATCCATCCGTCAACACATAACCAAGAAACCTCCGGAAATCGTGTACCTCAGACCTTCGAAAAGCATCCACTATACTAGCTGTGGCAATACTCCCTAACTCCCTCCCCAGTATTGGGTGGCATCGAGGTTATCTCTCTACTAACCCGCATAGAAGAGTTTTTGATGTTAGCGAGCTCTGGTATATCAGAACTGCAACGATACAACTGTGACGACAACACCTCGGAGCTCAACTCCTTGGGACACTGCCACAACCGCTAAATGGCAGGAGGCACCAAGAACAATGTTCTCGTCACAATAATATCGGAACGATCCCAAGATACCCGCGTGATCCTAATTTTTTTAGTGAAAATGAGGAGAGGGAAGTGAAAACATCTATGTCAGGAGTCCTCACCAGAGCGACGAGGGGGATAAGAAGTAAAAAGAATCCTACTCTCCGATATATATATTCCTAAGACTCAAAATAGATTTGTTCTAGACTCAACAACGTCAGCGGTTCGATCAAGCAGGGGCTCCTAAGTCGGGATGGCTCTGATTACCAACTTGTAACGCCCAATATGCGACTATACTCCACACGTGTCGAGGCACGACTTGGGGCATAAGCGCATATTGGGATGGTCGCAAGAGTGGTTGTATATTTGCTTCTCATGTACTAACAGATAGAATACAAGCTTTGGTTTACAATCCCCACAATATCACACAAATAGCATCAAGATAATACAATCATTCAAGATGAACACAGAGTCCGGCTACAAACGAAATCAACCGAATAAAAGACAACCACCCAAGCTAAGTCCCGATTGACCCTACCGGGCACCACTACTGATCATCCAGAAAGGAAACATAGTAACGGCCACAGTCTTCGTCGAACTCCCACTTGAGCTCAGTGGCATCACCTGCATTAGTCTCATCGGTACCTGCCACTGTGTTTGTAGTATACTGTGAGCCATGGGGACTCAGCAATCCTATTACCCACGGTGTCAAGACTATCAAAGTTTAAAGGTAAGGTATGGATATATGGTGGAGTTGCAGCCAGCACTAACCATTGTATGGTGGCTAACTTACGAATGTAAGAATAAGATGAGAAGCTACACAAACGGTCGTAATCTAGTAATGATCAAGAAGTGATCCTGAACTACTTACGTTCAAACATAACCCCACCATGTTTTCTTTCCGAACCTCATCGAAAGGAGACCATCACGGTTACACACGCGGTTGGTGTGTTTTAATGAGATTGGATTCAAGTTCACTACAACCGTATATTAAAAACTCCCATTTGCTAGGAATGAGATTTGCTAGGAAGGTGGGTTAGAGGCTTTCATGGCAACATGGGAGGCTACATAAAACAAGTGGTAGTTAGGGCGACATAGCGATAGAACGAACAACTAGCAAGCAAAGATAGGAGTGATATTGGGGGTAATGATCATCTTGCCTGCAATGTTTTCATAGGTATCGAATCCTTGCTACTCGGAAACGTACTCGACAGGGTCCTCATTCTCGAATTCGTCTCCCGGCTCTACCCAAAGCAAGAACACAAGCAACAGAAAAACAATCAATCTTGGTCCAATGCGTAAGCAACATGATGCAAAACATGGCATGGAATGCAAGATATGATGTGCAATGCATATGGGTACTTCGGAAGGGGAAAAGATGAACATGGCACTAACTTGGCTAACCAAGCATGCCGCTGGATAGATTGGGAGATTTTGGTTGAAATCGATATAAAGATCACAAGGAACAGATGCACACAACTCAAACGGTGAGCAAAACAATAACAACACAAAACAGAGATTAACAACAACATGGCCACTTAGATGCATAGTTTAAACATGCTACAACACCCAAACATGAAAACAACAGGCATGTTAGTGAAGTACATATCAAGCACTACAAAACATGATTAATGAGCTACTGCTAGAAACCGGTAGAGCATGACTAAAACACCATGGCAAAATTGCAAAAGATAACAGTTTTACAGACTTAGTGAAAATACTGGACATGGCAGAAACAACAACGGGTTGCAAAGTTTAGAGCTAGTAAACTACATGTCACAGGATCCTATCATGGCAAACTTGAGCATGGCATGCTAGTAATAAATGTACTTAATAAAACTCCCTTACTGAACTTGTTCCAAAGATCTACAGATATGATGATAGCATCAATGCAAACACGTCAAGTGATATGAACTGATTTTAGACAGCTAAATAAACTAGCATGGCAAAAACAGATTCATCATAGCATGTTTGCAAGCATGTTTAACTCTACACAAGGCATATCATGGTATGCAATTAATTCTAGCAGCAAGTAGGCATGGTGAAGAGCATGTTCATGTGCAAAACTAACACATAACACCTTTGCATAATTATCCACATTAATGACAAAACAACAACATGATGTAAAATGACATGTATGCAAACTTGCTCAAATGATGAAATGGATTCCACCAATGGATGGTATTTTTCTACCTCAAAAACATATATAATATGTCTATGTAGTAGTAGAAAAATCCCCACAATTATGCAAAATCAAATATTGCTTAATAAGGCTATAAACAGAAATGTCAATTTCCAGAATTGGAAATGTCCAGAAATGGACTTGTCCGAATAGGAAATATGCCATTTTCCTGAAATGGAATATTCGTTGGGTTAAATAAAAAAAAGGGAACAAGGGGTTTTGTGGGAGTGACAAAGGGGACCTGATGGTAGTGAGCATGGCAGGTGGGCCCTGATTGTCAGGGACTCATTAATCAAATAAAAAGGGGAGGAGTTTAATTGCGCCCGTGGGGATCGAACCCGGGTCTCCCCGGTGCGGGCGTGCGGGGTCAACCTCTGGGCTACGATGAGGTGGATGACAGGAGGGGGGCCTCGTGCCACTGGTTCTAGCATTGGTGGATGGCTGCTCCGACGAGGCCGAGGCGTCTACGGCAACAACAACAACAACAATGGCGGGGCTCAGGGGGAAGCGGCGGGTGCGCGAAAATGGTCGGCGGCACCCATACGAGGGTGCAAGCATCCTTGGAGCGGCGGGGCGCTCGATCTCGAGCATGGCTCGACTCGGGGCACAACAAGCAGCGGCGGCGACATCAATAGGGCACGACGAGACGACGACGAAGCTGCAGAAGAAGGCGTGAGACCAGTGGGATGTCTACGGAGCCAACTGGGTCTCGGGATGCGCGGGATGCAGAGAGCGTGCTACTGGAGCCTGAGGAAGATTCAGAGAACGCCGGACCTGTGAGGGCGCGACGCGAGATCGACCCTAGGGACGTCTACGGCGATCGATATACTGCAGGAGAAGAGAGGGGGGAATCAGGTATACCTAGCTCACCTTAGGACACGGAGACGGTGGCGGAGACTCGCTGGAGGCAACGGGGGGAAGCTCTGAACCTCAGCGGAAAACCTGACGGTGACGGAGAGAATGCAGAGGAAGTCCTGGAACTTGGCGTTTGGGGCACCGTAGTCGACGTCGTGGACGAAGACGACGTCGAGGAAGAAGGACATGAGCGTGGCACTTGGACTCTACGGTGAGCAAGCCGGAGTCGAGCTCGCGCTCTCTGTCGCACACGGGAGCGATCGGGCAGGAGGAAGGAGGGCAGGGGAGAAGCCCCTAGGTGGCGGCGGCGATTGGGGAAACCCTAGAGGCTAGGGGCGAACGCCGATGGGAGTTAAATAGGCACGGCGCGGCTGGCTGGCTGGCTCGCCACCGTGGCCATGGCATGGAGAAAAGCAGAGGAAGGGGAAGGAGAAAGGAGGCGGGTGTGGTTGCCGCTCTCGCTGATGCGAGGGACCCGCGTGTCCACGTGGTGCGAGTAGGAGAGAGGGGTGTGTGGTGCTTGGGTGAGAAAAGAAGGGAGAGGGAGGCCACGCATCTGAGCTTGGTTGTGGGCTGGTGCTAGCTAGGCCAGCCCGGTGGCCGAGGCCTAGGTACGCTGTGCTGCTGCTGGGCTGCCCACTGCAGCTTTTCCTTTCTTTTCTGCAACCAGAAAACAAGACAGGAAAAGCACAAAGCGCTAGGAGAGGATCCAGGGAGATATAAAAATATGACTGGGGTCTTGGAATCTTGTAATATTTGAATTAATTGTCTTGGGCATTTTTAGAGGTAGAAAAATAAAACAAGTTCAAATATAATTCAAATTTGGGTCATTTTTTAGCCTAACCAATACATCTTCAAAAGAGCCAAAATTTGGCAGAGAGGTTTAGGACATGGTGCTAGAGTATTGGGGAAAAGTTGAACATTATTTGAGGCCAAATAATGTTGCTTCCCAAAATAAGAAAAGGAAGAGGTGGAGAGATGAGGGGGAATAGTGATGATGCCATGTCTTGAGGCTGAACTTGACATGATGAGGTGAAAACCATGATGCACAATGCAACAAGGCCTATCCAAGCATAATGCAACATGATATGACAATGCAACACGAGGATGGCAAACAATGCAACATAGCAAGGAACATGAAGCACCACATGATAACAACAAGAATGAGCAAATACAATATGACAAGAAAAGGAAGGCAATGCAATATGAAACAAAGCAAAACCCAAAATGAAACCAACAAGGAGGAAACCACTCGAGATCGATCATGATAAGGTTCGATACATTGCCAAATATGGAAGTTTTACATCTGGGGTGTTACAACGACCCCGACGCTATGATGGAGATCAAGGCGTCGAGCCAGTGACGATGGAGATCATGCCAATGCTTTGGAGATGGAGATCAAAAGCACAAGATGATGATGGCCATATCATGTCACATATTATGATTGCTTGTGATGTTTATCCTTTTTGCATCTTATTTTGCTTAGAACGATGGTAGCATTATAAGATGACCCCTTCACTTAATTTCAAGATAAAAATGTTCTCCTTGAGTATGCACTGTTGCCAAAGTTCATCGTTTTGAAGCACCTCGTGATGATCGGGTGTGATAGACTTTAGGTTCACATACAACGGGTGTAAGACATATTTGCACATGCAGAATACTTGGGTTAAACTTGACGAGCCTAGCATGTACAGACACGGTCTCAGAACACTGGAGATCGAAATCTCGAACATGAGTCATACAGTAGATATGATCAACATAGAGATGTTCACCATTGATGACTATCCCATCTCACGTGATGATCGGACATGGGTTAGTTTATTTGGATCATGTATCACTTAAATAACTTGAGGGATGTTAATTTAAGTGGGAGTTCATTAGTAAGATTAATTGAACTTAATTTATCATGAACTTAGACTTAATAGTTTTTTCATATCTATGTTGTAGATCAATGGCCCTTGCTACCTTTCCCTTGAATTTTAATGCGTTCCTAGAGAAAGCTAAGTTGAAAGATGATGGTAGCAAATACACGAATTGGGTCCGTAACTTGAGGATTATCCTCATTGGTGCATAGCAGAATTATGTCCTTGATGCACTACTAGGTGACAAATGTGCTGCAGGAGCTACTACAAGATGTTAGAACGTCTGGCAGGCTCGATCTGATGACTACTCAATAGTTTAGTGTGCCATGCTTTACGTCTTAGAACCGGGTCAAAGACATTTTGAACGCCATGGAGCATATGAGATGTTCCAAGAAGTTGACATTTCAAGCTAATGCCCGGGTTGAGAGATATGAAGTCTCCAACAAGTTCTATAACTGTAAGATGGAGGAGAACAGTTCTGCCAGTGAACACATACTCAAAATGTCTGGGTATCATAACCACTTGACTCAGCGGGGAATTGATCTTCTAGTTGTGAGTGTTATTAACAGATTTCTTCAGTCACCGCCGCCAAGCTACAAAGGCTTCATGATGAACTATAAAATGCAAGGGATGACAAAAACGATTCCTAAGCTCTTCGCAATGCTTAAGGCCCCAGAGGTATAAATCAAGAAGGAGCATCAAGTGTTGATGGTTAACAAGACGACGAGTTTCAAGAAAAGGGCAAGGGAAAGAAAGGGAACTTCAGGAAGAATGGCAAGCAAGTTGCCGCTCCTGTGAAGAAGCCCAAAGCTGGACCCAAGCCTGAAACTGAGTGCCTCTACTACAAAGGGAATGATCACTGGAAGCGGAATTGCCCCAGATACTTGGCCAAGTGAACAAAAGTATATTTGATATACATGTTATCGATGTGTACCTTATTAATGCTCATAGTAGCGCTTGGGTATTTGATACTGGTTCATTTGCTCATATTTGTAACTTGAAATAGCAGCTGCAGAATAAACGAAGATTGGCTAAGGATGAGGTGATGATGCGCATCAGGAATGGTTCCAAGGTCGATGTGATTGCCGTCGGCACGCTACCTCTACATCTACCTTTGGGATTAGTTTTAGACCTCAATAATTGTTATTTGGTGCCAGCATTGAGCATGAACATTATATCTGGATCTTGTTTAATGCGAGATGGTTATTCATTTAAATCAGAGAATAATGGTGGTTCTATTTATATGAGTAATATCTTTTATAGTCATGCACCTTTGATGAATGGTCTATTCTTGTTGAATCTCGATCGTGGTGATATACATATAAATAATATTGATGCCAAAAGATTCAAAATTTATAATGATACTGCAACATACTTGTGGCACTGCCGTTTAGGTCATATTGGTGTAAAGCGCATGAAGAAACTCCATGAGGATGGAATTTTGGAATCACTTGATTTGAACCATTTGATACTTGCGAACCATGCCTTATGGGTAAGTGATACATCTCCAACGTATCTATAATTTTTGATTGCTCCATGCTATTATATTATCTGTTTTGGATGTTAATGGCTTATTTATACACTTCTATATTATTTTTGGGACTAACCTACTAACCCAAGGCCTAGTGCAAATTGTTGTTTTTTTTTGCATATTTTAGTGTTTCACAGAAAAGGAATATCAAACGGAATGAAACCTTTGGGAGAGTTAATTTTGGAACAAACGTGTAACATCCCAAGATTCTAAATTTTGGAATGTTATATTAAATAAATAATTATGATTGTTTGTTTGATTGTTGTGTGATTGATTGTGTGAAATTGAGTGGAATTTGAAACTTTTTGAAAGTTGAATGAGAGGGAATAAAAGGACTTTCCCAAAACTTTTCATCTTGCATGTTGATCTCCATGAATTCAAATTCATTTCATCACAAAACCCTAGAGTGAAGATAATATGACTTCTTCCATTTAAAGAAATGAAAAGGGGTTTGAAAATGATTTGAATTCCATTGAGAATATGTCAAATTTAGAAACTTTAAGCAACTCAATGAGTTCATGAGGGAAGATAAAATGACTTCTTAAAATTCGAAGAAAGAGAGTTGGAAGTTTCAAAGGAATAATTTGAATGTCACTTTGAAGTTATTTGAATTTCCAAATTTCAAATTCTCTTGGGAGTTATTTAGTTTTAATTCAAATTATTTTTCTCCTAAAAATAAATAAATGGAAATAAGGGTAAAATGATTCCCTTCAATGGAAAATTAGGAGAAAATAAATTTGAAATCATTTTCGTATTTAAAAAATGATTTTTATTGATTTTAAATGCAATAGTAGCACTGATTGACTTTTATGATTTTTATGGAACTTAGTTGAACTTGAAAAATAGTTCACCTTATTCTTGGTATTTTTCTGATCATTTTGGTATATGATATGCCTATGTATAATTTTTATTTAATTTACTTCTGCTGCAGTTTTCCTTTGTGTTTTTCTTTTTTTTTAAACACGCACGTGCCCGCACGCCAGCCGGCCTACTCGGCCGAAAACGGCCCAAGGCCTAGACCCCGCGACCGAGTCCCTAGCCACCGGTCGCCCGCCCCAACTCTCACCCGCTCGCTCACCCGCACCCACGGACAGATGGGGCCCAGCCCGACCCGTCGTCCCTAACCTCCTGCTTGGATAAGCACCCAGTGTCGTGTGTGCATGCCACAACCGCCGGGCAAAGCTCTCGCATGGAGCTTATCCGCAGCTCCCGAGATCCCTTCTCGTGCCTATAAAACCCCTAGGAGCCCCCCTCTCCATTCTGCCTCACCACTACTCCCCATGCTGCTCCTAGCCGTCGCAGTCATCGAGTAGATCTCGCCAGAGCCGAGCCGCCTCGCCATCGATTCCGTTGCCAGTGGTGCACCCTGGCCCCCGTTCTCCTCGTCACTCGAATACCCACATCCGCGCACTCCGTTTTGACATGGTGGTTTTGCCGCTAGGTCACTGGAGCCCCCGCCTAGACGACCCACGCTATCGCCGGAGCTCCGCCGCCTCCCTCCGCCCTGTCCGGTGCACGCCGACGCCTGCCGTCACCACCATCCGGTCGCCCGCGCCACGCCGCACCCCTTCGTCCACTTTGCCGCCGCCGGAACCCGCCGGAGGCCGCCGCCCCATCACCGCCCGACACTAGCGCCGCCGTCTTCCGTTCGTCGTCGTTTCTCGCTGTGAGCCGCCCGCTTCCCCCCTTGTTCTGTTAGTTTTTTCAGATTAAACCGGTTAATATCGGTTTAAACCGTGCGGTTTTAGTGAAAACCGGTCATGGTTTTCTTTTTATTTAGCTGTAGTAGTGTTTTATTCATTTAGTGATTGTTTGTCGTATAACTTCTACAATGAACGCTGCTCGGCCAGTCACGAGCCGCCACGTGCCCGACGGCCTGTTCGTAGTTTATTTTGTCTTCTGTTTCACTGCTAGGTCCTTGTAAATTTCAGTTTAGCCCCTAAACTTAGTTCGGCCACAACTTTTTAACCGCAGATCCAAACTCGATGAAACCAGCGGCAAATTCTTCGTCGTGTTTAGATCTATCCAATGGTATCCTTTTTGAAAACTTTTGTGAGATTCAAATTTGAATTTATTCAGATTTGAATTCGAACTTCAAATGGCCATATCTCCCAAATCGAAGCTCTGATTAATTTGATTCTTTTTGCACTTTGTCACCGTAGCCAATCCGTATCACCTGGACCTTTGTCACAATAACTTTCACACACTAGAATCCGTCCATTAATATTTTCTACTAGTATGCATAGTATGCACTATAGTTCACATCACTTTTTGAACCATAGGCTTATGTTGTTTTGCATTTAGAATATTTTTGTGGTAGCTTAGTGTGTTGTATGTTCATTTGGTTTTTCCGAGACTTCTTGCTTCGCATGTTCTTCTTGGTTTTCTGAAATGTTTTCTTATGTTTGTTTATCTTCCTTTCCGATAGATTACCCGGAGTGCGAAGCAGAATATTATCAGTCTTTAGAATTCCCCAGCAGTACCAAGGCAAGTTGCATCTTGATCATGTTTCATTATCTATGTTTTTATTATGCACTTAGTTCTTTGCGGTAGGACTGCATGGTAGGAATTGATGCCGCATGACTATGCTTTTCACCCAGTAGTTCACCGAGGTAGGTCTGAACCATTTAACATTGTCACCATTGTTTTACATTATGTTGCTTCGCTAAGTAGACGTGGATTGGGGAGTGATCATTGTAAAGTTTGAGTGACAATGTAGTAAATAGGACCTAAGATAAGAACTACCTGGCCGGAAACTTGTTGGAATGGTGGCGAAGTATAGTGGGGCACGCATGGGAAATCCATGGTGGTGCACCACTAGTGGACCGTCCGCTCAGGCTCAAAGAGATCAATCGTATTCTCATGTCTTGAAGCTTACATGTGTAGCCACAAGCCAATATGGGCTCTAGCTTAGTTGAGTAGTTAGTGTGACCCCTTTCGGGATGGGCTAGCAGATGTAGAATGATGTAGGTGTACCAGCTTATCCGTGGGTTAAGGGGGGACATTTTTGAAAGACTATGTCTCGATCTTCCAATCATGGAGGTGGTCGAGTCTTGTGGGGAAAAGTGCGCAACCTCCGCAGAGTGTCAATCCTAATCGATTAGCCGTGTCCCTGGTTACGGACAACTTGAGCATCTAGTAGTGGAAATGGTGGGAGATCTCATCACTCTTAATTAAACAGTTGGGTTTTAAATGAAACTTTGGGAATGGATTGAGTTGGGTTTGCCAACTCATCCTATGCTATTTTCTAGTAGTAGAATAAAATCTTTTATTCTAGGAAAAACCTAGCTTTATGCAAAAACTAAACTTAGAGCTTTCCACCAGCCAAATTGCATGTACAAATAGGTTCATTATTCTTATGATGTGACTTGCTAGTACATTCAATGTACTGACCTACAGGGCTGCAACGTCTTATGTTGCAGGAATTTCTACGACGAGTAAGAGTTACGTTGTAGGGTTACGGTCTACACTCAACTTGCCATTGGCGTTGATGGGACTCCACACCCGTCTGATTGTTTCCGCTGAGACTTATGAGGTATATATAGATTTTACGTTATTTATACATGTGATTGCACTCTGATATATATACATCAACGTACTGTGTGTGCCAGCATACCAATCCAGGGATGGCACGGATACACAAAGGCTTGACCGTTTGAGGTCGGGTTGCTACAGAGATGGTATCAGAGCACATGTTGACTATAGGACGTGACCCTAGAAACTAGAAATCCCCTAAGAAAGGATTTCTCTAAAACTTTATTTTAAAAAAGATCCTTTACCTCTCTTCTTTTCTGAGCTTTATTGAATGTTCCCTTTTTAGTTAGAAAATACCCTTTTCCCTTAGACCACACGGAGGATCGACTGATGAGACCACTCAGAGAAGGAGGAGATATCGTACAACTGAGGATCACTTCAGAGTAAAGAGGACTTTACCATACACTAGAAGAATTGAAGTTACGACAGTTGAAGAGTCAAAGTATGAAGACACTGAAGAATCCCAATATGACCTTTAGACGACCAAACCCCAGTTGTATACTCACGTTAGATGCGATGATTTGTGAGTTGTCATATTTTGTGTGTATTTTCCGACAATAGCAAATAAACTTATTTTCAAAACTATATTGTTTGTATTGTGTGTATCTCTCTCTATCCCTCTTATCTAATCCCAAAACCCTTGGACCCAATAGATGATGAATGAAGATGGACTTGTATTCTCTGGACCGATCACTCAGTTGGAGGCAGAGCTATGGATTTGAAACATGGAGAATCACTTTAGGAGCAATTTGGTTGCAAGGAAGTATGAGGTTCAATACACTCTTTAGTACTTTACAAAAAGTGCTGCAACCTGGTGGAAAATGCATCAAGCCATACAAGGATGTAATGGAGCAAAAACTTGGGAGGAATTGAAGAAGACTCTGTTGGGATCCCGTCTTATCCGGAAGCACGGTGATAACCCGATGAAGAAACCTTGTGCCTGCAAGATATGCGAGAAATAGGACACAACCATGAAGAACACAAGGATGGATGCCCTCATTGTGAAGGAAATCACCGAGGAACTACGCACTACCCTGCCCAATGTCATATTTATCCCAAGGTACAAGAAATTAGCAAGCAGCAGAAGGGAGCAATGAAAGAAGCCCTTTGGGAAAGTTTAAAAGAACCCGTGATGAAGAAAGATGTTGACGACCTTGACGGAGAAGGCCTAAATAGATTTTTCTCCCGTGCTTGCTATTCATGTGGAGAAGAAGGACATTTTTCACGGTATTGCACGAAGGAAAGCCAAGAGTATCTGGGAGACTTCCCTACAGAAGAAGTGGAGTTTGATCCACAAGAGATAGAAGAATTGATCGGAACGAAGAAGTCGAGGAAGAGAAAGAGCATGTATTCCCTTAACAACCCAGTTTCTACAGAAAAGGACCTGAGTCATATCACTTGTTACACGTGCAAGGATTTAGGTCATTACGCTAGCAAATGCCCAGCAAGGAAGCCAAGGACTCAAGGAGCCAAGATAACCACTAGGAAGCCCCTAGATTTGTCTAACGTCATTTGTTTACGCTGCAAAGGAGTAGGGCATTTTGCTAGAGAATGTTCAGACCCGAGGAAAGCATGAGCTGAGTAGTTGAGATCTTGATATTGGAATAAAGCATGTAAAAAAATGTGGAACACACTTTTATTTTCATTGGGGATGTTGAGTTGAGTTGTGAAATGGAAATTGTAATAGCTTGTGAAGCAATACAGTTGATATGTTCGGACTCTCATATGAAATAATGTTATGAGTTGTTTGTTGATTGGGAGTGCCTCTCTCACTATCTCACCCAGACATAAACCTTGAACCCATGGACAAGCTGACCCCAAACCTTTCCCGGGAAAAACAATTTCACCCAAGGAAATACATACAGTATCCTGAGTACCCCTTCCATCTTATACCTGCAGATGGCAACCCTTTATGAGTCTTTTCTCAAGGTCCCGGAAACAATCATGACCCTGACTAGGGATCAAGATTACCCAAAAATCCTGAAGTACATGATGAAGCATATTCATCTTGAAGGAGATGCAGTCTACAAGGGTTATCCTTTCATGGAGAAGGGAGTTGAACTTTCGTATGTGGAGGTACACGTCCACCATGTGAAGGGAGTTTGCCCAAAGACTATGGGACAATACGTTTTCATTTCTCGAGTACCACGAGCAACATTCTTCGACTCTGTTCGTGAAGCTGCTATGGAAGCCATACGTCAGATTGGAGAAATACTTGAAGCAAGACTCCGTCAAACTCAGGAATACATGAGAGCGGTGCATGCAGAGATGATGGAGATGAAGCTCATGGCCACCATGATGAAGCAAAACATCGATGATTTGAAGGATCACATCGCACAATTCTAGTGGGACTTAAGCATCTTCAAGAAGGGCAAATGAATAAAGATGGAAGTAATGCTTGACCATACCAAACTATGTGGATGGCAGCTTTTGTAACAGAGTACTTTTAAAATTAGAGTTTTGAGTAGTGGTTAAGGATGTAATAAAGGAGTTCATACCAAGAGAATATGAATTATCGATGAACCAGTGCATTTTTTTGGGCGATACTTTTCTGTGTGAACACCTGACCAATGGAAAGGAAAAATGTTGTTCCATAGGGTGGAGTTTGCACAAAATGAGTTGGAGTTTGTTTTCATTATGATGGTTACCCGAAGAGTATGAGGGAATGAAGTACTATTGGATTTAAAGGAGATGTAGTGTTGGAATATGGAACAATAGTAACTCTATGGATGAGTTAAAGATATACAAGTGTTGAAGTGGGCCATAACCCATAGGACCCAGGATTTGATAAGGAAACAAGCACAATCTTGTTGAAGAAAATAATTAGGAACGAAGCTATGATTTCATCAGCATACGTTTCCTAGGAGGTTACGTAAACCCAGGAGTTGTGAATAAATGATAGAGGTTTTCTTTGGCTTGCAGAACCAATGGATTTACCTGAACCCAGTTCGTGGATAAGAGAAGTTCTGCAATGCTTGTGAGGATGCCCAAGTGTTAGAATACGTGATTCACTATCTGCATATGTGGTAATGATTCAAGTACAGGATGGATTGGCCCCCATACCGGAGACTTCTATCATGAACTATCATATGTTGATGGAAAATCAGAGAGCCTTAAAACCCTAGAAGAGTGTCGACACGACAAACCAAAAGCCTTAGAATGGCAGACGGTGGAAACCATGTACAAGCACCTGTTGCCAATCGTAGGTTATGCGGTGAGGTTCAACCCAGACCTATTTCCTACAGGAGAAACCAAAAATTGTCGGCCACCATGAGGTTTTCGGTAGTTGTTTAGCATTGGCAACATCCTGACAGCTAAGAAGGCCCAGACTCGGAAGGATCTTATTTGATGCAAGGACTCCAGATTTTGAGGAAAAGGTCATGCTCTTACCAGAAGAGCACAAGTGAAGGAGTTATCTCGTAGAATATGAGAAGACCAACACGGTCAACCCAAAGGACGAAGTACATGAGTTTTGTTGGAACCATAACCATGCTTCTAAGGGTGGTAGCACCCCATACCCTGTGTTGATGAATGGATTTTCAAGAAGACCCTCCAAACCTAACCTTCTTTCTAGCCTCTCCGAATCTCGAGGACGAGATTCATTTTAAGGATGGTAGTTTGTAACATCCCAAAATTCTAAATTTTGAAATGTTATCACTACAAGGATTCTAGTCTACTGCAACAAAATTTATTGCTACAACTACGTTTTGTTGCAATAAAACGCAATATTACCACAAGTTCTCTGGTTGTGGTAATAGGCCGCACATATTGCCGTAACGTAATCCCGTCGCAATAAATACTAACTTTGTTCCAATACAGGCCTCATATTGCAACAAATCGTATCGCCGTTGCAATATGGTAGCGGTATTGCGACAAACAAATTTCGTTGCGTGAGGGAAGTCATTTTGTTGTAATAGAGACTAGGTATTTCAACAGATTAATTATTCGTGGCAATATTCAAAAATATATTGCAACATCTACGTGACGTTGCATTAGTTACAAATATTGTTGCATGTTCTTTTAAGAAAAAAACCGTTAGTTTTTAATAACGTGTATATCCCCTGTTTGCGAAAAAGGAGTCTTCCCAGAGAAGAAAATTTACAAAAAACCAAACAAACATGCGCCTGCCAGGATTCGAACTTGAGACTTCTTTCTTCCGCCACTACCTAAGCAACCAGTTAGACTACTTCACTGCTTGTGGCAGTATTGCCCGTTTTGGACCTCTTATTCTTTATTCAGTTCGCTGAAGCCGGGTCTTTTTATTCTTTCTGGTTTAGTTTAGTTTGGTTTTTATTTCCCTTTTCTTTTCTTTCATATTGTTGTTTATTTTCCAAAAAAGAACGAACATTTCTTAAACATAATGAAATTTTTTCATTTTCTGTGAACTTTTTTCCAAATTGATGAACTTTATTTCAAATTCAATGAACTTTTTTTTGGAAATCAATGAACTTTTTTCAAAAAAATAGATGACATTTTGATCAAATTTGATGAACTTTTTTCTATTTCGATGAACATTTTTCAAAATTGGTGAACTTTTTTTCAAATCAAGATTTTCTTTTAAGTTTGTGAGCATATTTTAGGAAAACCGTGAACTTTTTTAAATCACTATTTGTTTTTATATTTTTGCGGTTTTTTCTCTTTTTTTGTTTTTTTTTGGAAAAGTACCAACCGTCGAGGGGGGACTGAGCGAGCAGTTAACTGCGCTCGAGGAAGGGCTCACCTTAGATGGGCCGGCCCAGCGCAGAAGACAGAGTACGCCCGTTCCTCAAGTGGCCGCTGCTCCATTGCGCCGTTCGTTTAAAATAGCAGACGTATATGTTTTGTATACTTTGGTCCGTTGCGTTTTTTTGTATCTGTTTTTTTTCGTATTATAATTTTGTATAAGTTTGTATTTCTTTTCGTCAAATTCACAAAAAAGTGCAGCTGACAGGATCTATCCGGTCTTCGTATTATAATTTTGTATAAGTTTGTATTTCTTTTCGTCAAATTCACAAAACAGTGCAGCTGACAGGATCGATCCGGTCGTAGTTGTATACTTTTGTATTTCTTTTTGTCAAACTCACAAAAAAGTGCAGCTGACAAGATCGATCCGATGATATCTCCGTACAAAAGGAAAGAACACAAACCACTAGGCTATCCCATCGGTTGTGATATACGTGCTTTTTTACTTCTTTTATTTGTTCTGTCATTTCGTGGTTTTTTCTCCTGCTGTTTTTATTCTTTTTTTTTCTTTCTCTATCATTTTTCCTAAATGTGCAGATTCCTTTCAAATTCATGAATTTTTTTAAAACTGATGAAGCTTTTTTTGAAATCCATCAACTTTTACTCAAATTCGTGAAGCTTTTTTCAGAATTGATGTTCTTTTCTAATTTGTGAACTTTTAAAAAAAACAATGAACCTTTTTCAAATTTGATGAACTTTTTTCGAAATGAATGAACTTTTTAAAATTGATTAACTTTTTTTTTAAATTTGAAGAACTGTTTTCAAATTTCATCATTTTTTAAAATTAAACTACAACAGTGGCATCAATTATACCAGTAGAAGTGGATATAGCAACTAAACCATGATATTCCAACAAGGACGTCGGCGGCAGGGCTCCTTCGCCCCCTCGCGCATGGATCCGATGCCGGACGGATCTGACCGACAAGGGCGTTGTAATGCGGTGGGTCGCGGCAGCGCGATCCGGCTTCCTAGCGGCTACGTTGGGAGATGGATGACACGGATGTGGCCTCCGGTGGTGGGGTGTGCTGGGTCTTGGTAGTGGCGGTGATCTCACCGGATCTGTGGTCCCAAGCACCAGGTGGCGCGAGCTGCGGACGACGACGGGAGGGATCCCTAGAGACCTCCCAGTGCCCTGCCGTCTGCTCCTCCCCTCCCCTATAGCAGCCAGAGGGCGTGACCGGGTGAAGCCTGGCCAGCGGCAGCGGCGCCAAGGCCCCTTCACCCCCTCGTGCGTGGATCCGATGCAAGACGGATCTGACGGGCGAGGGCACAAATATTTAACATATATCCCAAGTTTCAATTTTGTCATGGCAACTAGGGAGTAAACAAAGATACACAATTCTAGATCCACGATGAAACAACACGTTTCTAACACAACAGATCTTAAAACGAAATTGGATTGGTTGTTAATTTACATAGTTGAATTTTTATGTTTTTCGTTGAAACAAAAATGACATGATTATGTTGGACCTATTCTAGCGCGGAGGAACCCTTCATGGACTACCCGGCAAGATGAAAGATGTTGAAATCACCCCATCTCAAGATCAAAATGTGAGATCGAGACTGACATAGATCGACCGTCTCACCAACCCATCACATTTGTACTTGTGTTCCAAGGCAAGAGTATTATCCTAGTAGTTTTAATGTGAGGGCCACATGAGGTTTCTGTGAGTTGTAGTTCAAAACTAGCCAAGTTTTTGCTGATGATTCTCAAAATTGTAGTGCAAACCTGGTTGTACCTTCAATCGGGTCGTCCGACAACAACGCGCTAGCACCGGTCGCGACCCCTACTTTCGCATGATGGCCACCCCAACCAGGCTGCAGCTCGTGCCGTCCTGACCCGAGTGGCAAGCCCCGGCCGGCGAGCCGCCCCTCTGACCTTGCACGCCGCTCCTGGTCGGCCATGGCTCCCGTCGTCCGCTTCCTCCATCCTCGGTGCTGACCAAGCAGTTCCGTTGTCCCTCTTCCCGACCTTCGCCCGCGAGCTTGAGCCTCTCCACCCGCCATGGATGCGAGCTTCCCACACGCCGCCTACCGCCGGACATAGGGAACATGACGGACGTGGGATGATTTCGTCGGGAATCTCCCCGATCTAGTTCGGAGGGAAGATGACGATCGTGAGACGATTTAGCAGCATATATATCTCATATTGCTTTGAAATATTTTTTCCAATTTATTTAATTATTCTAAACATCCCTTCAAAAAGAATTACTTTCCCACCACATAATTTTGGTTTACTGTAGTTTGCGCCAATATTTTGTGTTCCCACCAAAAAAATAGAGTATTCCCTCCGTTTCTTTTTAGTCTGCATACAAGGTTTGGTCAAAGTCAAACTTTGTTAACTTTGACTAAGTTTATAGAAAAATATATCAAGATTCATAATATGAAATCAATATTTTTAGATGCATCATGAAATTAATTTTCATACTATATAGCTTTAGTATTGTAGATGCTAATATTTTTCCTATAAAATTGATCAAACTTTACAAAGTTTGACTTTGACCAAATCTTATATGCAGACTAAAAAGAAACGGAGGGAGTATTTATCTTGCCGCTAAAGACCCTTCCTAATGACCCATGATTACTATTCTAAACCAAATCACACGGCGTCTTCACCGGCGATTAGATCTGGAGCTCTCGTCACGGGTTCAGATTGTCCTTTCTCTCGATCTACTCCCATCCTAGAACGTCCAGAAATCCTAGTGTCGTCCAGCAGGTGCGGCGGTTGCCCAGCGAGCAGCGCGGTGTCGTCGACGAGGAGTCGTCGTCCTCGATCTCGCCTTCCTCCCTCTCCTCCGGGCCCGCCGATGCGGGCCGCGTCTCTGTGTCCTCTGCCATGCCCGTTCGCCGCCGCATGCCCCGTCGGCTGCCCGACACCCGCGCGACCCCGCCCGCTCGCCCGGCCGCTCGGTCCTACTGCCCGCTGTGAGAGGCCGTCGCCCTCGCCCGCTGCCGGAGACCCCGACCAACGGCCGCCGCCCCTCGTCCGCTGCGGGATACTCGCGAGCGCGCCGCCCGCTCGCCTCGTCCACTGCGTCACAGGGTGACACCCCTCGGCAGCGACCCGCCCCCGGTGCTGCCCACAGCGAACCCCGACTAGTGCGCCCTCCCTTGGCGGTGCCTACGTTTGGGTGAAGTCGAGCCAGCGGGCGTCGCCTGGCTCCCCTCCCCCGGGCGGCCATGGAGGAGCCATGCGCTGCTAATGTAGTATCTCTTGTTTTTGATAATTTCGCATAATGTAGTTCATGACTACAATGTTTCTTACTCTGATTTTATTGTGAAGATGTCGGATGATGAAGACGATGGGTGATCGTGATGGTGACACCCAGAGCTAGAAGGCCACGTGTCACATCCCTAGTTCTAGTATGCTCTAAGATAGCTAGTCATGTGTTGCATCATGTTTAAATTCTTATGAAATTGAACTGGGGACTGTTGAAACCCTAGCACAGATGAATCCAACTAGGTTCAAATAAAAAAAATATCATTTTCAATGATCCCAAAATTCCTTTGAAAAAGTTCATCATTTTTTAATTGGTCTAGAACCTCTCCCAAAAATGGTGCACATTTTCCTAGGTCACTTTGGATTTTTGAATGAATTCATAAAGTATTTGAATTTGGGCATTTAATTGCTATAAATAATTAAAATGCCCAAATAATTCTGAAAGTGATTGAGGGCTATTGGAAATATTTTCAAAAGTGCCCACAATTATTTTCAGGGTTTTTGATAATGCCTTAGCATTTAATTTAAGTCAGAAACAATTACAGAAAATTAGAAAAGAGAACAGAAAAATACAGAAAGGAGAGAGAAAGGATTTACCTGGCAATTACCTACAGCCCAGCGGCCCAGCTGTGCAGGCCCAGCCCACCTGGCCAAAGCGGTTGTCTTCAGCCTCTGCAGTAGGCAGAGGCAAGACAGCGCGCGCGTGCCCGAGGACGCCATGCCTCCTCC
>NC_041384.1:315768212-315807183 GCF_002162155.2 Triticum dicoccoides
GCTCCCCACTCTCCCTGGACCCCTTTCCCCCTCCTCTGCTATTCCCCGCATCACCATCGAGAACGCCGTCGTCGCGCCGACGAGCACCACCGCGCCCACCGCCGTTCCCTTGCCCCGTGGCTGTGACCTCTAGCTCCGCCTCGATGCTGTGAAGCTCCAAGCCGAAGAACGCGCCCGCGGTTGCCCTACAGCGTCGTCACCGCCGCCATTTTCCTCGTCTGCTCCGACGAACGCCGTCGCTCGATTCGCCTCGCCCAGAGCGTCCCCGAGCCCGCCGAGCTTGTCTATGTGACCGCTGTGAGCTCGCCGTCTTTTCCCCCTCGTTATCTTCATTGTTGCGACCTCTAGCGTCCGTAACCTCCGTGGCCGAGCTTCCCCTGCCGCCGGCCATGTCGCCGTCGTCGTCGCAACCACTGCAGCTCGAGCCTGACAGCGTCACCATGCTCAGCATGTCTGCAGGAGCACGAAGCACCCCACTGCTCACCCCGCCGTGCACCACAACGCTGATTCCGAGCTTGACCGAACCACGACCACCGCAAACCTCGTCGCCGGCATTGATTCCGGCGACCCCCGCGCCCAACTCCGCCTCCTCTTGATGCGGACGAGCAAGGGCTATGCCCTGGTGCCCTCAGCGCGCTAACCCGACGCCTCTAGCGCAAATCCGACGCGCCCCGCCGTGTTCTGTGGTCGCCGCCGGTTGAACTGCGGCGAGCCGACGTGGCCGTGTGATTAGCGCTAATCACCGCCAGCTAACCCTCCCCAGAGCCACTTACTACTGGGCCCCACGGCCTAATTAACACTGCTTAGCTCCTGTTTAGACTAAACTAACCCCACGGGCCCACATGTTAGTTTGACCTGGCCACGTCACCGTTGACCAGGCCCCACCTGTCATTGACACTGAACAGCATTGTGTCCCTGACCAGTGGACCCCACTGGTCAGGTTTGACCTAGACCGCTGCTGTTGACTTGCTGATGTAGGCATGACGCAGTGCTGACGCAATAAGTCATTTCTAGATTAAAAATAATTCAGAAAATTCCAGAAAATTGCCTAAACTTCTAAAAATCATAGAAATTCAACCGTAACTCCAAATGAAATAAATTATATATGAAAAATGATCAGAAAAATCCAATCTATCCATCTGTACCATTTCATGCATGTTAGAACAACTTATGGATGTTGTTTAGGCCAAACCATATAAATGGCATTTAAACCCTCACATATGGAGTTTGAATTTGAACCTAGGGTTCAAACCAACTTCATTTAACATGTTGCTAGTTGCATTAGCTCAAAACACAGCATATTGACATGTCATGATCATGCATCATATTGTGCATTGCATTGATTGTGTTCATTCTCTATTGCCAGTGGTTGTCCCCTCTCGATAGACGTTGTACCGACGCTGTGATCGTTGACACTGATGAAGACCCAATGATATCTTCAGAAGTGCCACGCAAGCAAAACCCCCTTGTTCATTCTGATACAATCCCACTCTCTCGCTCCTCTCTCTTTTACTGCATTAGGACAACACGATTCCTATGTTACTTGCTGCGGTAGTTGAACCCCTTATCCTCTGCATGACCTGTCATTGCCACAGTAAATAGATGGAACCCACTAGCATGAGTAGGAGTTGTTTGAGCCCTGATGTGCCTACTCATTTATGCTTGTTTGTCATGCCTACTACTGCTTAGAGTTGAGTCAGGTCTGATTCATCGGGGATGAATCGGAGGTGTGTGAACATGTCCTACTGTGTGTGAGCTAAGTGTGTGAACACGATTTGGTAAAGGTAGCGGTGAGAGGCCATGTAGGAGTACATGGTGGGTTGTCTCATTGAAGCCGTCCTTAGGATCTGACTTCTGTGTTTGTGATCCATGAAATAGTTACTACCACGCATTGGGCCCGAAACCAATGGACCCTCTCGGCTTCTTGATCACCCTTGTCCTCTGTCCAGGAGTTGCAACTAGTTTCTGGTGTTTATAGGATATGTGTTGGCGGCCGTGCGTAGCGCTGACCCTAGGGGTGGGCTATGATGCGGTAGATACACCGTGGCACAGTGTACCGGGCGCCCGTTTGGTGTCCCGGGAACCCTGCTCACATCGTTCGGGGCAGTATGTGGAAACCTCGGCCGGACTCCCTGCGGATGGAACCTGGATAGGCGATAAACCTAGACTAGAGACTTGAGTGTTTAGGTAGGCCGTGGCCGACACCCTCGTTGGGCTTCCGCTTGAAGGTTGCTGAGTACATGTCGTGTAAACGGCGGTAAGTGGTGAGAGCGTGTGTGAAGAAGTACACCCCTGCAGGGTTAACATCATCTATTCGAATAGCCGTGTCCGCGGTAATGGACTTCTGGGTTGCCTATAACAGTTCATAGACAAGTGAAAGTGGATACTCTAAAACTCGCAAGATAAGTGTGAGTGCTATGGATGGCCTTCTCGTAGGGAGACGGGAGCAGATCCATAGTGGTGTATTGATATGGTGAATATGTGGACTCGTGAGCGCCACCTCAAAAGAGTTTCTTGCAGTCGTAGTTCAGGTTAGCTACTAAGTCAAAGCTGGCTTGCTGCAGTTAAACTCCACCACCCTCCTTGTTGATACCGATGCATATGTAGCCAGTTCTGATGTAAGTCTTGCTGAGTACCTTTGTACTCACGTTTGCTTAATTTATGTTTTGCAGAGAGATTTCAGTCTCGCTAGAAGTTCTGCGTGGACTTCGACGTTTAGCTTGATACCTCAGCTACGATCTTGTGCCCTCGGCAGGATCTGGTAGATAGTCAGGCTTCTTAGCCTTTTTCATTTGTAGATGTCTGTACTCAGACATGTTAAGCTTCCGCATGTGCTTTGGTTTGTATGCTTTGAATGTTGGGTCATGAGACCCATGTTTGTATTTCTGGCTCCTTGGAGCCTAATGAATAAATACTTGAGTCGTAGAGTTATGTTGTGATGCCATGTTGTATTTACACATATCGATCATATTGTGTGTATGATTGAAATGCTTGGTATGTGTGGGATCCGACAATCTAGTTGTTTATCTTTGGCAGCCCCTCTTATGGGGAAATGTAGTCTTGTGCTTCCATGAGCCATAGTTGTCCGCTACAGCCCGGTTCACCAGAGTCCTGCTGGCCCAGCACTACTGCTCAGGACACTTGACTGGCCGGCATGTGTTTCACTTCGTTCCTGTGTCTGTCCCCTTCGGGGAAATGTCACGCGGTGACCTCCGGAGTCCTACCTAGCCTGCTACAGCCTGGGTTACCGGAGTCCTGTTAGCCCAGTGCTACAGCCCGGATTCATACGCTGCTGACCGACATGTTCGAAGTTGATTCATGTATGCCTGTCCCCATGGGTTAGTGCCGCTTTGGGTTCACGACTAGCCATGTCGGCCCGGGTTCTCCGTCATATGGATGCTAGCGACACTATCATATACGTGAGCCAAAAGGTGCAAAGGTCCCGGGCCATGGTAAGGCGACACCCGTGGGAATACCGTGCGTGAGGCCGCAAAGTGATATGAGGTGTTATCGGCTAGATCGATGTGACTTGGAATCGGGGTCCTGATAGCGTTGGTATCAGAGCCTGACTACCTGTAGGATTACCAAGTCAAACTGGTCGAAGTTGTGTCTAGAAATGCTTTAGTTATGTAAGGGAATTGATTGTGGAAGGGAACGTAAGGCTCTTTTTACTCCTTATCCTCATGACCTTCTGATTTGAGTCATCTTATCTTTTCTACGGGGTTAAGAACTAGGCTTCTCTTCTATCTCTCAGGATGACGTGTTACTAAACCATAGTTTCCTAGGATTGTTGGATTTAAGCCTCAATCCAGTTTCTACTACCTCCATGTGATGACAGTTGATCTCAGAATCATGATATTGTGATGTTGAGTGGTTATGCCACCATTTAGCAGGATGTCTCAAATCTTCTTGAGCATTTACAGTCGTTATGTTGTCCGAGTCATCCCAGGTTTCTAAGTAGTCTGATGCATTTGCAAACCCTTCCTCTTGTTCCTGATGTCCATTTGGGCCAGATTAATCACACTGATCGGTCTGTTGAGGTACTCTACTACCTCGACATATATGTGGGAGCTATTATTATGACCCTAGGTGTCTTAGAGGATCGCCTAGTAATTTAGCAATGCCTTGTATCCCTAGTGTGATGATTCTGGCCATCATTCTCGAAAGCATCCCGTGATGCCATTTAGTAGTAGGTATTCTACTCCTGGGCTCTTGACCCAAGATTCACTCTACTTACCTCGTGTTGGTACTGTTGCTCGTACCTTTAGGATATTTGTAATCTTTGTGATAGTCCTTGAGGTCCGTGGTATTTCCTTCTTCCAAATATCATGAACTGCTTATGGCAGAAGTTCTTCTGAACCAAAAGATCACAACCAGAGTGCTCTTAATGGGTTCTCCATTCTACATTGTGATTCTGCCACTTCTACCTTTCTGCATGGGTTATCCGGAAGAAATGTTGAGCTTTGCTCGACATACTAATCTACGCATCCACAACTCAAAAAGATATATGTTCCTTTGAGTTGTGCCTCTTTAGTTGTTTCTGACCTCCGTCTATCAATTGATAGTCAAGAGTATGCATGCATTCGTTCATCGTTGCCTTTACTCTTGCGTTCCGTCAAGCCATTCTATCTCGGAATGACTAAGAGAAATAGACTCCAGCACCTCATCCATATCCAGGATTGGGTCAAAGTAGTTGTATTCCGCAGATCAAATGCCAAACCAGCTTTTGTTCTATTCTACTTTGGAGTATTACCCTATTTATGTCAAGAATATCATAGGAATTGCACCATCTCTTATGAATTTTGACGCAGTGATACTTATTGCCATCATTGTTCATTCCTCGGCTCCCGTGTTATTGTAACCGGAATGCCGGCAAGTGAGTCGTGATGTGTGAAATCGATACTCCTAGCAACTCCGTTGCTTGGTAGTTAATGGATAATATTCTCATTCTTAGCGTGTTGTTTATTAAATCATCATCCTAAGATTGATCGTGCTACCTAGTCCATATTTCCTGGTGCACTCTTCGATCAATGATTTAGGATTGTGCCAGTCTCTCGCTTATTTGATCATATCGTCTTGCCCTGAAAAGCAAGATCGTTCTCGAGCTTAATAACATGTCGATGGTTCGTGATTTTCCGAATATCTTCTCCGAAGTATTTCCAGGTTGTCCCCTGACCGCTAAGTTAAGCTCGTGATCAAGTTGGTTTCTTGTATCCACCCCTTCTCCAAGAATCTGTGTTGAATACTCTAAGCTAGTTGGTTAAGCTGAACAACAACTTGGAGAGTTGGAAGATAAAAGCTTGCCTAACTTAGTTCGTTCCAAAGGGATATTCTTGTGTAGTGTGTGTTGAACAAAGATGATATCTTCATCGATTGGTCCTTGTGATCAGTTGTTGGACCTATTGTCTTATCAATCCTTTGGTTTGAGTGCGGGCTATCGTCAAATCAAATCAGTACCAACGATGTTCGTAATGTTGTCTTACTCGTGGTTGATCCCTCGAGCATACACCATTACATCTTTTGGTCTGACCAATGGTAACACATTGTTCACATAATGGTGGAAGTTTAGTGATATGGAAATTCCGATGAGTTGCTGATTGAGCCCAACAGCAGCATCTTGTCTCCTCCATGATTCATGTTGAACATTGAGCTAGTGTTGGAAACTTTTGAAAGCATTTTCTTCATACTATCTCATGAAGTATATGTTTCGATGAAAGAAGTGACTTTCTTTAATTCACGTGCACTTGATGTAAGTTGCCGTCGTGGATCCGAGAAAGATTGTTTTTGCTTCCTCTGGAATCGTCCCAAGATAGTCACGCCTATATGCGAAGTACTCTATGGTTTGATAGGTTGGCCGCATCCATTCCATATGTGTTTCCTAGCACACCAAGCCACTGATTGATTTGTTCAAGGAGAATAAGTTCCTTTTTGAGAGCATGCCTTATGCAAGGACTTCGATACCCTCGTTGATGGTCCCCAACCAGAACTCGGTAGTGTTTTCTTGTAAGACTTCTACGTGGTCATGCTTGTCTTGGACAATGTGTTCCCATGTGTGTAGCAGAACCAACTCATGTTTTGGAGCTTGCCATCGTAGTTCATTTCCCGAGAATCTCGCAATGTCATCTCGTCGATTTGTGTTGCAAACTTTCATTTTCTTTCTAGACTCGATGAGTCTGGAATATCCTGACACCAACCAGATCTGAATCTCAGGCAGATGTGATGGTTGGGACATTTTCCCAAGAGCTATAATATTGGTCTCTCGGTAATCGGTAAAGTGGATGACGTGGCCAACCCACCCGATCGGAAGACCTATTATTGTAGTATCTTGCTTGAAGAAGTTGGCCACCTCCCCATAAGGATCTCGTAGAATTTATTCCAATAGTCGTTCCTTATGGATTTTTGTGCTTCCAAAGTCTGACCTTTACTTGATGGCAATGTTGATGTTTTTAAGCACTGACTGTAGTACCTAGTACATCAAGGAGAATGTTAGAAGTGGAGTGCTAAATGTCTCTCGGTCGATCATCCAGATTTGCTTCTTTGGCATTGCTAAGGAAAAATCTGAGAGGATGCTATCTTCCTTTACATCTGCATCGTCCATCACTATTCATGATGGTAGTATGTTGTGTTGCCAGGATCCTTGCCACAGATGTTGGTAGAACCTTGATGAATATGGAAATGCTCAAGTTCTTGAGAGCACGTACAAGCAAAATCATCCATTGCGTTGTCTTTAACTAGGTAGTCCACATCATCCATCCTAGTTCGAGTATGCCATTTCCTCGAGCTCTTTCAAACGATCAATTGTAAATTTCCTTAAGTTGGTATGAAGAGTTCCAATGATCTATGGATCAAAAGTAATTCTTTTTTCCACTTAAGGGAACAGCTCAACGAGTCATTTTTTTCCAAGGTGCCCCGTTACGGAATCCTGGCAATTATTTCCTCGCAACCTTGACACCATCTCTCTAAGCGTGGAATTGTTGCCCACCAAATCAAACCACGTCGTTTGTTCTTCCATCCCTCTCGATGTGTTTGGTGTCTCAACTCGAGATGTTTCAACATGTCATTCCGTGAGTTGGTCTTGTGATCATTAGGATGATCCATCCTTGTAGACATGTCTCGCTCTGTTGACCACATGTTGGATGAAGATCTTGAAAGCAAAGATGTCAAGATCAATTTGAAGCAATGAATCAACATCTTCGAGAAGCACAGTTGGATCATGAAGATTGTGTTAGCTTGTGCCCCCTCTGTCTTCTTACCTCACGTCTTGAATCTCAGGACGAGATTCTTGTTTAGTAGGGGTGAGTTGTCACATCCCTAGTTCTAGTATGCTCTGAGATAGCTAGTCATGTGTTGCATCATGTTTAAATTCTTATGAAATTGAATTGGGGACTGTTGAAACCCTAGCACAGATGAATCCAACTAGGTTCAAATAAAAAAAATCATTTTCAATGATCCCGAAATTCCTTTGGAAAAGTTCATCATTTTTGAATTGGTCTAGAACCTCTGCCAAAAATGGTGCACATTTTCCTAGGTCACTTTGGATTTTTGAATGAATTCATAAAGTATTTGAATTTGGGAATTTAATTGCTATAAATAATTAAAAGGCCCAAATAATTCTGAAAGTGGTTGAGGGCTATTGGAAATATTTTCAAAAGTGCCCACAATTATTTTCAAGGTTTTTGATAATGCCTTAGCATTTTATTTAAGTCAAAAACAATTACAGAAAATTAGAAAAGAGAACAGAAAAATACAGAAAGGAGAGAGAAAGGATTTACCTGGCGCTTACCTACAGCCCAGCGGCCCAGCTGTGCCGGCCCAGCCCACCTGGCCGAAGCGGTTGTCTTCAACCTCTGCCAGTAGGCAGAGGCAAGACAGCGCGCGCGTGCCCGAGGACGCCAGGCCTCCTCCCTGCCTGCTTCACCCCCCGTGCCTTCTAGCGACGCGACGGAGACGCCCTGGAGCCTCCTCTCCTGCACCCGACTCTCCCTGGACCCCCTTCCCCCTCCTCTGCTATTCCCCGCATCACCACCGAGAACGCCGTCGTTGCGGTGACGAGCACCACCGCGCCCACCGCCGTTCCCTTGCCTCGTGGCTGTGACCTCTAGCTCCGCCTCGATGCCGTGAAGCTCCAAGCCGAAGAACACGCCCGCGGTTGCCCTACAGCGTCGTCACCGCCGCCATTTTCCTCGTCTGCTCTGACGAACACCGTCGCTCGATTCGCCTCGCCCAGAGCGTCCCGAGACCACCGAGCTTGTCTACGTGACTGCTGTGAGCTCGCCGTCTTTTCCTCCTCGTTATCTTCGTTGTTGCGGCCTCTAGCGTCTGTAACTGCCGTGGCCGAGCTTCCCCTGCCGTCGGCCATGTCGCCGCCGTCGTCGCAACCACTGCAGCTCGAGCCTGACAGCGTCACCGTGCTCAGCATGTCTGCAGGAGCACGAAGCACCCCACCGCTCACCCCGCCGTGCACCACAACGCTGATTCCGAGCTTGACCGAACCACGGCCGCCGCAAACCTCGTCGCCGGCGTTGATTCCTGCGACCCCCGCGCCCAACTCCGCCTCCTCTTGATGCGGACGACCAAGGGCTATGCCCTGGTGCCCTCAACGCGCTAACCCGACGCCTCTAGCGCAAATCCGATGCGCCCCGCCGTGTTCTGTAGTCGCCGCCGGTTGAACTCCGGTGAGCCGACGTGGCCGCGTGATTAGCGCTAATCACCGCCAGCTAACCCTCCCCAGAGCCACTGACTACTGGGCCCCACGGCCTAATTAACACTGCTTAGCTCCTGTTTAGACTAAACTAACCCCACGGGCCCACAGGTCAGTTTGACCTGGCCACGTCACCGTTGACCAGGCCCCACCTGTCATTGACACTGAACAGCATTGTGTCACTGACCAGTGGACCCCACTGGTTTGGTTTGACCTAGACCGCTGCTGTTGACTTGCCGACGTAGGCATGATGCAGTGCTGACGCAATAAGTAATTTCTAGATTAAAAATAATTCAGAAAATTGCCTAAACTTCTAAAAATCATAGAAATTCAACAGTAACTCCAAATGAAATAAATTATATATGAAAAATGATCAGAAAAATCCAATCTATCCATCTGTACCTTTTTCATGCATGTTATAACAACTTATGGCTGTTGTTTAGGCCAAACCATATAAATGGCATTTAAACCCTCACATATGGAGTTTGAATTTGAACCTAGGGTTCAAACCAACTCCATTTAACATGTTGCTAGTTGCATTAGCTCAAAACACAGCATATTGACATGTCATGATCATGCATCATATTGTGCATTGCATTGATTGTGTTCATTCTCTGTTGCCGGTGGTTGTCCCCTCTCGATAGACGTTGTACCGACGCTGTGATCGTTGACACTGATGAAGACCCAATGATATCTTGAGAAGTGCCAGGAAAGCAAAACCCCCTTGTTCATTCCGATACAATCCCACTCTCTTGCTCATGCTCTCTTTTACTGCATTAGGACAACACGATTCCTATGTTACTTGCTGCGGTAGTTGAACCCCTTATCCTTTGCATGACCTGTCATTGCCACAGTAAATAGATGGAACCCACTAGCATGAGTAGGAGTTGTTTGAGCCCTAATGTGCCTACTCATTTATGCTTGTTTGTCATGCCTGCTACTGCTTAGAGTTGAGTCAGGTCTGATTCATCAGGGATGAATCGAAGGTGTGTGAACATGTCCTACTGTGTGTGAGCTAAGTGTGTGTACACGATTTGGTAAAGGTAGCGGTGAGAGGCCATGTAGGAGTACATGGTGGGTTGTCTCATTGAAGCCGTCCTTAGGATCTGAGTTCTGTGTTTGCGATCCATGAAACAGGTACTGCCACGCATTGGGCCCGAAACCAATGGACCCTCTCGGCTTCTTGATCACCCTTGTCCTCTGTCCAGGAGTTGCAACTAGTTTCTGGTGTTTATAGGATATGTGTTGGCGGCCGTGCGTAGCGCTGACCCTAGGGGTGGGCTATGATGCGGTAGATACACCATGGCACGGTGTACCGGGCGCCCGTTTGGTGTCCCGGGAACCCTGTTCACATCGTTCGGGGTCGTATGTGAAAACCTCGGCCGGACTGCCTACGGATGGAACCTGGATAGGCGATAAACCTGGACTAGAGACTTGAGTGTTTAGGTAGGCCGTGGTCGACACCCTCATTGGGCTTTCGCTTGAAGGTTGCCGAGTACATGTCGTGTAAACGACGGTAAGTGGTGAGAGCATGTGTGAAGAAGTACACCCCTGCAGGGTTAACATCATCTATTCGAATAGCCGTGTCCGCGGTAATGGACTTCTGGGTTGCCTATAACAGTTCATAGACAAGTGAAAGTGGATACTCTAACACTCGCAAGATAAGTGTGAGTGGTATGGATGGCCTTCTCGTAGGGAGACGGGAGCGGATCCATAGTGGTGTATTGATATGGTGAATATGTGGACTCGTGTGCGCCACCTCAAAAGAGTTGCTTGCAGTCGTAGTTCAGGTTAGCTACTAAGTCAAAGCTGGCTTGCTGCAGTTAAACTCCACCACCCCCCTTGTTGATACCGATGCATATGTAGCCAATTCTGATGTAAGTCTTGCTGAGTACCTTTGTACTCACGTTTGCTTAATTTGTGTTTTGCAGAGAGATTTTAGTCTCGCTAGAAGTTCCGCGTGGACTTCGATGTTTAGCTTGATACCTCAGCTACGATCTTGTGCCCTCGGCAGGATCTGGTAGATAGTCAGGCTTCTTAGCCTTTTTCATTTGTAGATGTCTGTACTCAGACATGTTAAGCTTCCACATGTGCTTTGGTTTGTATGCTTTGAATGTTGGGTCATGAGACCCATGTTTGTATTTCTGGCTCCTCGGAGCCTAATGAATAAATACTTGAGTCGTAGAGTTATGTTGTGATGCCATGTTGTATTTACACATATCGAGCATATTGTGTGTATGATTGAAATGCTTGGTATGTGTGGGATCCGACAATCTAGTTGTTTATCTTTGGCAGCCCCTCTTATGGGGAAATGTAGTCTTGTGCTTCCATGAGCCATAGTAGTCCGCTATAGCCCGGTTCACCGGAGTCCTGCTAGCCCAGCACTACTGCTCAGGACACTTGACTGGCCGGCATGTGTTTCACTTCGTTCCTGTGTCTGTCCCCTTCGGGGAAATGTCACGCGGTGACCTCCGGAGTCCTACCTAGCCTGCTACAACCCGGGTTACCGGAGTCCTGTTAGCCCAGTGCTACAGACCGGATTCACACGCTGCTGACCGACATGTTCGAAGTTGATTCAGGTATGCCTGTCCCCATGGGTTAGTGCTGCTTTGGGTTCACGACTAGCCATGTCGGCCCGGGTTCTCCGTCATATGGATGCTAGCGACACTATCATATACGTGAGCCAAAAGGCGCAAAGGTCCCGGGCCATGGTAAGGCAACACCCGTGGGAATACCGTGCATGAGGCCGCAAAGTGATATGAGGTGTTACCGGCTAGATCGATGTGACTTGGAATCGGGGTCCTGACAGCGTTGGTATCAGAGCCTGACTGCCTGTAGGATTACCAAGTCAAACTGGTCGAAGTTGTGTCTAGAAATGCTTTAGTTATGTAAGGGAATTGATTGTGGAAGGGAACGTAAGGCTCTTTTTACTCCTTATCCTCATGACCTTCTGATCTGAGTCATCTTATCTTTTCTACGGGGTTAAGAACTAGGCTTCTCTTCTATCTCTCAGGATGACGTGTTACTAAACCATAGTTGCCTAGGATTGTTGGATTTAAGCCTCAGTCCAGTTTCTACTACCTCCGTGTGATGACAGTTGATCTCAGAATCATGATATTGTGATGTTGAGTGGTTATGCCACCATTTTGCAGGATGTCTCAAATCTTCTTGAGCATTTACAGTCGTTATGTTGTCCGAGTCATCCCAGGTTTCTAAGTAGTCTGATGCATTTGCAAACCCTTCCTCTTGTTCCTGATGTCCATTTGGGCCAGATTAATCACACTGATCGGTCTGTTGAGGTACTCTACTACCTCGACATATATGTTGGAGCTATTATTATGACCCTAGGTGTCTTATAGGATCGCCTAGTAATTTAGCAATGCCTTGTATCCCTAGTGTGATGATTCTGGCCATCATTCTCGAAAGCATCCCGTGATGCCATTTAGTAGTAGGTATTCTACTCCTGGGTTCTTGACCCAAGATTCACTGTACTTACCTCATGTTGATAGTGTTGCTCGTACCTTTAGGATATTTGTAATCTTTGTGATAGTCCTCGAGGTCCGTCGTATTTCCTTCTTCCAAATATCATGAACTGCTTATGGCAGAAGTTCTTCTGAACCAAAAGATCACAACCAGAGTGCTCTTAATGGGTTCTCCATTCTACATTGTGATTCTGCCAGTTCTACCTTTCTGCATGGGTTATCCGGAAGAAATGTTGAGCTTTGCTCGACATACTAATCTATGCATCCACAACTCAGAAAGATATATGTTCCTTTGAGTTGTGCCTCTTTAGTTGTTTCTGAACTCCGTCTATCAATTGATAGTCAAGAGTATGCGTGCATTCGTCCATCGTTGCCTTTACTCTTGCGTTCCGTCAAGCCATTCTATCTCGGAATGACTAGGAGAAACAGACTCCAGCACCTCATCCATATCCAGGATTGGGTCAAAGTAGTTGTATTCCGCAGCTCAAATGCCAAACCAGCTTTTGTTCTGTTCTACTTTGGAGTATTACCCTATTTATGTCAAGAATATCATAGGAATTGCACCATCTCTTATGAATTTTGACGCAGTGATACTTATTTCCATCATTGTTCATTCCTCGGTTCCCGTGTTATTGTAACCGGAATGCCGGCAAGTGAGTCGTGATGTGTGAAATCGATACTCCTAGCAACTCCGTTGCTTGGTAGTTAATGGATAATATTCTCATTCTTAGCGTGTTATTTATTAAATCATCATCCTAAGATTGATCGTGCTACCTAGTCCATATTTCCTGGTGCACTCTTCGATCAATGAGTTAGGGTTGTGCCAGTCCCTCGCTTATTTGATCATATCGTCTCGCCCTGAAAAGCAAGATCGTTCTCGAGCTTAATAACATGTCGATGGTTCGTGATTTTCCGAATATCTTCTCTGAAGTATTTCCAGGTTGTCCCCTGACCGCTAAGTTAAGCTCGTGATCAAGTTGGTTTCTTGTAACCACCCCTTCTCCAAGAATCTGTGTTGAATACTCTAAGCTAGTTGGTTAAGCTGAACAACAACTTGGAGAGTTGGAAGATAAAAGCTTGCCTAACTTAGTTCGTTCCAATGGGATATTCTTGTGTAGTGTGTGTTGAACAAAGATGATATCTTCATCGATTGGTCCTTGTGATCAGTTGTTGGACCTATTGTCTTATCAATCCTTTGGTTTGAGTGCGGGCTATCGTCAAATCAAATCAGTACCAACGATGTTCGTAATGTTGTCTTACTCGTGGTTGATCCCTCGAGCATACACCATTACATCTTTTGGTCTGACCAATAGTAACACATTGTTCACATAATGGTGGAAGTTCAGTGATATGGAAATTCCGATGAGTTGCTGATTGAGCCCAACAGCAGCATCTTGTCTCCTCCATGATTCATGTTGAACATTGAGCTAGTGTTGGAAACTTTTGAAAGCATTTTCTTCATACTATCTCATGAAGGATATGTTTGGATGAAAGAAGTGACTTTCTTTAATTCACGTGCACTTGATGTAAGTTGCCGTCGTGGATCCGAGAAAGATTGTTTTTGCTTCCTCTAGAATCTTCCCAAGATAGTCACGCCTATATGCGAAGTACTCTATGGTTTGATAGGTTGGGCGCCTCCATTCCATATGTGTTTCCTAGCACACCAAGCCACTGATTGATTTGTTCAAGGAGAATAAGTTCCTTCTTAAGAGCATGCCTTATGCAAGGACTTCGATACCCTCGTTGATGGTCCCCAACCAGAACTCGGTAGTGTTTTCTTGTAAGACTTCTACGTGGTCATGCTTGTCTTGGACAATGTGTTCCCATGTGTGTAGCAGAACCAACTCATGTTTTGGAGCTTGCCATCATAGTTAATTTTCGAGAATCTCGCAATGTCATCTCGTTGATTTGTGTTGCAAACTTTCATTTTCTTTCTAGACTTGATGAGTCCGGAATATCCTGACACCAACCAGATATGAATCTCAGGCAGATGTGATGGTTGGGACATTTTCCCAAGATCTATAATATTGGTCTCTCGGTAACCGGTAAAGTGGATGACGTGGCCAACCCACCCGACCGGAAGACCTATTATTGTAGTATCTTGCTTGAAGAAGTTGGCCATCTCCCCATAAGGATCTCGTAGAATTTATTCCAATAGTCGTTCATTATGGATTTTTGTGCTTCCGAAGTCTGACCTTTACTTGATGGCCATGTTGATGTCTTTAAGCACTGACTGTGGTACCTAGTACATCAAGGAGAACGTTAGAAGTGGAGTGCTAAATGTCTCTCGGTCGATCATCCAGATTTGCTTCTTTGGCATTGCTAAGGAAAAATCTGAGGGGATGTTATCTTCCTTTGCATCTGCATCGTCCATCACTATTCATCATGGTAGTATGTTGTGTTGCCAGGATCCTTGCCACAGATGTTGGTAGAACCTTGATGAATATGGAAATGCTCAAGTTCTTGAGAGCACGCACAAGCAAAATCATCCATTGCGTTGTCTTCAACTAGGTAGTCCACATCATCCATCCTAGTTCGAGTATGCCATTTCCTCGAGCTCTTTCAAACGATCAATTGTAAATTGCCTTAAGTTGGTATGAAGAGTTCCAATGATCTATGGATCAAAAGTTATTCTTTTTGCCACTTAAGGGAACAGCTCAACGAGTCATTTTTTTCCAAGGTGCCCCATTACGGAATCCTGGCAATTATTTCCTCGCAACCTTGACACCATCTCTCTAAGCGTGGAATTGTTGCCCACCAAATCAAACCACGTCATTTGTTCTTCCATCCCTCTCGATGTGTTTGGTGTCTCAACTCGAGATGTTTCAACATGTCATTCCATGAGTTGGTCTTGTGATCATTAGGATGATCCATCCATGTAGACATGTCTCGCTCTGTTGACCACATGTTGGATGAAGATCTTGAAAGCAAAGATGTCAAGATCAATTTGAAGCAATGAATCAACATCTTCGAGAAGCATAGTTGGATCATGAAGATTGTGTTAGCTTGTGCCCCCTCTGTCTTCTTACCTCACGTCTTGAATCTCGGGACGAGATTCTTGTTTAGTAGGGGTGAGTTGTCACATCCCTAGTTCTAGTATGCTCTGAGATAGCTAGTCATGTGTTGCATCATGTTTAAATTCTTATGCAATTGAATTGGGGACTGTTGAAACCCTAGCACAGATGAATCCAACTAGGTTCAAAATAAAAAAAATATCATTTTCAATGATCCCAAAATTCCTTTGGAAAAGTTCATCATTTTTTAATTGGTCTAGAACCTCTGCCAAAAATGGTGCACATTTTCCTAGGTCACTTTGGATTTTTGAATGAATTCATAAAGTATTTGAATTTGGGCATTTAATTGCTATAAATAATTAAAATGCCCAAATAATTCTGAAAGTGGTTGAGGGCTATTGGAAATATTTTCAAAAGTGCCCACAATTATTTTCAGGGTTTTTGATAATGCCTTACCATTTTATTTAAGTCAAAAACAATTACAGAAAATTAGAAAGGAGAACAGAAAAATACAGAAAGGAGAGAGAAAGGATTTACCTGGCGCTTACCTACAACCCAGCGGCCCAGCTGTGCCGGCCCAGCCCACCTGGCCGAAGCGGTTGTCTTCAACCTCTGCCAGTAGGCAGAGGCAAGACAGCGCGCGCGTGCCCGAGGACGCCACGCCTCCTCCCTGCCTGCTTCACCCCCCCATGCCTTCTAGCGACGCCACGGAGACGCCCTAGAGCCTCCTCTCCCGCTCCCCACTCTCCCTGGACCCCTTTCCCCCTCCTTTGCTATTCCCCGCATCACCACCGAGAACGCCGTCGTCACACCGACGAGCACCACCACGCCCACCGCCGTTCCCTTGCCCCGTGGCTGCGACCTCTAGCTCCGCCTCGATGCCGTGAAGCTCCAAGCCAAAGAACGCGCCCGCGGTTGCCCTGCAGCGTCGTCACTGCCGCCATTTTCCTCGTCTGCTCCGGCGAACGCCATCGCTCGATTCGCCTTGCCCAGAGCGTCCCTGAGCCCGCCGAGCTTGTCTACGTGACTGATGTGAGCTCGCCGTCTTTTCCCCCACATTATCTTCGTTGTTGCGACCTCTAGCATCCGTAACCGCCGTGGCCGAGCTTCCCCTGCCACCGGCCATGTCGCCGTCGTCGTCGCAACCACTGCAGCTCGAGCCTGACAGCGTCACCGTGCTCAGCATGTCTGCAGGAGCATGAAGCACCCCACCGCTCGCCCCGCCGTGCACCACAACGCTGATTCCGAGCTTGACCGAACCACGGCCGCCGCAAACCTCGTCGCCGGCGTTGATTCCGGCGACCCCCGCGCCCAACTCCGCCTCCTCTTGATGCGGACGAGCAAGGGCTATGCCTTGGTGCCCTCAGCGCGCTAACGCGACGCCTCTAGCGCAAATCCGACGCGCCCGCCGTGTTCTGTGGTCGCCGCCGGTTGAACTCCGGCGAGCCGACGTGGCCGCGTGATTAGCGCTATTCACCACCAGCTAACCCTCCCCAGAGCCATTGACTACTGGGCCCCACGGCCTAATTAACACTGCTTAGCTCCTGTTTAGACTAAACTAACCCCACTGGCCCACAGGTCAGTTTGACCTGGCCACATCACCGTTGACCAGGCCCCACCTGTCATTGACACTGAACAGCATTGTGTCACTGACCAGTGGACCCCACTGGTGAGGTTTGACCTAGATCGCTGTTGTTGACTTGCTGACGTAGGCATGACGTAGTGCTGACGCAATAAGTCATTTCTAGATTAAAAATAATTCAGAAAATTGCCTAAACTTCTAAAAATCATAGAAATTCAACCGTAACTCCAGATGAAATAAATTATATATGAAAAATGATCAGAAAAATCCAATCTATCCATCTGTACCATTTTCATGCATGTTAGAACAACTTATGGATGTTGTTTAGGCCAAACCATATAAATGGCATTTAAACCCTCACATATGGAGTTTGAATTTGAACCTAGGGTTCAAACCAACTCCATTTAACATGTTGCTAGTTGCATTAGCTCAAAACACAGCATATTGACATGTCATGATCATGCATCATATTGTGCATTGCATTGATTGTGTTCATTCTCTGTTGCCGGTGGTTGTCCCCTCTCGATAGACGTTGTACTGACGCTGTGATCGTTGACACTGATGAAGACCCAATGATATCTTGAGAAGTGCCAGGCAAGCAAAACCCCCTTGTTCATTCTGATACAATCCCACTCTCTCGCTCCTCTCTCTTTTACTGCATTAGGACAACATGATTCCTATGTTACTTGCTGTGGTAGTTGAACCCCTTATCCTCTGCATGACCTGTCATTGCCACAGTAAATAGATGGAACCCACTAGCATGAGTAGGAGTTGTTTGAGCCCTGATGTGCCTACTCATTTATGCTTGTTTGTCATGCCTGCTACTGCTTAGAGTTGAGTCAGGTCTGATTCATCAGGGATGAATCGAAGGTGTGTGAACATGTCCTACTGTGTGTGAGCTAAGTGTGTGTACACGATTTGGTAAAGGTAGCGGTGAGAGGCCATGTAGGAGTACATGGTGGGTTGTCTCATTGAAGCCGTCCTTAGGATCTGAGTTCTGTGTTTGTGATCCATGAAACAGTTACTACCACGCATTGGGCCCGAAACCAATGGACCCTCTCGGCTTCTTGATCACCCTTGTCCTCTGTCCAGGAGTTGCAACTAGTTTCTGGTGTTTATAGGATATGTGTTGGCGGCCGTGCGTAGCACTGACCCTAGGGGTGGCTATGATGTGGTAGATACACCATGGGACGGTGTACCGGGCGCCCGTTTGGTGTCCCGGGAACCCTGTTCACATCGTTCGGGGCCGTATGTGGAAACCTCGGCCGGACTCCCTGCGGATGGAACCTGGATAGGCGATAAACCTGGACTAGAGACTTGAGTGTTTAGGTAGGCCGTGGCCGACACCCTCGTTGGGCTTCCGCTTGAAGGTTGCCGAGTACATGTCGTGTAAACGACGGTAAGTGGTGAGAGCGTGTGTGAAGAAGTACACCCCTGCAGGGTTAACATCATCTATTCGAATAGCCGTGTCCGCGGTAATGGACTTCTGGGTTGCCTATAACAGTTCATAGACAAGTGAAAGTGGATACTCTAAAACTCGCAAGATAAGTGTGAGTGCTATGGATGGCCTTCTCGTAGGGAGACGAGAGCGGATCCATAGTGGTGTATTGATATGGTGAATATGTGGACTCGTGTGCGCCACCTCAAAAGAGTTGCTTGCAGTCGTAGTTCAGGTTAGCTACTAAGTCAAAGCTGGCTTGCTGCAGTTAAACTCCACCACCCCCCTTGTTGATACCAATGCATATGTAGCCAGTTCTGATGTAAGTCTTGCTGAGTACCTTTGTACTCACGTTTGCTTAATTTATGTTTTGCAGAGAGATTTCAGTCTCGCTAGAAGTTCCGCGTGGACTTCGACGTTTAGCTTGATACCTCAGCTACGATCTTGTGCCCTCGGCAGGATCTGGTAGATAGTCAGGCTTCTTAGTCTTTTTCATTTGTAGATGTCTGTACTCAGACATGTTAAGCTTCCGCGTGTGCTTTGGTTTGTATGCTTTGAATGTTGGGTCATGAGACCCATGTTTGTATTTCTGGCTCCTCGGAGCCTAATGAATAAATACTTGAGTTGTAGAGTTATGTTGTGATGCCATGTTGTATTTACACATATCGAGCATATTGTGTGTATGATTGAAATGCTTGGTATGTGTGGGATCCGACAATCTAGTTGTTTATCTTTGGCAGCCCCTCTTATGGGGAAATGTAGTCTTGTGCTCCAATGAGCCATAGTAGTCCGCTACAGCCCGGTTCACCGGAGTCCTGCTAGCCCAGCACTACTGCTCAGGACACTTGACTGGCCGGCATGTGTTTCACTTCGTTCCTGTGTCTGTCCCCTTCGGGGAAATGTCATGCGGTGACCTCCGGAGTCCTATCTAGCCTACTACAGCCCGGGTTACCGGAGTCCTGTTAGCCCAGTGCTACAGCCCGGATTCACACGCTGCTGACCGACATGTTAGAAGTTGATTCATGTATGCCTGTCCCCATGGGTTAGTGCCGCTTTGGGTTCACGACTAGCCATGTCGGCCCGGGTTCTCTGTCATATGGATGCTAGCGACACTATCATATACGTGAGCCAAAAGGCGCAAACGGTTCCGGGCCATGGTAAGGCGACACCCGTGGGAATACCGTGCGTGAGGCTGCAAAGTGATATGAGGTGTTACCGGCTAGATCGATGTGACTTGGAATCGGGGTCCTGACACCACGAGGAGTTCAATATGAGATGTTAGTATTCACATATGCTCTACATAATTCTGCAATTGTATGTGTATGAGTACTAATCAAACCAAAAACTACCAATATTTATTTTAATTGTGAAGCAACAATGGTATGAAGAATATCTGCTATTGCCGGTGTGTTGTCTTTGTAGCAGCTCATTGAAAAGTTGGGCTTTAATAATGTGACTGATAAGCCAGTTGCACTTAAAATGATGAGAGATGTATGTGAATCTGTTCTTTAATCCTCCGAAAGGAAGCAAAGCTAGCACATAGTGGTGGTGATATCTTGACGAGTTACAGAGTGGCCTTGTGGAGGCAGCTTGGGAAGGTTAACAAGGGATTGCATTGGAATTATTTGTAATTAAGTATTAGCTCTGGATTACCATTGTTGTTGTTGTTGTTGTTGTTAGTCCAGCTATACTGGTGCCATAACTACACTATCTGGGTTGGCACTTCAGTTGAATTCTGGATTTATTCTTTTGGTCTGGTTCTCTCCTTATGATTGTCTTCTACCGTATGACTTGGTATATCATACTTCAAAATATGTTGGGCCTATTTTTTTGCAATACTCGTTGAGGAACATGTGTAGGTGTGGGACTTGATAAAGCTTGGAGATTATCTTAGTGAAAGGGATGATGTCGATCCCTCTAGGATAGGGATTGCTGGTGAATCACTCGAAGGTATTATAGATCATGATTGCATCATGATACTGAATTAATACATAGACTTCACTTTTAGAAAACTTATCCTTTTTATTTGGAGCTGAATACAGGAATGCATGCATTGTTTGCTGATTTTTGTGGATACACGGTACAGTGTTGTTGTTCCAATGATTGGTGTTCACGTACACACAACAGTAATTTTATCGATATGGGTGCACATAGTTTTGTGATTTGTCCCATGTAAGTAAAGCAATGCTCTTTGTGGTGGCTACAGGGATTTTAATGGGCAATAGATAATGACATGTGGCAAGCTAGAGTTGATAGCATTAAGCCTTTATTTGAATGTTAGATGCCATGCATCCTCTAAGATTGGGCACGCACCATTGAAAAATATAGATCACAGCTAATATATATTGTATCAGTTCAGAACATATACATGTAAGTATCTATGTCATTTTGTCTTTCCTGTAGAAGCAAGAATTGATTCAGGGAAGAGTGAAATAGATGCAGAGGTTGTGAAAAGGTGACTATCTGATTTATTTGACATTTATTTCTGATTGTTCCATTGTAAATGTTTCATGATCTTGTATTGACATATTTTTACCAGGTTTGGGACAAAATAGCACCTGCTATGGCTTCACAATTTGATGCTCCCTACTCAGTTCCTCTGATTACAGCACGTCCACTCCTCCTAAATGGTAAAACCTATCATATTTCTTATTGAGTGCTTCTGCTTCGTCCAATAGTTATTGCATGACCCAACATATTCAAAAGTCTCTCACTTTTATGAGTTCAATGAGCACTTGTCAGGGCTGGGCTTCCAGTCTTCAGTATATATTTTTGTCTTATGATTTTATGGTTGAGCCAGAACTATTGTTAACCCTTCATTTAAAAATTAATGTTAATTGAGAATTTTTCTTGTTGCTGGAGCTTCATTCATCAATTACCATGCAGGTGCTGATGACCCTCGTTGCCCAGTCCTTGGTCTACAAGAACCTACCTCAAAAGCTGCTGAGGCTTATGCAGAAGCTGGTTCTGCGAATAAGTTCAAGGTAACATTCAATCTGCTCCCTCCGATCCAAATTAATTGACACTCCTCTTGTACAAATTTATCTTTTGACATGCAATATGTTTACTTTTCACCATGAGGTGTGGTTCTATGTTTGCCTAGACTTTTGTTGCATGAATCCAAAGCAATTGACAGTGGTTACCGCACCTATAATTGTTCTTTTTGTAACATAACTGTAACTATTTGTAATCAATAGTGGAAGATTTTAGTACATGTACTTGTGCCACAACTTAAATCAATAGTGGAAGATTTTAGTACATGTAGTTGTGCTTATGCTTTAGACATTTACACTTGCAAAATTGTTCTGATCCTGCAGTTACATGCTTGCTGACACAGCATTACCCAGTTAGTCTGGTGACAGTTCTTTTTAACAATGGAGCTGGAATAATTGTATGGCGTATGTTATGTTGGACTCATTAACTAGAACTATATATTTTTTTGATTTCTTGATTGCAGGATCCAAATAACTAGCTCGACTGGACACTAGATCACAGATAATTTAGACTTGGCACTTAAATAGGATGGCTAAATTACATTTGAGTTTCATTCGACGGATATTTGCTATGAGAATTATGAATTTTATGAATCTACATATTATACGTATGGTTTTGAATATTGTAATTGAATGCCTGTATTTTTTTAGGTTGCAATAGGCTATTGCCACAACCCACTTTTGGTTGCCACGTGTTAGCACCATGAAGATTTAAATTGTCGCAATAGTTTCTCGCTACAAACATTTCACCCATTGTGATACCTATTTATCACCACCAAAACTAGTATGTTGCAATTTCCTATTACGACGATTGGAATATTTGTTTCCATAACTTAATGCCACGAGTGTAGCGGTTTGTGGCAAAATGCCTAATGCCACAAAAATAAGGATTGTTGCCATAGTTTATTGCGCCAATTTAATATTTCCACGAAACAGTATGCACCACGAAACGAGCGTTGTTGGTATAGGTTGTTGCCACAAATGTTTATCGCCACGAGCTATCAGTCGTCATCACAAATGTTTATCGCCACGAGCTATCAGTCGTCATGATTCGTTACATGTTGCATTAAAGCTATCTCCACAAAGCAAATTGTGACATCTAGATGAGTGTTGCCACGAGAAAACATGTGGCGATTTCCCACATGGTTGTTGCAATAGCACACTCTATTGCCACAATTGCTTTTTTGTGGCAATAACCTATTACCATGCGTCCAGTCGCAATGGCTGCCAACGAATGTTGTTTCGTGGCAATAGGTATTTATCGCCACAAATTGACATGTATTGCGACGAACAATTTTGTTGCAATAGACCCGAATCCTTGTAGTGTATATTAAATAAATAATTATGATTGTTTGTTTGATTGTTGTGTGATTGATTGTGTGAAATTGAGTGGGATTTGAAACTTTTTGAAAGTTGAATGAGAGGGAATAAAAGGACTTTCCCAAAACTTTTCATCTTGCATGTTGATCTCCATGAATTCAAATTCATTTCATCACAAAACCATAGAGTGAAGATAATATGACTTCTTACATTTAAAGAAATGAAAAGGGGTTTGAAAATTATTTGAATTCCATTGAGAATATGTCAAATTTAGAAACTTTAAGCAACCCAATGAGTTCATGAGGGAAGATAAAATGACTTCTTAAAATTCGAAGAAAGAGAGTTGGAAGTTTCAAAGGAATAATTTGAAAGTCACTTTGAAGTTATTTGAATTTCCAAATTTCAAATTCTCTTGGGAGTTATTTAGTTTTAATTCCAATTATTTTTATCCTAAAAATAAATAAATGGAAATAAGGGTAAAATGATTCCCTTCAATGGAAAATTAGGAGAAAATAAATTTGTAATCATTTTTGTATTTTAAAAATGTTTTTATTGATTTTAAATGCAATAGTAGCACTGTTTGACTTTTATGATTTTTTATGGAACTTAGTTAAACTTGAAAAATAGTTCACCTTATTCTTGGTATTTTTCTGATCATTTTGGTATATGATATGCCTATGTATAATTTTTATTTAATTTACTTCTGTTGCAGTTTTCCTTTGTGTTTTTCTTTTTTTTAAACAAGTACGTGCGCGCGCAGGCCAGCCGACCTACTTGGCCGAAAACGGCCCAAGGCCTAGACCCCGCGACCGAGTCCCTAGCCACCGGTTGCCCGCCCCCATCTCTCACCCGCTCGCTCACCCGCACCCACGGACAGATGGGGCCAGCCTGACCCGTCGTCCCTAACCGCCTACTTGGATAAGCACGTAGTGCTGTGTGTGCACGCCGCAACCGCCGGTCGAAGCTCTCGCATAGAGCTTATCCGCAGCTCCCTTCTCGTTCCTATAAAACCCCTAGGAGCCCCTCTCTCCATTCTGCCTCACCGCTACTCCCCACGCCGCTCCTAGCCGTCGTAGTCGTCGAGTGGATCTCGTCGGAGCCAAGCCGCCTCGCCACCGATTCCATTGCCGGTGGTGCACCCTGGCCCCCGTTCTCCTCGTCACTCGAATGCCCACATCTGCGCACTCCATTTTGACATGGTGGTTTTGCCTCTAGGTCACTGGAGCTGCCGCCTGGACGACCCATGCTGTCACCGGAGCACCAGAGCTCCGCCGCCTCCCTCCGCCCCATCCAATGCACGCCGACGCCCGCCGTCACCACCATCCGGTAGCCCGCGCCATGCCGCACCCCTCCGTCCACTTCGCCGCCGCCGGAAACCGCCAGAGGCCGCCGCCCCGTCACCGCCTGATGCTAGCGCCGCCATCTTCCGTTCGTCGTCGTGCTCGCTGTGAGCCACCCGCTTCCCCTCGCTCTGTTAGTTTTTTCAGATTAAGCCGGTTAATCCCGGTTTTATTAAACCGTGCGGTTTTAGTAGAAACCGGTCTTGGTTTTCTTTTTATTTAGCCGCGGTAGTGTTTTATTTATTTAGTAATCGTTCACCATATAACTTCTGCAGCGAACGCTGCTCGGCCAGTCACGAGCCGCCACGTGCCCGAGGGCCGGTTCGTAGTTTATTTTGTTTCCTGTTTCACTGCTGGATCCCTGTAAATTTTAGTTTAGCCCCTAAACTTAGATTGGCCACATCTTTTTAATCGTAGATCCAAACTCGATGAAACCAGTGGCAAATTCTTCGTCATGTTTAGATCTATCCAGTGGTATCCTTTTTTGCAAACTTTTGTGAGATTCAAATTTGAATTTATTCAGATTCGAATTCGAACTTCAAATGGCCATATCTCCCAAATTGAAGCTCGGATTAAGTTGATTCTTTTTGCACTTTGTCACCATAGCCAAACCCTATCACCTGGACCTTTGTCACAATAACTTTCACACACAAGAATCTGTCCATTAATATTTTCTACTAGTATGCATAGTATGCACTATAGTTCACCTCACTTTTTGAACCATAGGCTTATGTTGTTTTGCATTTAGAATATTTTTGTGGTAGCTTAGTGTGTTGTATGTTCATTTGGTTTTTCCGAGACTTCTTGCTTCACATGTTCTTCTTGGTTTTCTAAAATGTTTGCTTATGTTTGTTTATCTTCCTTAGCGATAGATTGCCCGGAGTGCGAAGCAGAATATTATCAGTCTTTAGAATTCACCCAGCAGTACCAAGGCAAGTTGCATCTTGATCATGTTTCATTACCTATGTTTTTGTTATGCACTTAGTTCTTCGCGGTAGGACTGCATGGTAGGAATTGATGCCACATGACTATGCCTTTCACCCAGTAGTTCATTGAGGTAGGTCTGAACCATATAACATTGTCGCCATCGTTTTACATTATGTTGCTTCGCTAAGTAGACATGGATTAGGGAGTGATCATTGTAAAGTTTGAGTGACAATGTAGTGAATAGGACCTAAGATAATAAATGAACTACCTGGGCGGAAACTTGTTGGAATGGTGGCGAAGTATAGTGGGGCACACATGGGAAATCCATGGTGGTGCACCACTAGTGGACCGTCCGCTCAAGCTCAAAGAGATCAATCATATTCTCATGTCTAAAAACTTACGTGTGCAGGCACAAGCCAATACGGGCTCTAGCTTAGTTGAATCGATAGTGTGACCCCTTCCGGGATGGGCTAGCAGATGTAAAATAATGTAGGTGTACTGGCCTATTCGTGGGTTAAGGGGGAACATTTTCGAAAGACTATGTCTCAATGTTCCGATCACGGAGGTGGTCGAGTCTTGTGGGGAAAAGTGTGCAACCTCTGCAGAGTGTCAACCTAATCGATTAGCATTGTCCCCGGTTAAGGACAACTTGAGCATCTAGTAGTGGAAATGCTGGGACATCTCATCACTCTTAATTAAATAGTTGGGTTTTAAATGAAACTTTGGGAATGGATTGAGTTGGGTTTGCCAACTCATCCTATGCTATTTTCTAGTAGTAGAATAAAATCTTTTATTCTAGGAAAAAACTAGCTTGATGCAAAAACTAAACTCAGAGCTTTCAACTAGCCAAATTGCATGTACAAATAGGTTCATTATTCTTATGATGTGACTTACCAGTACATTCAATGTACTGACCTACAGGGCTGCAACGTCTTATGTTGCAGGAATTTCTATGACGAGTAAGAGTTACGTTGTAGCGTTACTGTCTACACTCAACTTGCCGTTGGCGTTGATGGGACTCCACACCCGTGTGATTGTTTCCGCTAAGACTTATGAGGTATATATCAATTTTACGTTATTTATACATGTGATTGCACTTTGATATATACATCGACGTACCGTGTGTGCCAGCATACCAAAACGTGATCCAGAGGACTTGGAGTGGACGTAACCTTCTGTACCCAAGAGATCCCATCTTGGGGCCTTTTCCGGAGCTCCACCGGAGGGCGAATCGATCACGGAGGGCTTCTACATCAACACCATAGCCTCTCTGATGATGTGTGAGTAGTTTACTTCAGACCTTCAGGTCCATAGTTATTAGCTAGATGGCTTCTTCTCTCTCTTTGGATCTCAATACAATGTTCTCCTCGATCTTCTTGGAGATCTATTTGATGTAACTCTTTTTGCGGTGTGTTTGTCGAGATCCGATGAATTGTGGGTTCCAAGTTTATCTATGAACAATATTTGATTCTTCTCAGAAATCTTTTATGTATGATTGGTTATCTTTGCAAGTCTCTTCGAATTATCAGTTTGGTTTGGCCTACTAGATTGATCTTTCTTGCAATGGGAGAAGTGCTTAGCTTTGGGTTCAATCTTGCGGTGTCCTTTCCCAGTGACAGCAGGGGCAGCAAGGCACACATTGTATTGTTGCCATCGAGGATAAAAAGATGGGGTTTATATCATATTGCTTGAGTTTATCCCTCTAGATCATGTCATCTTGCCTAATGCATTACTCTGTTCTTGTGAACTTAATACTCTAGATGCATGCTGGATAGCGGTCGATGTGTGGAGTAATAGTAGTAGAAGCAGAATCGTTTCGGTCTACTTGTTGCGGACATGATGCCTATATACATGATCATGCCTAGATATTCTCATAATTATGCACTTTTCTATCAATTGCTCGACAGTAATTCGTTCACCCACCGTAATACTTATGCTATCTTGAGAGAAGCCACTAGTGAAACCTATGGCCCCTGGGTCTATTCTCCATTATATTATTCTCCTGTCAACAAGCTATTTCTGTTGCCGTTTATTTTTCAATCTTTATTTTCCAATCTATATCATAAAAATACCAAAAATATTTATCATATTATTGTTATCTCTATCAGATCTCACTCTCGTAAGTGACCGTGAAGGGATTGACAACCCCTTTATTGCGTTGGTTGCGAGGTTCTTATTTGTCTGTGCAGGTACAAGGGACTTGCATATAGTCTCCTACTAGATTGATACCTTGGTTCTCAAAAACTGAGGAAATACTTATGCTACTTTGCTGCATCACCCTTTCCTCTTCAAGGGAAAACCAACGCAGTGCTCAAGAGGTAGTAGTAAGATGACTAAAACTCCGTTCTCTGGAACAATGCGGCCCGATGTGTGTTGAGGCACGCGGCGGGCACTACAAAAAAAGACACATCCATGACATTTTGGGCCGAACGAAATTTTTTTCTGTCATACATATGACACTTCTATGACCATAATTGTGACAAAACCTGATATCATCATAGATGTGGTGGGCTCCTAATTCTATGACAAAAAATCATGACAGAAAATGGGCTTTTCGTCCTGGGCGGGCCGGAGACGTTGCTGCATGACATTCTTTGGGCCATCCATGACAGAAAAAACCATGGTAGAAGCGAGGGGGAGGAAAATTTCGGGGAGTTCCCGGTTACGGTGGGAGGTCGGGGGCCGAGCGATGCACGTTTCTCTCGTACACGTACGCGCGTGTGTGCGAGGCATTGGCTCTATCTAAACCCGAGAGAGGCATTGGGCTCTAACTGAACCCGAGCGATTGCACTGCAGGCTACACGTTACTGAACCCGAGCGATCGATCGATGGCTGTTAACTGAACCCGATCGAGCGATTCCTTCACTACTGCTGCTAACTGAAGCCGATCGATGCTACCTCTGGATGAACAGTGAGCATTGTGGGGGGGGATTTGGATGAACAGTTCCTGGTGGGGGTGGATGAACAGGACCACGTGGTGTTGCCTCTAGATGAACAGGACCCCGATCGATCGAGCCTGTTGGGGCTAGATGAACAGGACCCCGTGGAGTGCTGGATGAACAGGACCACCCCGTGGAGGGAAGGATGAACATTAGATGGTGGAGGGCAGGATGAACAGTAGCCCATGGAGGGGTGGTTGAATAGGAGCCCGTGGAGAGGGCTGGTTGAACAGTAGCCGGTGGAGTAGCGCACGGTGGAGGCTGGATGAACAGGAGCCCGTGGATTAACAGTCGCAGGTGGAGGCTAGAGGAGGTCGACGGTGGATGAACAATAGCTCATGGAGGCTGGAGGGGGGCGACGGTGGAGATGAACAATATCCCATGGAGTCCCGTTTTGTGGTACGCCACACCCCTCCTGATGAACAGGACCCCTGTTTCGACCGTAGCGCTCCAACACAAGTCCGTTTCCTCCGTTTTGCCGTACGCCACACCACTCCCGATGAACAGGACCCTCGTTTCGACCGTAGGAGGTCTGTTTCCTTCGTTTTGCGATACGCCAGACCCGCCCCGATCAACAGGACCCCGTTCCGAACGTAGGAGGTCCGTTTCCTCCATTGTGCATTATGCCAGGCCTCGTTTCCATCGCCTGTTCCGTCCAAGCCCTCCCGATGAACACGACCACGCATTCTGTTCCGACCCAGCCGGTTGGCTCCCACGCATTCCGTTGCCTCCCGATGAACACGACGCATTCCGTTGCCTCCCCATGAACATGACACATTCCGTTGCCTCCCCATGAACACGACGACAACACTGTTTCTCTGTTCCGACCCAGCCATGTACACGAGCCCTCGCCGTACGTATGCGCGAGTAGGCGTTCGAGACCCTGCCCGTATGTACACATACATGGCCGTATTTTCTTTCTTGCACCCTGGCCGCTGTACATACGTGTACATGCTACGTGTGGGCCTCTACTACGACACGTGCGCGCCTCTACTACAACAAGTGCACGCCTCTACATCGACCAGTATGTACGTAAACGTTCACGACCAGAATGACAACGCTACGTACGCTTCGACCAGGTGGGTCCCGACTGTCAGGCACTTCCTTGCTTGCGAAGATGTAGCTGGTGGGTCCCAGCAGTCAGTGGGCGAATCGTTTTTTTTGCCCGGACGCACTTCCTCGCGTGCGAAGATGTAGCTGGTGGGTCCCAGCAGTCAGGGGGAAATGTTTTTTCGCGAAATACAGTGGCCCGTCCGGTGGGTCCTAGCTATCAGGTGGAGGAATCATTATTTTCTGCGTAATAAGGAGGCACTTCCTTGCTACGGTCGTGGACCCAGCTGTCAGCCTCTCCACGTACTGTCAACGTCCCATGGAAGTTGTTCCTTGACCATGTTGACCAGGCCGCGCCGAGAGCACCAGGGTGGTGGACGACGGCGAGGCCTAGGAAGGGGACGACACGGAGGCAGGGAAGACTCGGCAGTTGTTTCCCACGTGGAGGGGAGTACTTCTGTACCAGAGTTTACTGGTTCGTCTGCCATTGCCGGAGAATAACACCAGGTGTGGGTGAGTAGAGGGATGGCTAGGCCAGCGATGGAAGTATGGTCGGGCGGTGAGGCCTGCGCGACAGCACAGCCGGCCGCGAGGAGGAGGGAGCAGGCAGTCCCGCCGGCGCTTGTTTGAGCGGCTGGAGCAGGAAGAGCAGAGATTGAAGAAGCACGACGACCGTTGGATGGACATCCAACAGTCAGTGCTTGTACGTCAACCTTTTTTTAGGAACGCCTCAAATCTGTGGAAAACAGCATACAACCCATCTGCCATTATTTCTAATAATTTACAGCCCATTTGCTAATTCTTAAGGTTTTTTTGGAGCCCATATTCTTTTTGTTAGCATTACAGCCCATATTGTGGCAACGGTTAAAAAATTATACGGAATTTTGCATATTTTGGTGCGGTCCGAACTGTTTTTAATCCTGAAATTTCGACTCACATTCGAACTGATTTTAAAAATAAATGTATATCAATATAAAATCCAACAAATTCTCCATGCATAAAAATTAATGTAATTTAAAATCTTGAAATGAAAAAAAGATATTTCAAACTAATTGCCGGTTTGATGTGTTCTAAAAATGTACAACCCATTTCTCATTACTAATGGGCCATTTTCTCGGCCAGCCGGATGAAAGCTCTCCTCGTCTTGAAAGATTTGTAGCCCAACAGGCCTGACAAAGCGACTTACTTGGCAAATCACAAAAAAACTGGGTGTGGCTGTGGACCCAGCTGTCAGCCTCTCCACGTACAGTACTCTTCCGATGGAAGTCGTTCCTTGACCACATTAACCACGTCGCGCGAAGAGCACCACGGCGGTGGACGACAGCGAGGCCTAGGAAGGGGACGACGCGGCAGTGGAAGCCCATGCGGAGAGGACTACGAGGGTTCACTGGTTCGGCTGCGGTGTGAGGCTGCCGTCGCCGCAGGGCCTGGCCAGCGGTGGGAATAGTAGGGGGCGGTGAGGCCTCTACGGCAGCAGAGCCGGCCACGGGAAGCAGGAGCATGCGGCACGACCGGCGCTGCTTTGGGCGGCTGGAGAAAGAAGACCAGAGGTTGAAGAAGCACTACAACCGTTGGATGGACATCGTACGGTCACTGGAGCTAGAATCATTCATATTGACTAAGTTAACAAAGCCCTTCGTCCCCGTCAACTTAGTAGGCCCACAAGTCAGCCTCCCAGCAAGGTGGGTCCCAGCTAGCCGGGGGAGTACTCATTTTTTGTGCGTAATAAGGAGGCACTTCCGGTGGGTCCGAGCTGACAGCGGGGGTGGGGGGGCGTTTTTTTCGCGAAATACGGTGGCCCGTCCGGTGGGTCCCAACAATCAGGGGAAAAAGATTTTTTTGGAAAATACTGGTGGCCTGTACAGTGGGTCCCCGCTGTCAGGTGGAGGAATAATTATTTTGCACGTAATAAGGAGGCACTTCCTTGCTGCGGCCGTGGACCCAGCTGTCAGCCTCCCCACGTACAGTCCATGTCCGATGGAAGCCGTTCCTTGACCACATTGACCATGCCGCGCCGAGAGCACCAAGGCGGTGGACAACGGCGAGGCCTAGGAAGGGGACGACGCGAAGCCGGGGAAGACGCGGCAGTGGATGCCCACGCGTAGAGGAGTACGAGGGTTCACTGGTTCGCTGCGGTGTGAGGCTGCCGTCGCCGCAGAATAACAAGGGGGTGTGGGTGAGTAGAGGGATGGCCTGGCCAGCGGTGGGAGTAGTAGGGGGCGGTGAGGCCTCCGCCGCATCGCAGCCAGCCACGGGAGGCATGAGCATGAGGCACGACCGGCGCTGGTTTGGGCGGCTGGAGCAAGAAGACCAAAGGTTGAAGAAGCACTACGGTCGTTGGATGGACATCGTACGGTCACTGGAGCTAGAATCATGCATATTGACTAAGTTGACAAAGCCCTCCGTCCCCGTCAACTTAGTAGGCCCACAAGTTAGCCTGCCACTAAGGTGGGTCCCAGCTAGCAGGGGGTATTCATTTTTTGTGCGTAATAAGGAGGCACTTCCGGTGGGTCCCAGCTGACAGCAGGGGGAACGTTTTTTTCACGAAATACGGTGGCCCGTCGGGTGGGTCCCAGCAGTTAGGGGCAAACGTTTTTTCGCGATATACAGGTGGGCGTCCGGTGGGTCCCTGCTGTGAGGTGGAGGAATAATTATTTTCCACGTAATAAGGAGGCACTTCCTTGCGGTTGCCGTGGACCCAGCTGTCAGCCTCTCCATGTACAGTATTCTTCCGATGGAATTCGGTCGTTGACCACATTGACCACGCCGCGGCAACAGCACCACGGTGGTGGACGATGGCGAGGCCTAGGAAGGGGACGACGCGGAGCTGGGGAAGACGCGGCAGTGGATGCCCACGCGGAGAGGAGTACGAGGGTTCACTGGTTCGGCTGTGCTGCCGTCACCGCAGAATAACAGGGCGTGCGGGTGAGTGGACTGGAGGGATGGCCTGGCCATCGGTGGGAGTAGTATGGGGGCGGTGAGGCCTCCGTGGCAGCACAGCCAGCCACGGGAGGCAGGAGCAGGCGGCACGACCGGCACTGCTTTGGGCGGCTGGAGCAAGAAGACCAGAGGTTGAAGAAGCACTACGACCGTTGGATGGACATCGTACGGCCAGTCGAGCTAGAATTGTGCATATTGACTAAGTTGACAAAGCCCTTCGTCCCCGTCAACTTAGTAGGCCCACTATACTAGGTCCCAACTAGCAGGGGGAGTATTCATTTTTTTGTGCGTAATAAGGAGGCACTTCCTTGCGTGCGAAGATATAGCTGGTGGGTCCGAGCTGTTAGCGGAGGTAACGTTTTTTTCGTGAAATATAGAGGCCGTTTCGGTGGGTCCCAGATGTCAGGTGGAGGAAATCATTATTTTGCGCGTAATAAGGAGGCATTTCCTTGCATGCGGCCGTGGACCCAGCTGTCAGCCTCTCCATGTACAGTCCACTTCAGATGCATGTCGGTCGTTGACCACGCTGACCACGCCACGCCGAGAGCACCATGGCGGTGGACGACGGCGAGGCCTAGGAAGGGAAGGACACGGAGGCAGGGAAGACCCGGCCATTGTTTTTGTTTCCCACGCGGAGTGGAGTACGACTGTATGAGGGTTTACTGTTTCGTCTGCCGTCGCCGGAGAATAACAACAGGTGTGGGTGAGTAGAGGGATGGCTAGGCCAATGATGGGAGTACGGTGGGGCGGTGAGGCCTACGCGGCAGCATAGCCGGCTGCGGGGAGGAGGGAGCAGACAGTCCCGTCGTCGCTTGTTTGAGCGGCTGGAGCAGGAAGAGCAGAGATTGAAGAAGCACGACGGCCGTTGGATGGACATCCAACAATATATAGGCCATCTGTGGAAAGCCTCAAATCTGTGGAAAACAGCATACAACCCATCTGCCATTATTTCAAATAATTTACAGCCATTTGCTAATTCTTACGGGTTTTTTGGAGCCCATATTCTTTATGTTAGCATTACAGCCCATATTGTGGCCACGGTTAAAAAATTATACGAAATTTTGCATATGTTGGTGCGGTCTGAACTATTTTTAATCCCGAAATTTCGAGTCACATTCAGACTGATTTTCAAAATAAATGTATATCAATATAAAATCCAATAAATTGTCCACGCATAAAAATCAATGCAATTTAAAATCTCGAAATAAAAAAAAGATATTTGAAAATAATTGCCGGTTTGATGTGTTTTAAAAATGTACATCCCGTTTCTCATTACTGATAGGCCATTTTCTCGGCCAGCCGAATGAAGATCTCCTCGTCTTGAAAGATTTGCAGCCCAGCAGGCCTGATAAAGCGACTTACTTGACAAATCACAAAAGAACTGGGCTAGCCATTTTTAGAAAGAAAAAGAAACTACTGGGCTGGTCTGTGGTAAACATAAAAGAAAAGGCTGTCTAGACAGGCCAGGGTGTCCCGCACAGCCCAGTTGACACCCTGCTTCCGTCTCAAAAACAAATTAGATAAATGCCACTCCAATTATGGCGATTCATAAAAATGCCACTGCAATTTCCAAACTTTGAAAAATGCCACTGCAATTTTTGCAAACTTTGAAAAACGCCACTGCAGTTTGCAAACTTTGAAAAACGCCACTCCAGACTTCGAAAAATGCCACTAGAAATGGCATGAAATGACCTTTTTCAAAGTTTGGAAATTGCAGTGGCATTTCTCGGATACACCAGATTTGGAGTGGCATTTATCAAATTAACCCAAAACAAAAATAACTGGGAGAGCTGCTGGTTCCCTGGTGTCAGCCGCTTGTTGTGCAATTCTCTCGTTTATTGACTACGTTGACAATGGCATGGGACCCAGATGTCAGAAATCCACTAGGAGGAGCCATTTTTTATTGGCTTGAAATAAGGAGGCACTTGCTTGCGTACTGCCATGACCTTGGCGGGTCCCTGCTATCATCCTCTCCATGTACTGTACCAGTTAGTCGTGCTTAAAACTGATCGGCACGCCATTACAAAAATAAAGGTCGATAACTAATGCAGCACCTCGGGGCAATGCGGCCAGATCGAATTTTGCACGAGAAATTACACACCATGTTTCGTTGACATGTGGTCCCGTTCCAACATATCAGTGAGACAACGACGAGTAGTAGGAGTATTTCCGAACGGACGTGTAGGCCGGGGCGCCTCTTCGTGAACCATGGCAAACTCGCAACCGTCCACCGACTCTTCGCCTTTCCTCTTGATTTGGAACTGCTGTCGCACGCTCTTCCTCTCCCTCCTCCATTTTCCTTCAGCCCTTCATCCTTTCTTCTGCCATTGTTCAATCGTCTTCTCCATGGAGGGAACAGGCCGGAAACGACCCCGTTATTCTTGCCCCGATCTAAAAGATGACGTGGTGGAGGAACTCATTGATCGGTGAGACGTCATCACCTCGGCTAGCATGGCAGGTTCGTTCAAGCCCATTCTCGACTCAACTAATAACATCATTACAAAGAACCCAAGAGTCAAGGAGCAGTTTGATCTCCCCTATCTTCTTCGCCGTGACCCTGATTACTGGCGCCGGCACGACGGAGGACTCGCCCTGTGCCAGTTGATGTCGCTTGATAATGATATGTATGATGTTAAGATGCCATCGCTCGAGGGCAAGGCTTGGGCGGGCGCAACTGGAGATTGGGTTGTTTACATTGGGTCCAACTGCGAGTGGAAACTTGTGAATGTGTACACTCGTCACCGGGTTCAACTTCCAAAAATCTCAGCACACTGCCCAGAGGTTGAGCACACCGGTAATGTACGCACGTTCAAATACGATCATGGTGACTGTCTTCTATGGAAGATAGCAATTTGTCGAGTTCCCAACCACTCTTGGAATTACAACAACTATCAAGTTGTTGCTATCTTCGACAAGCTTGTTGCCGTCCCTCGTGGTTCGACTCGATGGATATTGCTCAAAAATCAATTTCTGTACACGGATGAGTACTGTGATGCAATTCAATACGAGGGCCTTGTGTTTGCTGCGACCACTCATGGCACTGTTTTTGCATGGCATCCTAGTAGTTTCGGTACGTTTGTCTTCCACCATAATTATAATTGTTTCATCCACATGCATGCGGGTTAGCAAGTTTCCCTTTACTAATTAACCTTCTTCTTGTGTTTCCAAGGTCCTGTGAACATCCCACCACCTATACTTGAAAATTTTATAACCAAGGGGGAGATGACGATGGTGATGATCATGAGCATGAGGACAAGAAGCGCCTAGCAACTAATTCCGATGGATCACCACTTCTTGTGTGTATACAACCCACTGATGATGTTACTGGTAAGGAAGCAGGTGTCTCCCATGGTCGCACTCTCCGGACCTATTCCAACACCCGTTGCGTGGTATTCGGGATGGATACTAGTGTGCTAGCGCCAACTCCTTCTCCCTCGCACAGAATTGATAGTCTTGGAGAAAACTCGCTCTTCCTTGGACAAAACTATCCGATGATGGTGAAAGGCGATCCAACTGCTGTTGACACATTTATGAGAAGCAAATGTGTCTATACCCCGGACATTTGGGTGGTTCCCTCCCCTCGTACTGATATAGTAGGCCACTTCAGCCTGGATGATCGGTCCTACGTTGGTATCCAGATCGACAACAGATGGCCCGTCCCAGAGAATCACTTGTGGTTCAAAGCAAGCGTTTCCAACGCCGCGGAATGGTTGAGTTGAAGTTCATTTCATGGCTTGTTATTTGTTGTGTGGTGAAAACTTTAGTATTTATAATGTATCCTCGTTGTCGATGTGGGTTGATGACCTGTTGTATGTAATAAAATGATATGCCTGTGATAAACTTACTAAATTTATGAATGGCTTTCGAGTCGCTTCTCTAAATTTGTACTAGCTTCACATGCTTCACGCGTTGGGTGGGTGTTTTTACTGTAGCCATATGTTAATGTGTTCGTTGTACTTAACCAGCACCTCGAATCCTCGATACTAGTATACTATATACTATTAGGAGTAAGTAGTAGGAGTAGTAGGGTGGCATGGGACAGAACAAGCATTCACGTCCAGGAGTACGGCACACGCCACCACCAGGACATCCATCTGACACCATATTATTTCTTGGAGTTCGTGCTAGAGCAATCTCTTCAACCTCGTCGTTTCTCTAACTTCAGCGATCGCGCGGCGGGCGAGGTGGGGGTTTGCCGATAGTCGGTTTCCTTAACTGCGGTCCCACTTGTAAGGCCAACTCCAACGCCCGACCCCAAATGGACCTCCGTTTGCACGAACTCCAACGATAATTTTGACTAGAAAAGCAAGACCAAAGAAAACAAGAACCACAAGAATACATTTTACTACTCCTGTAAGTTGGATTAGTGGCTTTTCGATGCATTCATTGTTGATCTGCGGAGGCTTGATCTTGCGTGCTTCTTTCTTCTTCGAGTGTAAAGAAGTAGACGTTGCTTCCTCGCATCTAGTCTCATGTCTAGCCTCTATTCTAGTAGGAGTATCAACAAGTGCACTAATCTCATCCGATAGCAGAACCAAAGATTTGGTCGGGTTCTTCCTCCTTTTGCCGACACGTGGGACATCCAACATCCAGGTCGTGTCATGAAAGAAAATAGAGTGGTAGTTGAAGCCACGAGATGTGCATCTTGGGTTGAACTGTAAATAGAATTTTACTACTCTTGAGTAACTCCAAAAGCGGTCACCAAAGATCTTTATTGGATTTCTTTTTCATCACCAGCATGTTGAGGTGAAAGATGTGCAGGTTCAGTGGGTCCTCTTGCGTTTTCAGTGACATGTGGGGCCGCATGTGAGCAAACAGACGATGGGCTCCGCGCGTCCGCTGGCTGGCTGAGAAGAGAGATAGAGGAGGGCTGAGCATCAACTGCAGGAAATTTGTTCTACGTACCTCGATATGGCGCTGTTTGGATCATGGGGTTAGAGCTAGTTTGGGTTAGTTGAAGGCTCAAATAACCCAAAAGTATCCAAACATGGAGGGTTAGAGTGGGTTGGTTTCATCTAACCTAACTGTCCCGGTGAAGAGGTGCTTATTTGGGTTAGAGTGGGTTAGAAAATAACTCTAACTCTAACTGTGTTAGAGTATCCAAACAGGGCCATAGGCTCGATATAGTGGGGTGGCATGGGCCATAACTCAGTAGCATTCACGTCTAGCAGTACGGCACACGCCACCCACACGAGTCCCATCCGACACCAATTTTCTTGGAGTCCGTGCTACATCCATCTCTTCTCCCTCCTGTTTTCTCAGCCATCCAACAAGATAATTACTATAGTATCATATACTACTACATGGATTTGACGGAAAGATAAAAATACATACGGATCCATCAATGTTCAACGACATCCTCACGCCCTAGTGCACCGGGTCACTAACTGACGTGTGAGGAGCAGCGGCGTTGGCGGCGAGCTCAACGTGCTTCTGAACAGTGCCGTCCAAGGTTGCCCTATGCTCCAAGAAGGCCAGCATCCTATCTTCCCCCTCTTGCATGTAGTAGTCCTTGTGGACGATTTGCGTGTAGACGTGGGTGATTATGTCGATGGTGTCTTGCTGCGCCAGGCGCTGCGCGGTGAGCGCGACCTCGAGGTCGACATTCTCCGGCGCGACGGTGGGTAGTCGCAGGGCCACCAGTGCGTCAAAGAGGTTGTTACCATAGTGGCCATTGAGGGTGGCGGGCATCACAGAGCCTGGGCGCGTCGGCTGGAGGCTTACGTCAAAGTCGTCCACAAGCTTCTTGACGACGGTGAACTTGTCGAGGAAACCGATAAGGACCTCGTTGAACAAGGAGACGAAGCTGTCGTCCAAGCGGCCCTTCACCCTGGCGGCCTCAAGCAATACTACCTGGAGACGTTCCTCGATGCCGGTGGACGTGGTACACTCCTAAATCTAGACGGTGGTGCTACTAGTACTAGTAGTAGTACTAGCAATGTAGTAGTAGGAGTACTAGCACTGTACTACCCGTTGGTCAAATTATTACGTGCTGCTCCTCACAGTGAAGTTACAAGACCCCGCGCCGGAGATGACACCTGAGTATAGGCGCCGTGTTCAGCATACCATAGTCAGCCTCGCCGTCTGCAGTCACTATCATCATAGCTGTAGAGCTAGCCTGCTTACAACTAGCCCTGTTCGACATAATTTCCCGTGCGTAGATGCCCGTGCATTGCACGGAACACCAAGATTGGGGGTGGACGGCTCCAGCAGCGGCCATCGCGCCATATTTTTCCACGGCCTTCTACTCCTAGATAGTAGAGACAACGAGTTGCTTGTAAATAGGGAACAAGTGCGGGCATCTTTTTGCAAAAATGGAGAAGCTTGGTTTGTATGCGTTAGATCTAGATCCGACGGCTATTGGTGAAAGATGGGAGGCACAACATCATCACCAACTCAGGACCTGTTTGATTCGCAGGATTTTGAAAACGCAGGAATAGGACACGACAATATTACAAGTTTCAAACTGATATTACAAATGTTAGGAGTAATGCTGCACCTACGAAGAGGGAATTAATAGGAAGTTTACGCAAGAAGTTTCGTTACTTTAGGTGGATGCAGCATTATCGTACAAGCTAAAATCCACCGCCCTGACAAATCACTAATGGGCAAATAAGTTTTCGAGTCTCTGGCCACTTGATGTTTCAAAAACAAATTCAGCTTCTGCGGAGAAATGAGCTCCACTGTGTACCCGCGCGGGTGTGGCTGGGCACGAAGCGTGAGTACGTGTACCGTGCACCTATTCTCTTCTTGTATACGTACACCACCTACGTGGGGTTGTGTGAGAGAGATACAAACCTAGAGAGATATAGTGTGTGGGTTCTTGAGAGTTTTTTTTGTGGGGGGGGGGGTCAATCAAAAAATTTAACATATGCAATGTGTGTGAAATAGAGTCATGGATATAACATATATATAGAGGGGGCGATCCACGAGAAGAGAGTTGAGGTATCATCGGCTTGAGGTGTCCATAGAATCGAAGAGAGGGATGATGTGTGTGTGTGTGCGCGCGCGCGATCGATAAAGAGTGCCATTGAATTTGTGTGTGCCCACGTCAAAGATATAGAGTGGCTGGCCTACTACAACGTGAGATGGGACATGTGCAGTTTGTCTCTATGACATGGATACCTACCTACAACGCTCGACTATCGGTGTGTGGTGGAGGAAGAGGGAGGCCTAATTAACTATAGAGGTACAATGGCTGGTATATGTGTGGAGGAGGAGAGAGGCCTACCTCATGTATTAAGG